>NW_026782138.1:0-600000 GCF_031769215.1 Ylistrum balloti | reverse complement strand
TTCTTGCATCATCTGACCTCCATTTATTTTCCTTGTACGTAGGCAGTCTTACTTTGAAAAATCTTTGATACTTTGGATAAACAAGGTTTTATATCCAAGAAAGAGAAAAGATATTGTAAAACAATTTTCGTCTTTGCAGCACTGCTTGCAAATGGCAAAAGAAGTTAGTATTTGTATATCTAGGACACAGCAACAAGAGTTGCATTACAAATAGTTCACATATTTCATTTCCTCGGGTGATATTAAATTATACTAATTTGGCATTTTAAATATTTTTTAGTGATATTTGATAGATTAGTTTTTTATTTTGATTTAATATATTCAACAATATTACACATACATATGCATGGGAAAATAAGCTTAATTAAAGTCCCCTTACCCATTTTGATCTGTTTGCATGCTGTCAGTTCCGCATGGATTTAAAAGCATTTCATCTTTAGCTGTTTTTTTTGGTTATCATAATTCAGCATTTTCTGTTTGGAATGTTTCCAAATGTTTTGATAGAGTAGTCACCAACCTTTTACACTAAGCAGCATTTTGCCTGTTTTGAATGTTTCATTTCTCTATAAATTAGTTCTAAATTAAGAAAGTTGGGGTATGTTTATCAAATTCATACATATCAAGACGATAACTTCCATACACATGATTATTATGTATTGAATCTTTATGTATGGTACTATAAAAAGACCACTTATACCAATAGACCACTGCTAGTGTTCCCCATTGTAGTGATTTTTTTCTGGAAATCTGTACCAAGACCACTTTTAGGACTCCTAGACAATGTTGTTGTTTGGAAAAAAATAACTAGCATGATCAATTCCAAATTTTTGAATAATGATTCCAAACATGTTTTTTCCTGGATCGGGAAACCTCAACACCTGCCTTAAATGCATTATGATAAAACTGTGTAATTTGTCATGTCCTTTATATAAATGTCGTTGGAATGCACTTTATTTTTTGCCACCCCACACACTGGTCCTTTTTTGCAGTTCCTCAAACCTTGTTATATTTTGATGTAGCACAAATTTATTTAAAAATATTGAATTTTTTCTGGGCAAAGAAGTTATTGTATAATAATAAAAGTGAGTGTATTGCATTATTCATAAGAGGAATTATGAATAATCATAACAGGAATTCAAAGGTAATACCTGTAATGGATCATCATCAAAGTTTCAGTTGCCAAAATCTTACAGGTGTAAGAACTTCCCAAAGATATATGTATCTGTACATGGTACACTTTGGTTGTTTTAATATAGAAGTTGCTGTTTTATTTCTAACAGATATAATCAATGCGTAGACAGTTTAATACTGGGGTCAGATTTTTGTATTGTATCTCCAGTCAACTTTTTTTTGATGGTATTCTGTATATATCTTTTGTCCTTTCTAGATCTTAGCAATTTAAATAAGCTTTGACCTTAAGCAATGAAACTGCTTAACTATGTTTTGGTGAACAAGTATTGTATGTAAGCATCATTACATTGTAAATGTTATTGATGTGTTGCCTGTTGATAATGGTGACAATAAAGTATTGTCCAATATATATGCTCCTTGTGTTGTGTTTGGATTCTTCAGTTTACTCGTAGGACTTAAAATTTGGAATGAGGCTGCTGTTTTTTATGTCATATGACCCGAAAGGTGAGGATGATCTATAGCCATTGTGTTTCGACTTTGTCATGCATTGTCTGCTGTGCATTAATTTTCCATTCAAATGACTTTTTCTTAATAACCAAAAGGGCCTGGGTGCTGATATTGTACCTGTAGCCTGTTGGGATGAATGGAAACCAAGTTTGTTAATATGAATGACTGATTAACTATTAAGGTCACAGGGGTCAAATTTATTAAAATCTTTTAAACAACTTCTTGATAACCAAAAGGTCTATGGTGCTGATATTTGGTCTGTAGCATGCTGGGATGGAGGACCTTGACCCACTTTCAAGGTCATAGAGGTTAAAGGTGTTGAAATATTTAAACATCTTAATAACCAAAAGGACCAGGGTGATGATATTGGGCCTATAAAATGCTGAGATGAAGAGCTACCACATTTGTTTATATTGATCTTGACCTACTTGCAAGGTCACAGAAGTCAAATATGTCAAGATCTTTAAACAGCTTCTCAATAACCAAAAGGCCCAAGGTGCTGATACTGGGATTAGTATGCTGGGATGAAGGGTTACAAAGTTTGTTCATATTATTGACCTTGACCCACTTTCAAGGTCAGAGATGTGAAATGTGTCAAAATCTTCACAGGTTTAAAGACTTAGGGTACTGATATTGGGTCTGTGGCATGTTGGGATGAACTTTGTACATGTGACTGACCTCTCTTTTTAAAGGTCACAATGGTCAAATGTGCTAAAATCTTCAAACCACCTCTTCTCAATAATAAAACAGTCCAAGCTGTTGATATTGGTTCTTCAACACAAGTGGATGAAGAGCTACTAATTCATCCAAATAATTGACCTTGATCTATAATCAAGATATCTTTGGTCTTGAGATTCCTTTTACAACCAGCAAAAGATATGTAGTAATTAAACAAATTTGTAGTAGCATGTGTAAAGAATATGATTTCAAGTTTTCAGAAAATGTTTTTATGAACCAACTATGTATTCTTTGTAAGCTGTAGAGTAGTTGAGCAATTTATTTCAGCCATGTTTGGCCTCTTCCATATATAGGTCTTTATAGTCAGATGACTATTGAGGCCCCTGGGCTGTTTGAGCTGATTAATGTAAAACATCACGCAATACTTTTTTTAACAGAAGTTCTTATTTGATACTCTTATGTCTTGTATGAGACAATAATATTCAATTTAAGTCATCATAAGTTTCCTTATCATCAATTTTTGCTTACAGTGGTGAACCCACACATATCCAACGCTCCTATAGGTATTCTTGTATATTTTGTAAACAGCTGTAGTCAGTGTGTAAGATAGCAAATGAGATGGTCATTTAGAAACATAGAATCAATGTAGCTGCAAGGACTTGTCTCCACCAACAAGTTCTTCGCTGAATTTGCTGGACTTTTTAGCCCACCATCATGAGATGGTGGGGTATTCAAATCACCCTGTGTCCGTGGTCCGTAAACAATTCTTGTTACCGCTATTTCCGAGAAAGTACTGGATGGATCTTTCTCAAATTTCATATGCAGGTTCTGTTTGGTCCCTAGTTGTGCATTTTACCTTTTTGGACTGATCCGAATTCAAGATGGCTGCTTGTCGGCCATCTTTTATTTTGAAAGTAAAAGTTTGTTACCGCTATTTCCAGGAAAGTACTGGATGGATCTTTCTCAAATTTCATATGCAGGTTCCGTTTGGTCCCTAGTTGTGCATTTTACCTTTTTGGACTGATCCGAATTCAAGATGGCTGCTTGTCGGCCATCTTTTATTTTGAAAGTAAAAGTTTGTTACCGCTATTTCCAGGAAAGTACTGGATGGATCTTTCTCAAATTTCATATGCAGGTTCCGTTTGTACCTTTTTTGGACTGATTTGAAATCAAGATGGCCAACAGGCAGCCATCTTGGATGTCGACAGTAATACAGTAGTTTGTTATCGCTGTGACAGGATCTTTCTCAAATTTCATATTTAGCTTCCTCTTGGTACCTAGTTCAGCATTGTCCCATATTTAAAATTATCGGTGGAAAAAAAATGGCCATAATTGTTTTATGGCTATTACTTACCTACATGATCAGTCATTCTCAAGTATAAGATTTTCAAAATTAAGTAAACATTGATATATACACTGTTTAGGGTATGATTACTAAACCATGCAATGAACTGAGTTAATGGCATAGGGGTTGACACATGAGAAGTAACAGAAGAATTGATTTATTAAAAATGTCAATAATTCCTAATATTTAAATGTTGGTGTTACAAAAACATTAATGTAATAAAATAAAATGTAAAATTTTAAATCAAAAAAAAGTTTTAAAAAACTTTGAACTTTTATTATACTTGTTGCGCTCTTGTACATGGGCATCATTTCATTATCATCATCATCACCATTATCATCCATTTTGAATTTAATAAGTATACAACTTAATAAAGGGTGTTCATTTTATCACTGTATCCCTATAAAAATACCTTGTGCCATCATTGAGTACATTCAATGAAGACCAGTTCATGAACATTTACAACACCTGACCAGTTCATGAACATTTACAACACCTGCAACAAAAAAAAAAACAAAACAAAAAAAACAACTCTTCAAGAACTGAAAACAGATCATCAAATGGTGGGCGCCAAGATCCCACTGAGATCTCTTGTTAAGAAAAGCATTTTGCTTTCTGATGCACAATACAAATTTATCATGATAAACTATTGCCGTTTTGACTTTTAGTGTAAATTTGACATCAGTTTTCATAGCACTAAGATTAATTCTGTGCTCACAACAGCTGAAATTTAAAGGTTCTGAGGATGATGCGTATGGACTGCCTTTTCACTTTGGCTTTTTGTTTGAGTCCATAAATGCATCCTTTCCATACAAATTCTTCAAAATCATTTGCTAGAACAAGGAATGCATTTAACAGGTAACAGAGTGAGGAGTTCCATGAATATCAGGCCATGATGTTAATGAGGATATTGAGATCTTTGTATACAAATAAGGGAAACATCAAATGCTGCTTTCTGGAATTTTATTTTAAAATTAATGCATGTTAAAGTTACTAACAAATTTCAAATCATCTCACACATAAAATACAAACATCATATTCATTTGAAAACAGAATTCTCGCTTCACATACTGATGCAAATCCTAAAAGTATGACATCCAATAAATAAATACATAGTTAAATAAATCTAGTAGCATTCAACCATCATTATTGTTACAAGACTTTAAACAACACAAGCTTAATTCATCAAAAAAACACTGGTATATCAATCACTGTTCAACCTAACATAGCGTTACTTCACTTCCTTTGGTATGCTTTTTATTTAGCCAACCGAAACATGTAAACTAATAAATTCTTAACCTACAGAATCCTTGGCCTTGATGCTCCATCCTTAATCAAGTTGTTACCTATCGTCTATGGAGCTCTGCTAGAATACTCCTGTATCCACCTAGGATTCCTCCACCGACACATCTAGCGAACATTACCACCCACGGGACGTTGGACTCTTCCACCCCCCTATCCCCCTTTTTATTTTTTCTCTATATTGCAACTCGTTCACCAATCACAAGTAAGTTGGTTTGTATTGTTGTCTCTGGTGAGCATGATTAACACTGATTGCTCCTGTTATTAAATGTTATTTTTTTCTTTTTCTGACGAAAAAAAGCTACAAAGGATCTTGAGAGGAAAGTGATAGCATTTCAACAGTTGAATTTACATGTTATCTGCATATCTTATGCAATATTCTTAATATAACTGCTAATATACAAGGTATGTATAAAAGCCTTGATTTATGTTCAAGTCTATTTTCATGTCATTTTTCAGTATATTGCTTGCAATAATGGTATAGAAAGGTATATGTGAAGATTGATATCTTTAAATGACAGGAAAACATAACATGTTGCATGTTATATTTCACAAATCTGAAATATTTTTGGCATATTGTTTATTGAAATAGTTCTTTTATAATTACCAGATGAAGATTGATATTGTAAATGAAAGAATACCTATAAATAAAAGATTTGTATTGTAGTGGTTCTGTAATGTCTTTCCTGTGCCAGTGTAGAGAACTCAATCCACTGCACATATATGTGGAATCTTACAAAAGAATCTACAACCCATTCTGTAATAATCATCCCACTGTATATCCGATCATATCTCAGATAGGCAGCTGCACGGAAAAAATATCATTCCTTGTGGACTACCACCTTAGACCGTTAGCCACAAAAACTGCATCGTATATCCAAGATACCACTGATTTTCTTAAAAGAATCCACGAATTAGGCTGACTTCCGCCGGGAAGTTTGTTGTGTACAGCTGATGTATCGTCTCTCTACACATCAATTCCTCACTCAGACGGAATATGCAAGGTAAAAGTAGCCTTAGACAACAGACCCAACCCTACACCAATCACTTTGATCTTATTGAGAATGATAGCGATAATTTTAACTAATAACTGTTTTAGATTTAATCAGGAATTCTACTTACAAACCCAGGGAATGGCGATGGGAACTAAAATGGCCCCAAGCTATGCTATAATATTTATGGACTTTTTAGAACAAAGATTCCTATCTAACCGCATGAAAACATCTATGATCTGGTGGAGATACATTGATGATATATTTTTATATGGCCCCACACCCGAGAGGAACTAACCTCCTTCCTAGAGGCACTCAACTCATACCATCTTACTGTCAAGTTTACGTCGGAAATCAGCGAGATTTCTGTAAACTTCCTAGATACTACTATCTATTTGAGAGAAGATGGGACATTAGGAAGCCATATATATAACAAACCTACTAATGCCTTCCTGTATCTACACTATAGAAGTAGCCACCCGAAACATCAAAAAGAGAACATACCCTATTCACAAGCCCTTCGAATATGGAAAATATGTAGCTCCGATATTGACTTCACAGCCGAAATTTAGAATCTCCTGGAGAGATTCTTAAACAGAGGGTATCCCCTATCAATTATCGAAAAAAGCTATCACGAAAGCCAGTCTCGTCAACAGAGAAAGCCTTCTCATCAAAAAAGAAAAAAACCAAGGGAACACAGTTTTACCATTTGTATTACCTTATAATCCTTACAACCCGCCGGTTGAAAAGATTTTCAGAAAATATCAACACATATTAAACTACAATCCGGAGACACAGAGTATACTTAAATCCAAAATGTTAGTAGCATATACAAAAACTCAGAGTTTCAGAAACTACCTAGTATGCAGTGATATAGCCGAAGACACTAAACCCACGGGCAATGGACCATGTGGAAGAAACTGCAAAGTGTGTAAATATATGACTAAATCAACCTATTTCGAGAGCAACACTAAAAAGAGCCGTCACAAGATCACACAAAATATTGACTATCAAAGCATCAATGCAATATATCTTATTACTTGTAAAAAATGTAATATCCAATACGTAGGACAAACTTCTAACAGCATTAATACCAGAATCAGAAATCACTTATATGATATATACCATCCAGATCTAAACACACTGGTCGCGGAACACTTCAACTCCAGCGGCCACAATGCAGATGACGTCACTATCACCGGAATAACGTCGAGCATCAGTGACGTCAACAAGCGGTTAAGAACCGAGGAGAGTTGGATCTATATTCTTCAAACGCAACGTCCGTGAGGCATGAACATCACGTAAAAGATGGAAAAGAAAACGAAAAGCAAACCCGAACAGAAACTGAGAATACTATGTATACTTTGTGGGAAGTCCTATTCTTCGTTAGGAAATCTTCGAATGCACATCAATAATGTACATGGAAGCAAATGGACGTGGTACAGATGTAAGATATGTAAAACAGCACTTGGCCGATAAGATAACTATCAGAAACATCTCTCCAGGATGCACCCTTTTTACACAGTAGAACCAGAGATATTTGAGGACACTACAAGACGAGAGGCAAGAGCTCCTGAAAAATGGCAAAGACCTATTGAGTGTTTAACTAAAACACAACTACAAGCAGCAAATTTTTGGGTACGTCCTGCCTCTGGAGTCACCATCACCAGACCCGCCAGCCGATTCAGACCAGTTCTGGAGGAAGCTATGGAGCGAATCAAGGAGGACTTCTACCTCAGCGAGTCATCAGACTCAGCAGCTCAACAGATTCTAGCAGCGCATCATACAGAATAAACTACAAGGACCTGGCATATGTATCGGAATCGTCACACACCATTTGTAAAGATGAGAGTACACCAGGTACCGTAGGACAATAATGAACTTGGTTAAAGTTTTAACAGTCAGAATTAATCAATAATGCTAACTATGATATATTTATAAGTCACAGTATTGCCCATTGTATATTACGTCACAATTGAAAGTTTTCCTCCCGGAGAGTAATTCAGGAGATAAATTCATCAAAAATTTTGTCCTGATGAAGCGTCAACTTCAGAGGCAAAACTAGTCGACCATAATAAAGGAAACACCCTCTTATTGGTAACGCATGAGTATGTTGTGATTAATATCCGTTTTGCACACACTATTTAGTTTTTGTATAATCACCCTGCATACCCTCTGGTATCCATACTTACAGTGAAGTACCCCACTAAACAACCACATATCCAGACCTGACATTGGCTCCTTCCTTTTGAAGAAACTAATTTTATTTGGTAAAGTGGAACATTTTGCGCTTTACATCAATATATATCAAGGCGAACATGTGAACCAAACACCCATTAAAATGAGGATATAGTTTGTTTTGTCATTTCTCTCACTTTTTAATGCCTATGACTTCTTGCTTGGCAAAAGAAGAATCAGATGAGAAAACATTTCCTATTGTATGTTCGTTCTTCATTTATGAAATTGAATCTAGAGTTTCTTTCATTTTTACTTTCAATCTTTACATTAGAAGGGTCATAATTTTTGTCACTGGAGTAAAACTGCATATAATTATACTTAAGTCGCTAGGAAAATACATCAATAATTGCGGAACAAAAGCCACAAGTTATGACACCACAGACTGTCCATCTGGTGAAACGTTTGCGGGTGTCTGGAGTTGGCGGCAAGCATGTCCACTTACTTATGAGTAAAAATATCTATCAATATGGGATGAAAACCACAAGTAATGACAGTCTGTCAATATGAGATAAATCTGTCTGTCAATGTGGGTTGAAATCTAAAAGTAATAACACAGAGTCTGTCAATATGACGAGTCTGAAATGTTAAGTTCCTGACTTCAAATCAAATTTAATTAAAAATTCTGCCACAATTTTTCCAGTTCTGTAGCTTCGACTTGTGTTCTGAATTTATCTCTGAAAACTGTACATCTAGCTGAAAAATAATAATGATAGTAAAACATTCTATTATTAGAAAAACATTTTATCAATAGTAAAACATTTTGGGTTTTTTTTTCAGCATCTTGAATTCACCTTTTAAAAAAAATATATGATGACAATATTTCCCACACATGCACAATGTACTTGCATAATTAGTGGTACCCATAATGTACAGACTAAAAAAATGAACAATAGCCATTTGTACCCACACAAAATATTTCCCCAAACCGTATATTTATCGTCATGAAAATATCTACATAATGAACAGAAAGGCATATCCCCATGGTGTATATTATGTTGGTCTGTCTGTCTATGACCATCACAGTGGATATTAGGACTTTCATCACAGCTATTTCTGGGCCAGGTTAATACAAGTCTGTAAGGGGTAACACCAGATCTTGTTACAAATTCAGAAACAAGAAATCAACCACCCAAGTTACAAACCTACTGGAAGAAGATTTATATCTATCCACAGACGAAGATGAGACTGACACAAAACATTATAGACATCCTGATCAACATATTTATGTAACTGAAAACAACTTTTTTAAAGTTATACCAGAAATTATTTAAATGAAACCTTCTGTCACCATCAAGCACGGTGAGGCACAGGCCAAACGCCTTGACCACCACCTCCAGACAGTGAACCAACTTGCACCAACATCAGCATCCAAATGTGCCAGGAAAGCAGTCTTTTACAAAGTTCAAGATAAGAACATTATGATGATGACTAGCTTTTCGACACAAATGTTGCATTTGGGCAGAAAGACAAGTGTCGAAGACGTGGCGGCACCTGCTACGAGCAGATTCGAAAATTACCAACAGCACCCGATTCTCTCGGGGTTTTATCATTTTTTGATGGGCATCAACAGATGAAAAGACGAGAAAGTAGCAACGCAGCATGCATCACAAGTATATAAAATCTGGAAAAGCATTGATGCCAACATGGAGATGGCAGCAATACAAGATCAAACACTCATCTCAACTTATTGCCTAACTTCCGAACAGGAAACTTTGCAACCAGGAACAATTAAGACTTATCTGTCTTCACTGAGAGAACTCTGCTGTGTTTTGAAAGATCGCCGTCCTAGAGGCACTGACTTTTCCAAAGTGGCTCTTCTGAAGTTTGCAATACAGAGATGGAGTAATACCATCACCAAATCTGCCAGAAAAAGGATGGCTGAGTGGCAGGTTAAAGATTCAGAAGAGCGAGTTTCTCCCCAAGACATCACGAAGCTGATGACTTCTTCAGTTGTTGTGCGTGCAACTAAATACCTACAAAGTGTCAAGAACGGTGATGTTAGAAAGTTGCAAACCGAGACCTACTGTTTGATGAGAAATTATCTCATTTTCCACAGCCTCTGCACTAACGCCCAACGGGTTGGGGCCATTGCAAATCTGACACTGGCTTCCTTCCAGTGCGCCATAGAAGCTGATGATATGGCGTTGTTATTTCCGTTGTGAACCACAAGACAGGATTCAGGACCCTAGTGATGCTTGGGGTCCCAAGAGATCTTTATTCAAGGCTGAAAATATACTTGCAAATCAGAAGGATCCTGCCACAGTTCTCAAAGGAACTTGACGATAACAGCACTCCTTTTTTCTTGACATTGCCAGCACCAAACCAGACATCAACAGCAATGTCTGGAAGCAGAATAAATGCGGCAATACAGGCTTTATGGTCTAATGTGCTGCCATTAGCCCTTACAGTGACCGCAACCAAAATCAGAAAAATTACCATTACCCATTTGCGGGAAGTAAACCCTGAAACCAGAGAGCAGATGTGTATTACCAGCTGCAATCCAGAGAGGGGGAATCTATGGACATAGTTCAAATTATCTCAAAAATTATCACAAATGCAACTAGAAAAGACATGGATGATTAAGCGTTGATACCAACATGTATCAAGATGATGAGATACAAACCGTCGACTCCGAACTGAGGAGAGCTGGATACGCATCCTGCAAACCACCACTCCCGACGGTCTTAACATTATCTCGTGATGGCAAACACTAAAACCACAACTAGGATACAGGCGAACATGAATACGTCAACTACAACGCCAAGGAAGAAGCCTACGGAAAGAGTGCAAATCCCCTGCATAAATTGTGGAAAAACTTATTCGAGTATTAGGAACTTACGGAGGCATGTGGACACATCGCACAGCCTCATAAAAACTTGGTATAAATGCAAGATGCGTAAACGAACCTAAGGAAGGAAGGAAACCTACAACTCTCATCTTAGAAAGAAGCACCCGGGTTACTGCGTAGAATCAGAACTGTTTGAGGATTGGTCCAAAATTAATGCAGTTAAACCCAGGGAGAAAAGACTGTTTGAATCGTTAACCAAAAAACTATTGGAACTGGAAAAATTTTGAGTAAAACCAGGAAGTACCGTTGGCCCGCAAAGCAAACAGTTCAGACCTGTCCTGGACGAGACTATGGAATTACTCAAGAAGGATTTGGAACTTTCTGACACGGAGAGTGATGACACCGCGTCCTCTCCTAATTCGTCTGAAGTCAACATACAGAATTACAAGGCATTGGGATACCAGTCAATGTGCACCACTGAAATAGTAGGAAGTAGCCACCAGCACAAGTCACAATCGGGCTCCACCATTTGTTTGGATGAGCGAATCTGTTAAGAACTTTATTCCATTAACTTTGTAACAGTTTTATTTCATTAACTTTGTAACAGTTTTATTTCATTAACTTTGTAACAGTTTTATTTCATTAACTTTGTAACAGTTTTATTCCATTAACTTTGTAACAGTTTTATTTCATCAACTTTGTAACAGTTCTATTTCATTAACTTTGTAACAGTTTTAACGGTAATATTTCTAACTGCTCTACCGGGCATGACACCTGAGTGAATAACACTGTAATTTTCTATAATCACACTTAAGATAAAAAATGACCTGTAGTAACCGTGATGGAATCTATAGAAGATCATCGAAAGGTCACGTACATGACCTTTATTATTGTGTATACGTCATAATGTAATGTGCCTGTATTTTTAGTACTTTAGGGGAAAATTTTCAATATTTCGATGTCCTGATGAAGCCCAAATAGTTCGGGCGAAACCGGTCGGCGTAGATCGAATAAACCTTATACCCACTTATCCTGAGCTTGTTGCGATTGATACTTGCTTTGTTTTAAGATGATGAGATAGATATTAAAAACCCAGAGGTTGAACAGTAGGTTGGAGATAGTAGTGAATTCCAGACAGAAGAGGTACGTCGGGAACAAGTCTTACATCCTACTCCTGAACAACTAACCGAGACTAGAGCCAACGAATCCAGACGGTCTCAATATAATCTCGTAGAATTCAGATGGCGAAGACAAAAACAACTCAACGCTAGGACCGACTGGGGGGTCACCACTAAGGTACAGATACCGTGCATCAAATGTGGAAAGTCATATTCTTCATTAAGAAATTTACGGCGGCATGCTAACACAATTCACGCAGATGTAAAAACTTGGTATAAGTGCAAGATATGTAAACGTACATACGGGAGGAAGGACATTCACACAAAACATATGAAAAAAGAACACCCAGGATATATAGTAGAACCGGAACTGATCGAAGACACAACCAGGAAGAATGCAGAAAAACCAGATAACAAACGTCCATTTGAGGCACTAACTAAAGACCAATTGGAATTGGTGAAATTCAGAATCCAACCAAATAAAACAGTTGGTCCTCCAAGCGGACAATTCAAACCAGTGTTAAACCAAGCAATGGAACTTTTAAAAGAGGATTTGGCTCTATCAGATAGCAGCAGCCAACACACGGCTTCAACAGCAAATTCATCGAATTTCACAACGGAATATAGTGATCACAGACTCCTAGGTTACCAATCAGTCTCAACAACCCAGCTTCATGTAGGAGAATCGGCTTCAACATCAACCTTCTGCCAGGATGAGAGAGTGGTATAGACAAACTTATATATTTATGAATTGGCATTGTCTCATTAATTTTCATTTTGATTTAAGTTAAATTCATAATGGCACCATGTATAAGATAGGAACGTTAATATCCACATATGAACTTATAGCCGTTATGGATCTATTAATAGTCACGGTACGCATATTACGTGACTCTACTGTTTATGTCGTGATATAAGGGTGCCCACTTTTTTAGTACTTTAGGCCTAAATTTATCAAGGTAGTCGGTCTACTGGTTCCTAGGGATGGACATCTTAATCCTAGTAGGGATCCTTCCGGTAAAAAACTATTACCGTTTATCGTCACTCATAACCCCGATAATCCTCCAATTGCACAATACATCAAGAAATATGTACACATTCTACGTCAAAACCCACCTACAGAAAAAAATAATTGTAGAATTTGTAGAAACATGACTACAAACTCTTCATTCACCAGCAATTTCACCGGTGAAAGTTTTAAGATGAAGCATCAGACTGACTGTCAAAGCGTAAATGCTGTATACTTAATCTCATGCAGAGTATGTAGTATCCAATATGTTGGTCAAACCTCTACAACTATCAACACCAGAATTGGGAACCACATCTATGATATTTTGAGCGGCAATCAGGAGAAACCCGTAGTGCGGCATTTTAGCATGCTGCAACACAATGCCGATGACGTCAGCGTTACCGGCATAGTTACCAATATCAACAACATTAACCTTTGCTTACAGACGGAAGAGAGTTGGATCTGCATTTTACGTACAAGGCATGCGGAAGGACTGAACCTAATTTCATAATGCCAAATATTAAGAAAACTGCCGTCAAGTCACACACATCTATCAGGATACCATGTATCATCTGTGGAAAATCTTATGCGAACTTGAGGAATCTAAGAAGGCATGTCAACGTTGCCCATGCGGCAGTGAAAACGTGGCAGAAGTGCAAAATTTGTAAGAGGACATTTGGTCGTGACAGCGACTACAAAAGGCATCTAAATAAGTTCCACCCAGGATACAATGTAGAACCAGAGATTTATGAGGATATAGTAAGAGCAGAAGCTAAGAAACCGGACAACAAGAGGCCATTTGAAGCACTTACAAAAAAGCAACTAGAAACTGTTACGTTTAGGACAAGGCCAGCTACCAGCATAATCGCCGGTGGGCCTCCTCAAGCATCTAGACCAGTGTTGGAAGAAACTATGGAGTTACTGAAGCAGGATTTGGCACTAAGTGACTCAAACAGCACAGCGTCAACCCCTAACTCATCAGAGTATGCAGGGCATGTGGACTATAGAAAACTTAATTACCAATCGCAGTCATCGTCAACGATTCGCCAAGATGAACACCAACAGACATTTTAATTATTTCACAGTTTTATTAAATCACAGATTATACTTAGTATAATAACAATAGCCGTTATGGACTGTTCTCGAAATCTCTATAGACATTATAGAGTTATCATTATTTAAAGTTTTACGTCATAATGAACAAGTGTAAATCTGCCTGCCTTAATTGTACATTAGGGTAAGAATTTCATGGTTTGGTTGTCCTGATAAAGCCCAACTAAGTGGGCGAAACCGGTAGACCGACTACCTTAATAAATTTTGAGGAACCTGCCCCCTGACCTGTTGGATTGAGTTATCATTACTCTAAGTTTTCCCTTTCTCCTTAATCCCCTGCATAACTTCGGGTATCCAGGTGGGCGGCGAAGATACTGTAATCCACTACTAAAGACTACAGCGTTGGCTCTATATCTTCATAGATTACCCTGAGCTTGTTGCGATTGATATTTGTCATTGACTACTCCTGAACAAATGCATGAACAACTCGAAAAGTAGTAAACAGATTGCTGACCGTGTCAGGACCACAAGGCGACAAAATGCCAAGAAACCATGTTAAAACATTCAGAAATGTAGTAATAAAAAAGTGCATCCAATATTCTACTGACTGCACAATAACGCTACATATTTGGGTATCTGTTTGTTCAGAAGTTTGTTTGGAACCTAGGAGGATCTCGGTTTGATTAACTGTTATTTCATTTAGCCTTAATTGAAAACACTGACTATGTTGGAAAATATATTATATTCACATCCTGCAAAATTATAATTTTCATTTTACGATGCACCCAAGCAGGTGCAAAATAGTTAAAAACTACTAAGCATATTTCAGATAATGTCAGGGCAGTCGGACGATAAAAGGTAAAGAAACTGTTTGAAATGTAGATTTCAAAATCTGAATGCACTATTACTGCCTATACTATAATGTTACATAGTTTGATATCTTTTGATTAAGACTTGTGCTAAAATTTATTTTAATTAAGTGTAAAACCTAAGAGGTTATCAGTTTAAATCTTATTTGATTTATTCTCTTTCAAAAGAAAAACAACAATTAAGTTGTGTGCAAACATTCAAACAGATTTGTATTTTGTAATGAAAATAAATAAATTTGAGCTTAAACAAAAAACAAACAAAAAAATAGATGAGCTTATTTGAGCAGGGTCCCCTCCCAAGCCCGACAGGGAGTATGTCAGGTCGTGTTGTGATTGCACCTCCTTGTTCTTATGTCTAAGTCATATGCAATCACCCTGCATACTTAAACACGGGGAGTAATCCCGTGACTTGTAATGATCACGCTTTCACCAGAAGCGGCTCGCCTCGGAGGTAAGTTGACCTTAGGCTGATATGATAGCTTGTAAATTTGAAAATTAGACATAGCCCACTGAAGATGTACATATTCCTTTAGTTTTTTCCCCAAAGGACAGCATTCAAACACGTGTAGTTTCTGCAAACACTTTGACAAAGTGTCGAGTGAGTTATAATTTTGTGTTGATCACACCTACACTTTTATCCTATCGCTGGCGAATTTGTCACAAAATTAACGTGTTTCATATGCAATTTTCCATCGTCCACTTGATGTTGTTTGCAAAAGATTATCAATCCAACAGTGAATATGTCTGTAAAACCTGTAAATTGACGGATCTGGTCAAATTACGTAAAATGATCACGCTTACACTATGTCTGTTGGTTGATCAAGCTTACACAAAAAAGTAAAGTTTCACTTTGTGCCTTTGTACTTTTGCCAAAAACCTCAAATGTATACTATTAAATATGATCCCTTAAATGGGGGAATGACGGATTGACGGTTAAAATAATATTAATTTACCAGCATTAATGAAACTTGCATGAATTAGTTGAAGTTGTAAAGGAATATGTACATCTTCCGTGGGCTATGTCTTATTTTCAAATTCACAAGCTATCAAATCAAACTAGGGTCAACTTACCTCCGAGGCGAGCCGCTTCTGGTGAAAGCGTGATCATTACAAGTCACGTGATTACTCCCCGTAACTTAAAGGTATCCACTCCTAGACAAAAAGCCTGATACACCACCACAAAGAAGCAAGGCGTTGGCTCCTCTCTCTTCCCATTACTTATTATTAGAGGGGCGATAAATATGAATTACTGATGTAAAATATGGTGTAGAACTACTTACTACTATCTGACAACCTGACTTGGTATTCGTTTTTGGAATCCCCCAGAGGGAGACTGCGGAACTTGACGAACTGGGTCGCCGAACATTGGATATCATTTTCTATGAATTGTCTACACCTTTTAGGAGATCCCGTGCATCCTTTTAGCACCTGTCCCTACAGACTGCGCCAAACTATATGGCCAACCGTGAGACCAACTATTCTGCCAAAGTGAACTTTGATATGTCCAATATCAACAACGACAGTCAGCTGAAGAAAAGATCTCGACCTGACGAAAAGGATGAGGAAAACTCTTCAACAGTGAAAATCTAAGAAGGGAATGAAGCTTTCTTTAGGACACTCAGGAAATTACACATCAAATTGGCTAGAACAGAAAACCAACTTGAATCCCTCAAACACTGTGTGAAAACCGATTAGGTACCCAAAACCCTTTGTACTAACATACGACCACAAATTCCGGATACTAATTCCGCATTCCTCTACAAATGGGAGGAAGCACATTTGAACTTTTGCAGATCTCTGCTAATAATACTCTTAGGAGATTACTGGAAAAACAGAGTGACCACTTTCAACTCAGAGATTGATTCCACAAAGGAAATACTACCGCTATCTATGCCCGAGGACGAAATCTCACACATAACGATCTACTAGCCTCAACTAAATTATCTGTACAGAATGAATTCAAGAAACAACACAGCTCCAGCAAATAGGTAACACGGGTGATACTACAACCCTTACTGTGAGTATAAAACTTTTACTTATTCCTTCTCTGCAATGCACCCATCACCCAGGAAACATAGGCTATGGGAACAAAAATGGCGCCAAACTATGCAATAATATCCATGGATTTCAATATTGACTACCATCACAAAACGAGACTGGTAGTGGATTTGGCGATGGAGAGGCTAAAAAAATATCTCGAACTGAGTGACAGCGAATCCATCTGAAGGAGAACTATGCACAGTGGATTATAAAGAACTTGGATACCAGAGTGAGGGAGCAGACTGCCAAGGTGAGTTATTCTAAGAATGAACAATGATCCAACATTTTATTTTATTATCTCATACATGTAACACACAGCTAATTATTTTAACATCTCTTCTCAGTACTAAGTTATCATTTTGATTGTTTTAATTGTAAAATTGACATTGAGTTATCAAACAATAATGTCACGTGCAAGAAGGTACCACATTTAGGGTACCTTAGGGGCTGAAAATGGTTGTATCTTTGCCCTGACGTGCTGTAAGTGACGAAACCGGTCGGCAAGAATAAAAGTATTCCACCTACTTAACCTTTTGAAGCTTGTTGATGTTGAGTTCACTTCTACTACAATGTTTTAGTAAAACATTTTGAGGGTTTTTTTTCAGCATCTTGAATTCACCTATTAAAAAAAATATATGATGACAATATTTCCAACACATAAACAATGTACTTGCATAATTAATGGTACCCATAATGTACAGACAAAAAAATGCACAATAGCCATTTGTACCAACACAAAATATTTCCCCAAACTGTATATTTATCGTCATGAAAATATCTCCATAATGAACAGAAAGGCATATCCCCATGGTGTATATTATGTTGGTCTGTCTGTCTGTCTATGACCATCACAGTGGATATTAGGACTTTCATCACAGCTATTTCTGGGCCAGGTTAATACAAGCCTGTAAGGGGTAACACCAGATCTTGTTACAAATTCAGAAACAAGAAATCAACCACCCAAGTTACAAACCTACTGGAAGAAGATTTATATCTAACCACAGACGAAGATGAAACTGACACATAACATTATAGACATCCTGATCAACATAACTATGTAACTGAAAACAACTTTTTTAAAGTTATGCCTGAAATTATCTAAATGAAACGTCCTGTCTAGATGAAAAACCTGAACAGTTATACCAATGACCTATTTGTATCCACAGCTTTTATGAAATATTTAAATCTACTTCATAAACTTTCTCCTAAAAAATTTCACAAGAACTGTAAAATTAACATCAGTATAAGAATTGTTGTGTCTGTCCATTATTAAGTCACAATTATCTTTATAACCGCAAATTTATACTTTATACTTAATAAACATACACAAAACTTGGAAACTTACGGTTTCGTGCGGGTACATACCACTCACTCTTCACCAGGAAACAGCTAGAATTTGTAAAATTTAGGACAAGGCCAGCCACAATTGTCATCCTTGACGCATCTCCAGTACGACCAATATTAGAAGAGACCATTGAACTGCTGAAAAAGGATCTAGCTTTAAGCGACTCCGATAGTACCGCTTCCATCCCCTTCTCATCAGAGGAGGAGGAATTTGTGGACTACTTGAAGCTACAGTACAAGTCAGAGTCAACCTCGGCAGTATGCCTGGATGAACATTAACTGTTTTACCTATCAAACTTACTCATTAACTGCTTTTTTATCCAATTTTTAACCACTGATATTTTATTTGATTACCTAAATGTGAAGGAATTCTATTTCTAACCTAGTACCATTGAATGAACATTTCTCACTAGGTTAGTTACCGTACTGAGCATTGTTAAATGGACTCTTAACTATTATCAGAGTTATCGTTCGTCACTAATGACGTCACTACTAACAATGGTTAATCTGCCCTCTTTTAGTGTACTTTAGGTGTAATTTGGAAGGTAATGTTGTCCTGATGAAGCCCAACTTGTAGGGCAAAACCGGTAGACAAACTACCCAATAAATAATTGAATTACCCGGAAGAGGTATTTAACCACATAACTAGGGTTAGAAATTGCATTTTGCAACTCGACTTTTGATCCCACACCACTATTCTTCGAAGTTTTAAAAACTAGATTTCTAAAATATTTTTCAACCTATTCACTTGAATTTTACATCTGATGTACCAAAACGACAATTTCTATTGATTTATAGAGGCAGATTTTTTGCTTTTATGTTGAGAACATTTTCCACTTGTTTTTAAATAAGCGTTATTAATTTTTGCAACTTTTCTTTCTATTATCGCTTTTTTGGCCTGAAAAAATCTAGAAAATACTTGAAATTGTCGAAAATATGTTTTTCTTAAGAAACAAGTGCAATATCGACCTAAGTCTTTTCATTTAACTTTTTTCTTCTTCTTTCAATAGCATAAATTTTGGTAAATAAATGACATTTTTCCTATTTATCACTTCATAATTTTTTTTTCAATCATTTTCCCAATTTATATATGTCTCTCTCCTGAAAAGCGCTTACCTTAAAGCCACCTGGATGAGCCTACCAAAGATCACTGAACTACAGTGTCTACAGTTTACCATCCTTCAAGATGACTATTCCTGAATTCCAACTATACACAAGGGGAAAACCTACATGGCTACTGTCCAGAGTTGATACACTCCACACCAAGGATGAAAAATATTTATATGGGTACAGAAAGTCCACCTCACTCTGACAGCAGTCACATACCTAATGAGATGGTTACAGAAAGGCAATCTCATTCTGAAAGCGGTCACATACCTAAGTACAGAAAGGCCATCTCACTCTGACAGCGGTCACGTACCTAAAGAGAAGGGTACAGAAAGGCCATCTCACTCTGACAGTGGTCACGTACCTAAAGATAAGGGTACAGAAAGGCCATCTCACTCTGACAGCGGTCACGTACCTAAAGATAAGGGAGCAGAAAGGCCATCTCACTCTGACAGTGACGACTTAAGTCAAAGTAAGACATCTGATGACTCCTGGCCCCATTCCAAGGAGGCATTGAAAGAACTTAAACAAAAACAGATCATGGGATCATTTGCAAAATTCCAGGCATTGAACAAGAGTTGTTGAAAGCCCTGAAATAAAACAGAGGGCTGTGGTTTTCCAGTTTTCCCATTACAAAATCTCAAAAGTCACTGAAAAGATCGTACTCGAGAACAGTCAGCAGATGACAGATGTCCTCGAAACCAAGAAAGAGGCGGCCGTGTGAGTTTTGTAATATATCAGTGATTGATTTAGCCCAACATTTCAGATATGTCCATAGTAAAACCATGGACGAATCGTGAAAGGGGGTTGCAGATATGAAGTTGGGCAGGAGTGGAAGTAGAAAGGAAATATAAAGACTACCCCATCAAGCACTGTGAGGCACAAGCCAAACGCCTTGACCACCACCTCCATACAGTGAACCAACTTGCACCAACATCAGCATCCAAATGTGCCAGGAAAGCAGTCTTTTCCAAAGTTCAAGATAAGAACATTGATGATGACTAGCTTTTCGACACAAATGTTGCATTGAGCAGAAAGACAAGTGTCGAAGACGTGGCGGCACCTGCTACAAGCAGATTCGAAAATTACCAACAGCACCCGATTCTCTTGGGGTTTTATCGTTTTTGTGATGGGCATCAACAGATGAAAAGACGAGAAAGTAGCAATGCAGCATGCATCACAAGTATATAAAATCTGGAAAAGCATTGATGCCAACATGGAGATGGCAGCAATACAAGATCAAACACTCATCTCAACCTATTACCTAACTTCCGAACAGGAAACTTTGCAACCAGGAACAATTAAGACTTATCTGTCTTCACTGAGAGAACTCTGCTGTGTTTTGGAAGATCGCCGTCCTAGAGGCACTGACTTTTCCAAAGTGGCTCTTCTGAAGTTTGCAATACAGAGATGGAGTAATACCATCACAAAATCTGCCAGAAAAAGGATGGCTGAGTGGCAGGTTAAAGATTCAGAAGAACGTAGTTTCTCCCCAAGACATCACGAAGCTGATGACTTCTTCAGTTGTTGTGCTTGCAACTGAATACCTACAAAGTGTCAAGAACGGTGATGTTAGAAAGTTGCAAACCGAGACCTACTGTTTGATGAGAAATTATCTCATTTTCCACAGCCTCTGCACTAATGCCCAACAGGTTGGGGCCATTGCAAATCTCACACTGCGTTCCTTCCAGTGCCCCATAGAATGCTGAAGATGGCATTGTTATTTCTGTTGGGATTCAGGACCCTAGCGATGCTTGGGGTCCCAAGAGATCTTTATTCGAGGCTGAAAATATACTTGCAAATCAGAAGGATGCTGCCACAGTTCTCACAGGAACTTGAAGATAACAGCACTCCTTTTTTCTTGACATGGCCAGCACCAAACCAGACACCAACGGCAATGTCTGAAAGCCGAATAAATGCGGCAATAAAGGCTTTATGGTCAACTTTGCTGCCATTAGCTGATAGGCTAATTGGTGGAGGACCACCCGAAAAATCTAGACCGATTATGGATCAGGTGATAGACTTGCTTAAGGAGGACCTCGCTCTAAGCGACAATACTTCAGTAGCATCTGGATCTACGCCCAACACGTCTGAGAACGAAGATGGAAACACAGAAAGGGATTATAAAGACTATAATTATGTGTCTGAATTGATGTCAACCTTATGTCAGGATGAACGTTAACTGTTTAAACACTAATGAGAATTAGTTAACCGTGATGGATATCTTGTAGTAAATGCCTAATACGACCTAACCGGGATGTAATTACTGTTAGATAAAATACAAACATTTAGAGATAGAATATGGACTATTATTCTGTTGAATACGGTAGGCATAACAGAGTATCTGAACATACTATTGTATTACGTAATAATCAGCTATGTACTAATTTTAGATAGGGAGCCGCATTTATAGTACTTTAGGGGTCTGAAAATTGTCTTGAGGAAGCCTGAGAGGGTGAAACCGGTAGACAAACAACACAATAAAGACTGAAGAACCACACACTCCGAGACCATTGTGATTGATATATTTAATTTGAGTCTTATTTTATGATACATCCAAGCAGGTGCAAAATAGTTAAAAACTACTTAGCATATTTCAGATAGTGTCAGGACAGATGGGATACAAGGTAAAAAGCCCCTGCAGTGACCGCAACCAAAATCAGAGAAATTACCGTTACCCATGTGCGGGAAGTAAACCCTGAAACCAGAGAGAAACTTGCATCCCATATGACACATAGAGCCAACACAGCAGATGTGTATTACTGTGCATTTTGATTTAATTAAAGACTAGGACAATGGTTCGAAATATTATATTCAAAAATCATGACAAATGCAAAACAGAAAAACCATATTATAAATTAATAGGGAAGCTGTTTATTTAGAAGTTCGTTTTTAACATGAGATTTCTGTTTGATTAACTGTGATTTCATTTGATTTAATTAAAGACAGAGGCTAATGAAGGAAAAAATAGGGATATTCACATTCAGCAAAATTTTACTGTTGTAATTTAACAAAACAACAAAACCATTATTATAACTACATATAATAGGGAAGCTGTTTATTTAGAAGTTCGTTTTTAACCTAGGAGATTTCTGTTTGATTAACTGTGATTTCATTTGGATTTAATTAAAGACAGCGACTAATGAAGGAAAAAATATTATATTCACATTCTGAAAAATTATACTGTTGTAATTTAACAAAACAACAAAACCATTATTATAACTACATATAATAGGGAAGCTGTTTATTTAGAAGTTCGTTTTTAACCTAGGAGGATTTCTGTTTGATTAACTGTTATTTCATTTAGCCTTAATTGAAAGCACTGACTAATGAAGGAAAATATATTATATTCACATCCTGCAAAATTATAATTTTCATTTTACAATGCACCCAAGCAGGTGCAAAATAGTTATTAACAACTTAGCATATTTAAGAAAGTGTCAGGACAGTCGGACGATAGAAGATAAAGAAACTGTGTTTGAAATAAATAATTCAAAAACAGAATGCGCGATTTTTGTCCGTACTATAATGTTACATGATTTGATATCTTTTGATTAAGACTAGAATGAGATCAGCTTAGTTGATTTATTCTCTTTCAAAAGAAAAACAACAATTAAGTTGTGTGCAAACATTCAAACAGATTTGTATTTTGTAATGGGTACTGCTGAGAATGAGAGCGATATTCTTAACAAAAAATTTGTTTTAGATTCGGGGACCAACATTACCTACAAAAACAAGGAACAGCAATGGGGACAAAAATGGTGCCTAATTACGCTAAAATTTTCATGGACTACATTGAAACTCGTTTCTTAGCCAGTCAAGCAAAGAAGTCCTTAGTATGGTGGAGATACATAGATGGCATTTTTTTCATTTGGCCACGTTCCAGAGATGAGCTTTCATAATTTTTGCAGGCCTTGAACGAATTTCACGGTGCCATAAAATTTCACATGGGAAATAAACGAGCAGGCTATTAATTTCTTGGATACCACAGTCTACGTTAACAAAGAAGGCAACTTAGGAACCAAAATTTACAACAAACCCACTAACGCCTACCTGTACCTGCACTACAAAAGTAACCACCTGAATCACTAAATAAGAAACATCCCTGCATCGTTAGTGTTGCGGGCACGCAGGATTTGCAGCAACACAAAGGACTTCGAAACAGAAGCGGAAAATTTACATGTGAGATTACTAAATACCCATGTAAACTCATACTTAAAAGCAATTGAACAGGCAAGAAAGTGCAACAGAGAACTTTTGTTAAAACCAAAAAACAACAAGGAACAATCAGTAACAATTCCATTTATAATACTGTTCAACAATCACAATCCGGAGATTATAATCAAAGAATAAAAACCGCAACATACTCAAGCTTATATCATTAAGTAGAAACTTTACTGTCTACTAGTTTCGACCTTATCGCAAGGTCTTCATCAGGACAATATTTTCAGTAAACATACCCCCTGAAGTACTCTTCGGGAGGATAACTTAGAATTATGACGTATGTACAAAGATAGAAATAGAACGGGTAGATAACTGCCTTGAATATAATTGCTTTTAACCAGTCTTTGTTGCTAAATAAATTGTAATGTAATAACAGTGTTCATTTCTCCTAGTACTCTTTCTCGTCTAAACAGATAGTGTGGGTTGAACTGGATAAATAGGCTAGGTCTCGGTGGTTCATGGAGACCATCTATCCCGTGCATACTCTGTGGAAAATGCTACACCACAATGGGTAACTTACGCCGTCATGTCAATAACATACACGGAAATAGATCTACGTTTTATCGATGCAAAATATGCAAAACAACGTTTGGCAGAATGGACAACTATGAGAAACATTTACGTAATATGCACCCATTCTACAAAGTAGAGCCAGAAATTATGAAAGATGTCACCAGGGAACAGGCAAAACCACCAGCCAAATGGAACAGACCGGCAGAAAGTTTGACCAAGAAACAGTTGGAACTAGCCAAATTTAAAGTAAAACCAGCCACGGGCGTAACCTCCTCTGGACCAGCCAGTAGGTTCAGACCGGTTCTTGAGGAGGCAGTTGATTTACTTAAACAAGATCTTTTTCTGAGTGATTCATCTGATTCGGAGTCAGAAGCAGAAGGAAAGCAGGGGAGTCGGAACCACCGAGACCTAGCCTATTTATCCAGTTCAACCCACACTATCTGTTTAGACGAGAAAGAGTACTAGGAGAAATGAACACTGTTATTACATTACAATTTATTTAGCAACAAAGACTGGTTAAAAGCAATTATATTCAAGGCAGTTATCTACCCGTTCTATTTCTATCTTTGTACATACGTCATAATTCTAAGTTATCCTCCCGAAGAGTACTTCAGGGGGTATGTTTACTGAAAATATTGTCCTGATGAAGACCTTGCGATAAGGTCGAAACTAGTAGACAGTAAAGTTTCTACTTAATGATATAAGCTTGAGTATGTTGCGGTTTTTATTCTTTGATTATAATTAGTTTATTTGTCTATAACTGCCCTGCATACCTCAGGTATCCATACTCAACGCGAACTACCCATCCAAAATACCCTCCGAGATCCACCTGACGTTGGCTCCTCCGCTATAGTTTCATCCGGAGATTAGGAACATCATCCAAAAATACAAACCAATCCTAGCCAACAGCCCAGAAACCTTGAAACTACACCAAGCTAGGATAGTAGTAGCTTTTACAAAACCAGTCTTTGAGGAACATATTGGTAAAAAGTGACTTGAACATGTCTATGCATCCCCCGAGGTGTAAACCATGTGGAAAAAAAAAGCAGGATTTGCAAACACGTAAAAACAACAAACACTTTTGAAAATTTCAAGACAAAAATGAAATTCAGAATCAAGAAAATGATAACATGTCAATTGGTCAACGTAATATATTCAATTGACAGTAAAAAATGTGAAAAATGTCAGTCAATCATCAAACACTTTGAACACCCACATAAGAAATCACCTGTACGGAATACTAAATAAAGACCCAACAAAACCGGTCTCGGAACATTATTCGGGAGAAGGACACAATAACAATGACGTCATAGTCACTGGTATTGTCTCATTAATCAGTGGCGTCAACAATAGAATATGGGAAGAGGAGTCCTGGATACGCATATTACAAACAATGTCACCATGGGGTCTAAACCTAATACAGTAATGGCAAAGAAAAAGATGAAGGAAGGAAGCACAAAGAACAAGATACCATGCATACTATGTGGAAAAACTTATTCATGTCTAAGTACCCTAAGAAGACACGTTAATACGGCACATAATTTAACGAGAATGCTATAATAAATGCAAAATATGCAAAAAAACTTTCGGCAGAAAATATCGATTACAACAGACATGAGGAAAAACAACACCCAGGATTACATGTGGAGAGCAAAACAATCGTAGACCAAGTGAAAAAACAAACAGAAAAGCAGGAGAAATACATCCGCCCAAAAGAATTCTGGACAAAAGAACAACTCAGACAAGCCAAATTTCGCATTGTAATGGCAAGAACTCTTACTAAAGTAGGCCTGGCATCAAAAGTAACCCTGATTGTCGATACAGCGCTAATGATGCTCAATGATTCAGACAGCACAGAAACTTCATCGGAAACCTCACTTACAGATCATGAGAAACTGGGATATTTTAACTGCACTTCAGAAACGTCGACGATTTGCCAGGATGAAGTAAAACACAAACACCAGTGATGATTGACAGAGTATACAGGATTTTTAAAACAGACTAAAAACTTTCATTAATTAACTGTAAAATATGAACTATAACTCGTTTATTGTTCTTCTGTGTGTATGTATATTATGACGTCACAGCCAAAAAGTAACCGCCGATGATGTACTTTAAGGCTTAATTTTTAAAAAAAAAGTTGTCCTGATGAAGCCCTAATTAAAGGGCGAAACTGGTTGACACAGTAGCAATGTAATCCACGCTTCTTGTTATTTCCTGAACATATGACCCTTATTGTGTTGCGATTGATTCTTCAATGTTTATTTATTAATCCATTTCAATCTCCCTGAATACCTAAGGTATCCACAACGGGGTCAGACCAACCAAAAAAGAGCAACTTTTAGCTCTTAGAGGCGTTGGTTCCAGCAGTATTATTGTTAGTTACTTTAATCTGGAGCCCCTGCATCCTTGGATCTGCCCAGTTATCTAATGGTCATAACTCAAAAAGTATTTTGCTTAGAACTCTCAAACCCAGAGATTTGGATATAGTTTAATCTCTATATTTAAAAACCGATACGGTTAAATAAAAATTTGACAAATTTTATGTCAACATAACGCATACCAGTCCTAAAAAACTGACCGCTTTATGTGGCATCCTACCCGAAATGGATTCAACTAAAAAAATTTCAACATACATTTTGGCCGCAATTTGGCCTTATGCAATGTAACTTTGGCTTTCTGCAACAAATCAAGATTTTTTTTCCATTTTCAACATACATTTAAAAAAAAATTGTCAACATTTTTGGGGGGGTTTATGTTGCAAAATACCAACTTTGAAAATCATTGTTTCCTGAAAAATCTAGAAGAGGGTTAGAATTTTTTTCGGTTGGCATTTACCTCAAATTATTTCAGAATTATGGCGAAAGAAAAACTTTTTAAATATCTCAATTACTTTTCAAAATAAGACTACTTTTCTGAAGTTGGAATTCTGCAACATAATGCTAACCCTGGAGGTATTTTTCAATAATTGCTTTTTTGTTAATTGCTTTATCTAAAAACTAATTGCATCGATCATTTGAGCTTTTCATATGAAATCATGTGACAAAAGAAAAAATTCTAAAGTTGTTAAATGTCATCGTAGTAAGCTTTTGAAATTTTGCTTAAAAATCGTAAAAATTACACATTTTAGTTTTTTCGAGATTAAAAATATAAAGACTTTTCCTTTTCACTTTTTATTGCTCAAATAATGTTTTTGATATGTTTTCCTAAATTTTGACACCCGATAGACTTTTGTAGAGGTTTTTTTGCAAAACTAGCCCAAGTCAAAGTTTGCAGTTCATGAAAAAATCGACTTTTTTATCTAAAGGATTTCAATACTTTTGTTGGCATAATTCACTAGAATAAAGTTATTTTAGATCGGCAAGTGTGAAATTGGGCGAAAAATTTCGCTTAGAAGCGAAAAATAAATCTTTAAATATTTTTTATGTTGCAATATACCAGTGCTGTGATTAGAAATAGAAAAATAAATATATGGCAAACATATGTTTTTTATTTGTGATTCAAACATTTTTCATGTGTATTTATTAATCATATAGTCATTTATAATAAATTGTGCAGATTTCACTTTGAATTTTTATAAAACATTTATTCTATCATGCTGTTTTCAGCTTTTCATTTATGTTGTAAACGTCCATACGGTTAGGGTTAGGTTATGTTGCATTCATCAATTTGTTATGTTGCATAATGCTGGGGTTAGGGTTTGTTTATGTTGCATAAGGCCTTAGTTATGTTGCAAAAGGTCTATATTAACCCTGGGATTAGATTATGTTGCATTAAGACAAACGCATCCCCTAAGCAACATAATCAAACCCTGGGGTTAGATTATGTTGCAATCGACTTAAAAATTCTAACCCTTTGCAACATAACCAAACCCTGGGGTTAGGTTATGTTGCAATCGGCTTACGCATTCTAACCCTTTGCAACATAACCAAACCCTGGGTGCTGTTACATTTTCTTTTGCATAAGCGACAGAGTAAAACAGGAAGTTGATGATGGCGGACACGAATTTACTGTTGTCAAGCTAAAAAGAGTTAAAACTGAGGTAAGAGTTATATTTGTAATATTTCAATGCTACATTTATGTTAAAGAAAGCTCCCAGACTGTAAATATCTATTAATTTCAATCCTAACACGGCAATCGGGTTTTAAATTCTAACGTTTGCAACGTAACCAAACCCTGGGGTTAGATTATGTTGCAATCAGCTCATAACTTTAACCCTTTGCAACATAACCAAACCCTGGGGTTAGATTATGTTGCAATCGGCCTATAAATTCAACCTTTTGCAACATAACTAAACCCTGGGGTTCGGTTAGGTTGCAATCGGCCTATAAATTCAACCTTTTGCAACGTAATCAAACCCTAGGGTTAGATTATGTTGCATACATCAAACCCCGTAGCAACATAACCTAACCCTGGGGTTTGATTATGTTGCATCAAGAAAAACTGACCCCTTTAGCAACATAACCCAACCCTGGGGTTAGATTATGTTGCAAAAGGTTAGAATTTATAAGCCGATTGCAACATAACCCAACCCTGGGGTTAGATTATGTTGCAATCGGCTTATAAATTCTAACCTTTTGCAACATAATCAAACCCTATAGCCAAACCCTGGGGTTTGATTATGTTGCATCTTACGCAAGTAGTACTTTAGTTGAACTTGCACTTACAGATTTTCATATTTGTTTTTACTTTTCTAACTAGAAATTTAGAGTAAATCATGTTTGCTTCACTGACTTCTCTTTATGATATATAGTCTAAACCAATGAGTACATAGTAAATACATTGTTCTACTTTCCTACACAAAAAAACACAACACAGGTAATTATAGAACCACATTTTATTATTTCAGAATGCCGCGAAGAAAGAAAACACGTAAAGCCGCGAAGGCTACATATACAAACGAGGACAGCAATGACTCAAACATTACACAGCTGCCATTAGACAGGAACGAACAACATTCCAGTCAACAGATGAGTGAAAACGAGTACTTAGGAGTCAGCACAGAAAATCAGGACAGTAAATTACCACAAGATCGGACCTGATTTCGACTGATGTCCTTTAGAATAAAAAGTATAATTAGTATCGTCTTTTCTTGTTTTTAGTTCACAATATGCCGTGTTAATGCGTCCATCGTCTGTCCATTAGTCTAGCGCCAACATTTCCATTTAAACGAATACTTCGAAATACCTAATTAGCTAAAAGTCAAGAAGAATATTCAGCTTTAATTTTTCTTGGAGAAAGCTCGACAAACTTTGTGAAAAGAAAGAACTTGATTCATATTCAAGGTCACTGGTTCAAATCTGTTGTACTGTTGTTATCTTTTTTTGTAATGAAAACCAGATAACAGCTGAGCGATACTTGATCTAATATTTAAAACAATTGAACTATAATCTAAGAACTGGAATAAAAAGACAAACTAATCCCATTAACAACATAACCTAACCCTGGGGTTAGATTATGTTGCATTTACCATGCCCTGTAGCAACATATTTTAACCCTGGGGTTTGATTATGTTGCATACACATCTACCGGTTGCAACATAATCTGACCACAAGGTCGCTCATATCATGACAAAATAGGCATTTTACAACATAATCTTAAGCCATATGCAACTTAAACAAACCCTAACCGTGCAACTCCGCGTTTTGCAACTTAACAGTATAGGTGTCACTACACAAATATCTTAAACTGAGAAATTGGTGTTTTTCCCATGAAAAACAGTTCTTTTCTGCCTGAACGTCATAGATGTATTACACAAAGGATATCTGAATAGAAGAATTCAAATAAAAAAAGATATTGAATCAACAACAACATTTTTAATGATTTTCCATGCTATTGATGGATTTTTCATACATGAAATTATCTTCTGAGGAAATCAGGGTAGATATACCACCCAAAAATTAGTAATATGTAGAAAATTGTAAAAACTATAAATACACCTAATTTTGAAGCTCTACATTTACGAAAAAGATAAATATGCATAATTATAAATGCATGCCAATTTGCAACTTAACAAAATGGGTCAAAAATTTGTTTGCCACATATATATATAAGTTATATGAGTTATAGAGGGTTAGAAAGCTTTTGAAAAGCTTAATCACGTCAACAAAGAAAAAAAATTGATTATTTCTGAAAAAAACATCAAAACAAATAACAACTTAAAGTGCCAATGGTCTATCAGTTATGTTGCAAAAAACAACGAATTTGGCATTTAAGTTGAATGTTTTGGCACTTGTGAATTTCAACTTAATGTTAAGTTGCAAAATCCTGGCATATTGCAACATAAATTTCCCCCCATTGCAACATAAAGTGGGTCATTTTTTTTTTTCCGACAACTTAAGTGCCACTGGGTCGAACCCTAACCCAACCCAACCCTAACCCTAACCCTAACCCTAAACCCTAACCCTAATTAGGCCAATGAGACTTATGTTGACAACATAAGCGGCTATTTTTTTACCATTAAGTTCACCTACGAGATCAGCACACACCAGATAAACTTCCTCGACACCACAGTCCAACTTGACACACTAGGGCGGATTAGCACTACCCTATATACCAAACCCACGGATGCCCACTTGTATTTACATTATAGTTCCAGCCACCCGAAACATCAGATCAAATCCATCCCCAAAAGCCAGGCACTGCGAATCAGATGTATCTGCAGTGACTTGGTGGATTTCGATAATCAGTGTGAGATTCTCAAAACCCATTTTCTACACAGAGGTTACCCTTTGAAACTATTAACCAACAGCATTATGGAAGCCAGAAACACGCCCAGAGATTCCCTGCTCAGGACCGCCAATCTTGTACAAGATCGGGCAGTTCTCCCTCTTGTTATCAAGCATAACCCCCGCAACCCACAGTTCCAAAAAATGATAAATAACCATGTTAGTATTTTAAGCAGTTCAACAGACACGGCTTGTATCCTGCAAAAACGCTTGATAGTATCTTACCAGAGAACTACTAACCTGAAAGATCTACTCGTGCATACCTTACTGAAACGCACTCCACTTACAAACGGCACCGGCCCGTGCGGCGGAGACTGCTATATATGCCCGTACATGACCAGCAGAACAGAAATAAAAAGCCATAGTAACAATCAAGTAGTGAAAATCGTAGGCAACATCAATTGTGAAACCCGCAGCGTTGTTTATGTTATCCAATGTAAACAATGCGGAATCCAGTATGTAGGACAAACATCTAATACCATACGTGAACGCATGAGAGGCCATTTTTATGACATAAAACACGCCAATGCCGAGAAACCGGTTTCACGCCATTTCTCAACGAACAACCACACAATCGATGACGTCAGCATAATCGGTGTAAACAATACTCATAACAACGTGAACATCAGACTCCGCACGGAGGAAGCTTGGATATTGAAACTAGGAACTAGAACACCAACAGGCCTTAACCTTCAGTAATGGCCAGGACTAAACAAACTGTCCGGAAGGATACATGTACAGTAATACCTGTTAAGTCTCGTGAAACCCGACCTGCTAAACATATTAATTGTATGAAATGCAATACTAAGGTCAGTACAGTCGCGGCCCTGAAACGGCACATGCAACTTAAACACAGCCTGTGTGTCAGCAAATATGAATGCCAAATTTGCCTCAAAACCTATTGTAGGATTGATATAGCCAAGAGACACATCAAGTCCATTCACTTTACGGAACCTATAGACAATACCACCTTACGTCAAGTACAATACCGGACACCTAAGGAAGCAGCCCAAATCCCCGTCAACTGGACCCCACCGTTTGAATCCACAGGCCAGACCAACTTTGATAATGTGAAATTTAGAATAATACCGGCCACAAAACACCCAGAAAAGAAACCACTTGAACCGATTGATACAGACACATTGGCAGCAGATTTATACCTATCTGACATGGATGATGATGCATGCAGCTCCAACATGAACACATACAGTGACCATCTATATGTACATGAGAATGAAACTTCAACCATGAATGATAGCTTTAGTAGTATTGCCACATATGTACAAGATGAACTACCGATTACTCTTCAAAACCGGACAATAAGTGTACACAGAGTGTACGGTATTTTTCAGAATATGTAATGGAACTTTGTAGCTATAATGACTCATTGTAATGTTGCATTAACTGTGACGTCATAAAAATTGATGTACTGCATTTGTATACCTTAGATGTCTTTTCAAAATAAAAAATTGTCCTGATGACGGCCGCATAGCGGTCGAAACATGTAGACAATGTTCACATGAAGTCTTTGTGGTGTTGAGATTCCTTTTTTATTGTTTTATTTTTTTAAAAGAGAAATAAAGTTTTTTTTTCCCATACAGTTTTTTTATTAAACCACAGGGTTTGACAAGATCTTCAAATGATAAAAATTACAATTAAAAAATTCCACTAGAAAGGTGTAGGGTTAGGTTGAATATATTTATGTTGCATTAAGGGCCATGTGGTTAGTATTTGCAATTATTTTTTTTCTGCTTTTATTAAAAAATATAGAGGATTAGGATCACCCTCGGGGTTGAATTCTAACCCTATGCTAACCCTAGGGTTTGAAAATTTTGGCAAAATTCAGGGGGAAAAAATCGAGTCAACCTATAATATGCAGTAGTCACCATGCTAACCCTGAAATCAAGCACAGGGTAGCGGTTTTTACTATTTATTCCATAACTTTTGCAGCAATGGGGTGTTTAGACTAAAACTTCACAGAAAGTTGCTCTGACATCTATTTTAAAATTCTCTGAAATATCAATGCTCTACCTTTTCAGAATTTTGAGAAATCAAAAAAGTCTATATTGCGATTTTATGTTGCAAAATCCACCAAAATTTACCCCCCTAGAAAAATCTTTTTTCTGAAAATCAGTTCAGGTTAGGAAAATAGTTTTCCGTGGCCTCAAAGCCACATATCCAAGGTTTCTGGCAGAAGTTAAACAATTCCAAAATCTTCTTTTCTGACCAAGATAACGAGGTTTCATTTTCCCCCCGTTTTTTCCCCCATTTGCAACATAACTTTCATGAGTAGATCATAAAAACATAATTAACAGACTGATTTTTTAAAAAAAATTTTATTCAAATAACATTTTTTGAACAATGTCCTAGCACAAAAAAAATTAGAGCTGAAATTTTACAGGAAAATGGTCAAATCATGTTTGAAATGGTAAAAGAAAATCCCATATAACGAACATTTCGGTTTTTCACTTTTTTCTCCAAAAGATACTCCAAACTGAGTCTAGATATTACTAAAATCGCTTTCCTTATAAGATTTCCTAAATTTTGACACCTAGTAGACTTCTGTACTTGCAATTTTTTTTGTAAAAATAGCCCCGGTCAAAGTTAAAGAATCACTAAAAAAATGACTTTTTTATTTCTGGAGATAGAGACACAGAAAAACTTCCATGTAATTCTTTTTGATGTATTTTCATGTTATAAAGGCACTTTTTTTCAGAAAAATGTTTTTTGAACACTTCTGCACATTTTAAAACATGTTATGTTGCAAGAGTCCATTTCCGTGATTAGATTTCAAACAATATTTCCCAGATAACCTATCAATTTTAATTCATTTTCTGGAATTGGTCTAACCAATTGCAACATAATGAAGCAATAACCCTAACTATATGTTGCATTTTACCGTTTTTTTTTTTTTACAGGCACTTAAGTGACATCAACTGAAAGCCACATCTGGAAATTGGGAAAAGCATGCAAAACACTTGGATCTTCGACGAAAGAAAGGTATGTTGACACAGAAACGTTGCTGTTTTGTGCATTACCCACTTACTAACAAAACTGCGAAGTCCTATTCACCGACACTTTATGTATTGCTAAAAAAATGATTTGTTGTTATGTTGCAATGAGTATGTTGCAAACTGGTCAAAATAATGCAACATAACTTAACCCTATCACAATGTCAGACATATAATGTGTTTAACAATCGTAATCTTGATGTTTATCTAAAGCTGTGAAAGTCATTTAATTATTTTAAACATTTTTTTACTTTCAGTTAGCAGGGACACCACCAACATGCCCAAAAATAGAGGAAGGGGAAAGAAAAGGGAACCAAACTCCACCTTACATAAAAAAAACACAACAGAAATGGATGCTAACCCTACACTTCAACAGGAGACTGAAGACAGCAGCTACACAGAAAAGGATACGATAGTAGTTCAAAGGCAGGAGAGAGAAAGGGACGAAGACTGTGACAACCTAGTATTACATAGAAGTGACATAGAGGAGACTACAACAGAAATGGATGCTACACTTCAACAGGAGGCAAAAAAGTCACGAACGTTCGTGAGCAATTTCCAAATTCACGTAACATGCTTGCGAGCTGCTTAAGGCAGACTTACAACAGAGTGATTCCAACACCAACTCTCCCACGTTGATGCATCCAAGTGAGACAGTGAACTATAAGGAACTGGGCTACCTTTCGGCCACCAGCATGAGTACTTTGTGCCTTGATGAGAATTTTTGAACAATTTAGATTTGAAGAAACTTTTATTTATTATCACATAATTTTATCAGTAACTATTAATTTTCTACAAACATGTAATATTGTGTAACTTCAAAAGATACCTGTAATATGTAAGGATTACTCCCCTTTGTTCCATTGTTTGCACCCGCGAGAGATTACTTTAGAAAAATTTCACCTATGTCATTGCCCTGACGAAGCCCTCCACCGGGCGAAACCGGTCGGCATTAAAATACAGTAATAAAGCACTGTTAACAGAGTATGTCAGGTCGTGTTGTGATTTCACCTCTGTTCTTTCGTCTAAAAATTTGTAGAAAAATTTTAAAAGTAGATTCAAAGAGGGTTTGAAGAGATCTTTTGAAAGCACTAATTGTTTTTTAATTTATTTGAATATTTGCCCCCGAGGGTTAGGTTTGAAGACCTGTTATGCTGAAGGATGCCTAAAAGGCCAGGGTTTGATGATATAAAAGGGGGTTAGACCAAACTTATTAGGGGTTAGAGAGGGCCCGGCAATCCCAAATGTTCTTGGTTAACCCCCTGCTAACCCCAGCTCTCGTAAAAAGTTCAAAAATCGAAGACCAAAAAAATGGGTTCTTGGTGTATATGTAGTAGGCTACCTGAGAGACCCAGATCTGACACATTTCACTGTTTTTTCTTTAAAAAAAATCATGACTTTTTTTTTCTCTTGCTCGATTGCCTCCAAACTTTGTAGAAAGTTTGTCCAGGGCCCTGGCTAACCTTGTATAAAATTTTAGAGCTCAATTCAGCCTACTTTTTGAGTGAGCGCAAAAACCTATGTTGAGTCTTATGTTGACAAAAGGCAGAGTATTTCGATTGTTGGGGTTAGGGGTAAAAAAGTCGAATTTCCGGGTCTTCTGGGTATTAGATTAAAGAGCAAGTCACAGAAATTCTGTCAGAGGTTAAATTATTAAATTTGAGCAATTATTTTTTGAGTTAGAAGCTTTCATAAAAATGACCAAATTCAACATAATTTCTAACGCTGGGCTTATTTTTTTCACTACCTCAAAAACTTTTGTTTTTTCTTAAAAAAGCAATTGTGCCACCTCTTAGAGATTACAGAGGGCTATTATATATCAAAAGACCAAAACAAGCAAATAAAAATTAATGTTAACCCTATCCGTTTGAAAGTTAACATAACATATACTCAAAAAGTGCTAAAACGCGTACCATGTTTCAATCACAGATTAAAAATAGAAATAGTGCTCACATTTTACTTTAACTGCTAAAATTCTTTTGTCAAGATGTTTTTTGAATTTTTGACACAAACTAGACATCATAAGATGGCCTATCAGGGTTCGAAATTAACTATATACAACTAGCAAAATGCCAGCTAAAATCTGGTAATTGCTAGCTGGAAAATAATGAACTAGCAAAATTTTGCGAGTGAAAATGAAATATACCTAATCACTATTTTTGATGAAACATCTGCAACAAAATGCCTTTCTCCATCTGCCTTTATATGAGTAAATAGGTTACAAACGCTAAAGTGACATAGATTATCAATACATTCGGAATTCCTCCAGTTTTTCCATTGATATTTATGTGTAACCCGAATAAAAAGTTGTCTTGGAAAACTCCACAATTTCTGTCTGCTCGTCATGTGAAACACGACATATCAGCTATGATAACGAACTTTTTCAAAAGGAAAGCATCTGACAGTGCTTGCGATGACCAAGACAATAGTCAACAGCCACAGCCTGGCCCTTCTGAAAAAAAATCGTCGAAATCGGAGAGCGCTTCTCCTGACGCTGCTGATATAAAATCACCGCCACAACCACGTGCATATACGGCCACGTTAAAAACGATACGGAAATGGGCAAAAGAATTGAATACTAGGATACAACAAATCATCTAGTAATGATGTTGTTGATACAGTATGGTGCAATGTCTGCCGAGAACACGGAAAGGATCGCACAGCAAATGTAAGTACCGTTTGTCTATGTTTCTTGTCTATTTGGTCACAGAACAAGCAAGATTTTATGTAGATAAATAAAATCTGCCCAAACCTTGTTCTTTCTATTCTTTTAGACTAAATTCCTAACACTTTTGATACCCACAGTAACATTGTGGTTTGAATATGACGGAGTATAGAGGTGTAATATCGGCATTTTTTAGCGGTCAAGAGGGAGGTAAATCTTACTGATATCATTGAAAATAAAGGATCAAGGTTCTGTTTTTGCTTATATTCTCATAAATTGAATTTTATGTAAATGAAGGCCAAAAAAATCCTTGGAAGTTTAGAGATTTTTTAATTAATTATTTTCTGACAATCACAATTTTATGTTAGATTCTCATATGTTACAGTTTGTCACTGGCTCCCAAAATGTCAAGAAAGAGGCAGTGCAGTGTCATGTGTTATCTGCAGCCCACAAGGAATCTTTGGATATCAAAACCGCTATGGAGAAGAAAGCTAGGTCAGAACCTACACCCCTTGAAAAATCACTTTTAGCAATAGAAGAGTCTAAGCTTGTGAAGATGGAAATGCTGTTTCGGACAGCTTATTACATTGCTATTAATGAAAGACCATTCACAGATTTTCCAAAGTTAATTGGCCTCCAGACATTGAATGGCATACCTCTTGGAAACACCTACTACAATGATAAAGCTGCAAGAGACTTTATTTCTCATATTTCTGGAAACTTAATGGATGAAGTTATAAAAGGAATAATTAAATCACCATTTATCAGCATATACAGTGATGGTTCAACTGATAGAACACAAAAAGAAAGAGAGGTTGTGATGGTCAAATTTCTTGAAAACTTCTATCTGGTCATCAAATATCTTAAAATTGAAGAACCAGAAAACATGAAGGCAGAAGGAATACTAAAGGCAATTAACAAAGCCTTTTCTGACGCTGGCATTCAGGACTACCATCAAAAAACTATTGGTTACTGCTCCAATGGAGCCTCTGTAATGATGAGCCAGAAAAAAGGGGTGATAAAGTTGTTCATAGACGAGCATCATACACCATGGCTTTTATATGTGTAGTGTCTAGCACACAGGCTAGAATTAGCTGTGAAGGACTGTTTCAAAGCTACTTACATGGATACTGTGATAGAAGTTCTAACTAGCATATTTTATTTCTACAAGGGGTCAGTAAAGAGAAATAAGGAGGCTGGAGAAATAGCGGAGATCATGGATGAACAATTTCTGAAACCTGAAAAAGCAAATGGAACTCGATGGGTAGACCACAAACTTAGGGCCATTACAAAACTTCTTCTCAACTGGAAGGTGCTAGTAATGCACTTCATGAGCTATGTCGAGAATAACACCAACAGGGGTGATGACAGAGCAAAGGCCAAAGGAATTCTTGCAAAGATTCTACAATATAAGTTTGTGTGGTATATCCACTTTATGAAAGACCTTTTAAATGAGATTGCAAAGCTGAGCCTTCTTATTTCAATGTGAGGACATTAACAGTTCTAGTGCCGTCACTAAGCTCCAAAGTGTTCAAATAACACTTCGATATTTGATTGACAATCCAGGAGAATGTTCCATACAATTCCATTTGGACCTCAGTGAATCAGAATACAAGGAACACAACCTGACACATGTCGTTGATGATGCCGCATTTAATCAACAGAAATCCCAGATAGTGCAAGAACTCCTCAATTGTCTGCATACTCGTTTTGAGAATATTCACACGGATCAACTCTACCTATCCTGCAATATATTTGACCACAAAAACTGGCCTGAAGGAAACACACCCCTGCTCACTTTTGGTAGTGATGAGGTTAGGTTATTGTATGATCACTTCTCTGTGCCTTTACAAAATCAAAACTGTCAACTTGACAAGGCCCTTTCAGAGTGGAATGATTTGAAGCTGCATGTTTCCGCCAATTCTGTAAGTTTCAGACCAGTTCATCCACTCACAATCTGGCAAAGGATTAGCCAAGAGGATGTTGATAAAGAAGAGTACAGGAACATTTTCTCTATCATCCATTTGACAAGGTTGTATCCCCTGTCCAATGCTTCTTGTGAGAGGACATTTTCTGTTATGAAAAGAGTCAAGCGCGACTGGAGATGTAATCTGTCTACCTCAACACTTAACGAGCTCGTCAGAATTGCAGTATTGGGCCCAGAATTGTCAGATTTCCATCCAAATGCAGCTGTCAATAGGTGGTGGGTTGAGGGACAAAGAAAGAAACGACCCACATTCTGCGAGTAGTGTATTTGACTTGGAATGGAGTAGAATGATCTTTGGTGAAATTAAAAGAACTGAATTGCATACGCGTTGGTAAATAAAATACAACAAAGTCCAGAACTCTGTTAAATAGTTGTCTTCATAATAATTTAAAAGTCCAGAACTCTGTCAAACAGTTGTCTTCATAGTAATTTATTGAAATGATCGTTAATGTTAACAATTTGTTAAATGATATAAATTTGGGTACAGTTACATTTATAAATGGATCTGATCATATGACAGTCAGATTAGATGTAGCTCATACCTGAAAAAAAGAAAACTGATAAATTCAAAGTTTATGTAGATTTAAAATGTTGATACAGGTAGCAATCAGCCATTCTTATCACTCAGTTCCTGAAAAACTCAATATAACAGTAAATACAAGTCAAACTTATTCACCCAAAAATTGCTAGTTTGTTCATCATTTTTGCTAGTGGAAATTTTAGGCAGTAGCAATGGTTTGCTAGTGACTAAAAAAAGTTAATTTCGACCCCTGCCTATTTCCGATTTTATCCTCTTCTGAACATTTTGTGTACTCAAAAAACATTATTTTTTATTTTTCGAATTTTTGGGTTATTTTTGCTTCCATTAAAAGAATGTAACCTCCAGCAATACATTTAACCAGTTTTTAATGGAAAATCACGTTTTCAAGAAAAATTATAATTCGTTGAAATATACTTATGTCGAAATTTACTCTCTTTTTAAATTGGAATTACAAAATATTGATCCATCAAAATTTAATTTGCTTTCTTTCTTTAGAAAGCATAATATGTATAATTTTCATTATAAACGATATTTAGAGCCAACACCGTTGTGAAGTCAATGGAGGCATTAAGGTATTTCGCCTTTCGCCTGGATACCCGAAGGTATGCAGGGGATTGATAAGAAGGGGTGAGCTTAGGTATATATGGATCAATCCAACAGACTCCAGGCGGGTTCTTCAATTTTTATTAAGGTAGTTCGTCTACCGGTTTCGCCCTACAAGTCGGGCTTCATCAGGACAATTTTACCATAAAATTTTGACACCTAAAGTACTTCTAGGGCGGGCAAATTTACATTATTAACTGTGACGTAATATTTAAAGAACGATAACCCTCAAAATAGATTGTATACAGTAAACAGTGCTAAGTACGATAACTCACTAATAATTAATGTCCATTGAATCATAAGTAGTCCTTCACGGTTAAGCTATTAGATGAAATGAAAACCATAAGTGAAACTAATACATGAAATAATCAATTAACAAAATTAATGATTGAAATAGTTCAAGTGTAAAAAGTTAATGTTCATCAAGGCATACAGTCGAGACAGACTCTGCCTTATACTGTAACTTGCGGTAATCTACTATCCTCTCTTTCTCTGAGGAGTTGGGGGTAGAGGCTGTGCTATCCGAGTCGCTCAACGCAAGATCGTATTTCAATAACTCCATAGTTTCCTCAAGTATCGGTCTCTTCGGGGGTCCTCCAGAAGTGATACTGGTGGCCAGCCTTGTCCTGAACTTAACCAATTCCAGCTGTTTTCTGGTAAGGGATTCAAACGGCCTCTTGTTGTCCGGTATTTTTGCTTCTTCTTTTACTTTATCCTCAAATATTTCTGGTTCCACATGCAGGCCTGGCAACCCGGCAGCCCGAAGGTCTAAATTTGATTTCTTAGAAGATGCCGAACACAAAGAAAACACCTAGGAAACTGGATACACCCATAAGACAAAAACAGAAGGTCAGAATCCCGTGCATCCTGTGTGGGAAATCATACGCCAATTTAAGGAGACATGTCAACACAACACATTCATGTATCAGAACGTGGTACAGAATCTGCAAAAGAACATTCGGCAGAGACAGTGATTTTAAGTGACACATGCAAAACTTCCACCCTATCTCTAACTATGAGAAAGTGAAATCAGATCTAAATCCAGTCATTGCTAAAAAGGTAACTAGTTTTCTCACCTTTATCAGAGAAAGGAATTTATTAACAGAAACTGAGATCAAATACCTTACCCCGAAAAATCCTCGAACCCCCATATTCTACACGCTACCTAAAATACACAAAGCAGGTAATCCAGGGAGACCAATAGTATCACAAACTGGAAGTTGCACGGAAAAGATATCCGAATTTGTAGATTACCATCTCAAACCACTAGCTATGAAAACAGACTCATATTTGAAAGATACTAACGATTTCCTACGTAGAATAAACAGTTTCGGCCCATTACCAGCGGGCGGCACACTTGGCACAGCGGACGTATCGTCACTGTATACTACTATCCCACACGTAGAGGGTATTAGGGCCGCCAAATTAGCCTTAGATGACAGAGGCCCAAATGCACAACCTAGCACCTGGATCATCCTCAGGATGATTGCTCTCATATTAACTAACAACTGCTTTAGGTTCAATAACGATTATTATCTACAGAAACTCGGTACCGCTATGGGGACCAAGATGGCACCTAATTATGCTATTATCTTTATGGACTATATTGAAAAAAGATTCCTTGCCACACAAGCAAAAACTCCACTAGTTTGGTGGAGATACATAGATGATATTTTCTTTATATGGACACATACAAGAGAGGAACTCACCTCCTTTTGTGAAGCCATGAACAATTACCACCCTACAATTAAGTTCACCTTTGAGATCAGTGATACTGAGGTGAACTTCTTAGATACTACCATTTACACTCTGCCTGACGGAAGGTTGGGCAGTAAACTATACAACAAACCCACCAACGCGTTCTTGTACCTGCACTACCAAAGTTGCCACCCTAAACGTTCTAAAACTAGTATCCCATACTCACAAGCCTTAAGGATCAAGAAAATATGTAGTGACCCAGTACATTTTGAACAGGAATGCACTAGGCTAGTAGAGAGATTCAGGAAAAGGGGATACCCCCTAAATATACTTTCTGAGGCTGTCAATAAAGCACGCGCTATAAACTGAGAAGAACTTCTAAACCCCATAAGGAAAGAGAACCACCGGAAGGTTCTACATTTCGTGATCCCACACAACCCACTAAATCCACCGATCAGTGTATTCCTTGAGAAATACAAACACATATTGCTTCAGGGCCCTGGGACTAGGGGCCTGTTGGATTACAAAATGGTGCTAGCGTGCACCAAACCTAAGTCCATTAGGAACATACTAGTCAAAAGTGACATCTGCCGGGACTCTGCCCAGTCGGGCAGTGGGCCATGCGGAAAAAACTGTAAAATATGTGGGTACATGAAACCCACTAATCAATTCACGAGCCACACCACTAGAGAAGTCTATAAGGTACAAGGGCATGTGACATGTCAAAGCGTGAACGTTGTGTACCTAATATCATGTAAGAAATGTGGGTCTCAATACGTTGGACAAACATCCACAACGTTGAACACACGCATCCGCAACCATTTATATAGTATCATTCACAAACACCCGGAAAAGCCAGTGGCGGGACATTTCACGTCATCTGATCACAATATCAGTGACGTCATAATCACGGGACTGTTGGCAAACGTTTGCAACACAAACCGTCGCCTGAGAATAGAAGAGAGTTGTATAAGAATTCTAAGAACAACGCAGCCGGAAGGTATGAACATTATATCATAATGGCACGCACGAAACAGACGCCTCGAAAACAAACAACTGATCGGAAGCCGAGAATACCCTGCATAAGGTGTGGTAAGACGTACTCAAAATTAGGAAGCCTCAGAAGGCACGCTAATACAGCACACTCCATACAGAAAAGATGGTACAGGTGTAAAATCTGTAAACGCAATTACGGGAGGAAGGGGACTTACACGGTACACTTGAAATAAAAACACCCGGGATATCAAGTGGAACCTGAGATCATCCAGGACCACACCAGAGCAGAAGCCACAACACCAAAGGGACAGCGCCCATTTGAAGTGCTAACCAAAAAACAACTCCAACAGGTGAAATTCAGGGTAAAACCAGCCAACGGAGCTCATGACATTGTTGGGCCGCCATGCAAACAACTCAGACCAATTATAGATGAAGCTTTGGATGAACTTAGAAAAGATCTACAGTTAACAGACAGTGAGGAGACAGCATCCCACTCAACCGTATCCACCAAGGTAGACTTCCGTACACTTGGCTACCTGTCGGAATCTAAGTCAACTGTATGTTTAGATGAACGGGTCTACAAGGATTAAAACACTGACACTGTTAAAAAACATCATTTAGATATAACTCATATGTAATTTTAATTCTAGGGGTAATTCTAATTTTAGTCACGATTCTATTTTTAGTTGTAATTCTATTTTTAGTCGCAATTCTATTTTTAGGCATTCAGCGAGTATATATAACCGTTATGGTTGTATCACGTGACGCTCATTGTGTGACGTCACAATAGTATTCGTCTCCAGAATTTTAGTACCTTAGGGTAAAAAATTTGTAATAACTTCATCCTGAAGAAGCCCACTGTTCGGGCGAAACCGGTCGACGTTTGTTAATAAACCCGAAATCTTATTATCCCTGGTCTCGTTGCGATTGATTCTTGCACTTAGTTTCCACTATCCCTCAATCGCCCTGCATACCGGGTGGTATCCGGACAAGGGATAAATTGAACGTACCAAACCTCCTTTATAGTAACGGCGTTGGCTCTACCCTTGGATCTAGAACGTGGTACAGATGCAAAATCTGCAAAAGAACATTCGGCAGAGACAGTGATTTTAAGCGACACACGCAAAACTTCCACCCAGGCCTGCATGTGGAACCAGAAATATTTGAGGATAAAGTAAAAGAAGAAGCAAAAATACCGGACAACAAGAGGCCGTTTGAATCCCTTACCAGAAAACAGCTGGAATTGGTTAAGTTCAGGACAAGGCCGGCCACCAGTATCACTTCTGGAGGACCCCCGAAGAGACCGATACTTGAGGAAACTATGGAGTTATTGAAATACGATCTTGTGTTGAGCGACTCGGATAGCACAGCCTCTACCCCCAACTCCTCAGAGAAAGAGAGGATAGTAGATTACCGCAAGTTACAGTATAAGGCAGAGTCCGTCTCGACTGTATGCCTTGATGAACATTAACTTTTTACACTTGAACTATTTCAATCATTAATTTTGTTAATTGATTATTTCATGTATTAGTTTCACTTATGGTTTTCATTTCATCTAATAGCTTAACCGTGAAGGACTACTTATGATTCAATGGACATTAATTATTAGTGAGTTATCGTACTTAGCACTGTTTACTGTATACAATCTATTTTGAGGGTTATCGTTCTTTAAATATTACGTCACAGTTAATAATGTAAATTTGCCCGCCCTAGAAGTACTTTAGGTGTCAAAATTTTATGGTAAAATTGTCCTGATGAAGCCCGACTTGTAGGGCGAAACCGGTAGACGAACTACCTTAATAAAAATTGAAGAACCCGCCTGGAGTCTGTTGGATTGATCCATATATACCTAATGTATAATTTTCAATTCATTGTTTGCTGAATACTACATTTATTTTTCAGAAAAATATTGTGCAGCAAAATTTTTACCATTTTCACCATTTTTTCCATCTAAGTGTGTAACCATAACCCTGAGGTTTAATGAAGTTATGTTGAAGTTGGTTTGTGTTATGTTGTAAAAAGGAAGGCGTTATGTTGCATTCGGAAATAAAAAGACTTTCAACATATCTAACCCCAGGGTTTGATCTGGGTTATGTTGCAAATGGACATGTTGAGATGGACTTTTGCAACATAACAAAACTCTAACCCCAGGGTTAGTTATGTTAAAGGCCATTTTATTATTATTTTTTTTTGTGCTTAAGCGACAGGAAGTGACGACATATCAGCGGAAATAAACAACAGAAAAGACACGATTAAAGAAACATGACTTCTGAAGGTAAGTTCTAGTGTTTTTATACATTTATATGTTTAAAACAATGTGTATACATTTAGCTGCCGGTTAAAAGCTTTGTTTGCATGTAAAATGATGTGCATATGAGGTTGGGGTTAGGGTTAGATTATGTTGTAATAGTCCAATATGAACCGTTTGCAATATGATTTTGTCCCAATGTTTATTATATTGCCTGTTACTTGCTTTTAAACAGCATTGATCTAGAAAAAGATCAACAAAAAGGCGTAAACGGAAAAGGGACGACAAACAGGAAACAGCTGAACAGACTGTAAAGACAGTTGACAACACTCTCATGGAAGGAACAGATGTACAGTCAAACACAGATAAGGGGAAAGACGACATACAGTCCAGATGTAAAGGCCGTGAGGAAACGGAGACTGAACAGACAGTTGACAACACTCTCATGGAAGGAACAGACATACAGTCAAACACAGATAAGAGGAAAGACGACGAACAGTTCAGATGTAAAGGCCGTGAGGAAACGGAGACTGAACAGACAGTTGACAACACTCCAATGGAAGTCGTTGATTACAAAGAGATCACAAAAAACATACATGGACTGCCCCATCGGGGGACGTCCCACCAAGGTCATGCGCCTGCAAAGACACTTAAAACATGTTCATAGACTGTCAAAAGATATTATGAAAAAACTTCTTCTGTGCTCAAAACTTAATGAAGGGCAGTCAAATCCAGTATGTGATGAAGAGTAATCCGAAGATTCAGAAGAGCCAATACTTACTACATCGCACCTTAACCCTAGCGGAAGTAAGGACAACCGCTTATTCCCTATTCAAATGATCATTAAGAATCAATGAAGATATAGAGCCAAAGCGGCAATCAGGAGAAACCCGTAGTGCGGCATTTTAGCACGCTGGGACACAATGCCGATGACGTCAGCGTTACCACATAGTTACCAATATCAACAACATCAACCGTCGCTTACGGATGGAAGAGAGTTGGATCCGCATTTTACGTACAAGGCATCCCGAAGGACTGAACCTAATTTCATAATGCCAAATATTAAGAAAACCGCCGTCAAGTCACACACAACTATCAGAATACCATGTATCATCTGTGGAAAATCTTATGCGAACTTGAGGAATCTAAGAAGGCATGTCAACGTTGCGCATGCGGAAGTGAAAATGTGGCATAAGTGCAAAATTTGTAAGAGGACATTTGGCTGTGACAGCGACTACAAAAGGCATCTAAACAAGTTCCACCCAGGATACAATGTAGAACCAGAGATTTATGAGGATATAGTAAGAGCAGAAGCTAAGAAACCGGACAACAAGAGGCCATTCGAAGCACTTAGGAAAAAGCAACTGTTTAGGACGAGGCAAGCATCTAGACCAGTGTTGGAAGAAACTATGGAGTGACTGAAGCAGGATTTGGCACTAAGTGACTCGAAAAGTACAGCGTCAACCCCTAACTCATCAGAGTATGCAGGGCATGTGGACTATAGAAAACTTAATTACCAATCGCAGTCATCGTCAACGATTCGCCAAGATGAACACCAACAGACATTTTAATTATTTCACAGTTTTATTAAATCACAGATTATACTTAGTATAATAACAATAGCCGTTTGGGACTGTTCTCGAAATCTCTATAGACATTATAGAGTTATCATTATTTAAAGTTTTACGTCATAATGAACGAGTGTAAATCTGCTGGCCTTAATGGTAAATTAGGGTAAGAATTTCATGGTATGGTTGTCCTGATGAAGCCCAACTAAGTGGGCGAAACCGGTAGACCGACTACCTTAATAAATTTTGAGGAACCTGCCCCCCGACCTGTTGGATTGAGTGATCTTTACTCTGATAATTAAGAAGTTTCATTTGTACCTTACATCAGCAGAAAAAGGAAAAGCCGCCGAACCTGCTTGGCAAAATTGTGGCCCAGATCAAAGCCATAGTCTCTGATGTAGGAGAGGACTTCCTCAATGGATTCCTTGACCACGATAACATTATGAATCTCCAACAAAAAAGACGAAGACAAAACAGACATCGGAACTGAAATGGGCGAGATCGGACGAGAAGAGGACGAAAATAACACACAAGAGGACACGATTGCACAAAACCTTGAATCAGAGGAAAATATTATACCAGAAACACCAGAAGAGGAAATGGATCCTCTAGGTCCACGGCAAAGTTTTTCGCGAACTGAAAGCAAAATTATTATTGAACACTGTGAGTACATCATAAAGGGTGATAGAAGCATTACCTCCAAAGAAGTGTGTCAAAAGCTGGAGGGGACTGATCTCTTAAATAAATACAGCCCCAAGTAGTTATCTGATTCTGTACACAGAGCAAGAATAGGCTTTTTAAAGGGAAAACTAAAATTTTACTTGCTTGGCAGTGGGTGTGCAATCAAAAATATTTGAAAGAACTGATGTTTACATCATTTACTATGTTATAATTATTTGAACACTATAATTAATTAATTAATAATATGTTTGATATGTTTGTTTTACTTTATAAAAAAAATTAAATTTGAATAATTTCAAGAAATTGTAAATATGTTATAGTTAAGTAGAATGCAAAAAAATATACTCGTGTGCAATTATCTTTGATCAGGTTCCATTGTTTTTGTATTTGTTTTTTTTTTTAAATTGTATTTAATTTACGTATAAACATAAAATGATGTTTGTAAACATCTTGATGCCTATATGGAATTCATTTATTTTGATGATGGTAATGTTATATTTTTTTCTTATTTTTCCTTTAAAATGTAATGGTTAAATGTAATAATTATTGTAAATATGTTAAATTTAAGAAGAAAAATATGTCTATGTGTAATTATGTCTGTCATTTACTTCTTGTTCTTGAAAATGTTCTACTTAACGATTAATTTTTTTCAATTAAAAAAAAAACAATATTCAAAAAATTTTGTAAATATTCTGATTTGAGTAGAACCCCCAAAAAAAAGTTACATTTGCATGTGTTTTAATATTTTCTTTTAGTTTCACTAGGTGTGATTTTTGGGTTCATGGAGGCAGGTTCCTCGTACCGAGCCTGGACAACATTTTGATGTGGACAGATGCCCTCGAATATCAATAAATTTATCAATAAATTTATCTACCCGTTAATCTTGTCATTGAGTTATAGCTTTGTTGCATACCAGTAATAAATAAGCAAATCCATGGAGAACGGTTATAATGTAACAAACTCAAATTCATTACATAATTGCAACCATCCATGATTAGACATAATTAAATTATTTTGTTATATAAAAAGAGCAATAGTTTTCGTCGGCCAAGATATACATATGGGTCACTCTCAGGTAATGGGGTATTTTATGCCTCCTCTCAGTTGGCAACTTAAAACACTCTTTTCTCAAGAAGTTAACATTTCAAACTCAAAACAATGCAGTCACTGTAATATTGACACTGAAATGTCATAACTGACATACTTTTGTTAAAGTAGAAAGATTAAAACATCATAAAACTTTTAATTAATTTGCAAAATTTTAACACTTGTTCCGTTACCAAAATTGTATGACCTTTTTATTTTTTGCATATTTTTATCTTCAAAGATTTCACAGTCCCAGAGACATAATTATTAGAAAAAAACTGTGTTTTAATTTGGTATTTTAACAAAATAAAGTTGAGAAATTAAAATACATGTAAATAATCAAGTTATAAAGAGCGTGTGACGGACGTTATAAAGTTCCGTCCACATACTGGATTGGCATTATAAAGCAGTTTGAAACATACGTAAACCCATGTCATACGTGTAATTTTGTAAGAATGTAGCTGAACACGTGATAGAATCAATCTTATCAACAAATGGAGATAAGGATGTAATATAAACTATCTCGTTAAACAAAAAATATGACGTGCGATTATTCCGTCCTTGTGTAACGGCCGTATGTTGACACAAAAAGTCTGTCCCAGTTCACTATCGATGCGTCTTTCGCAACACCAGTAATTTGTGAAGTTTAATACACTTGTTTGGATGACATCATTGGTCTGTGTGCAATACTTTCACTTCAGAGATGGCGGCAAGGAAGGGCAACAGTGATTCCGTCCAGGTAAGAAGCTAAATGTTATGGGCGTCACACTGTAATGAGCGTCACATTTTTAAATGAATTATAAGTATTAATTGTGCTAACGTTCTATATAAATTTCAAGGGTGGATTGTATTCGAATTTGATTAAGGTGAACCCTATTTTTGTAGTAACTTGCGGTATTTTTATTTCACCCTCAAGCACTACTCTTGCAAAACATTGTCGATTCGGACGGAAATTTTGATACGGAAAGTTACGAATGGACGGAAAACTTTGTGACGTTTGTAACAGAGACACCTAAAGTGGATAAACATCATGATAATTTATAAAATAACTTGGAGTACATAGTTAATATTGTTTGTTTTTACTGATTACATATATTACTTGGAGGGGTATTTTTGAATACTGTTTGTCAGAAACGAAGCATTTTTTGTGAATATCGTTATTGTTGGATGGAAATTAGTATCACAGGCGTAACGTAGGACGGAACCTGTATAATGACGGACGTTATCTGGACACTTATAAAATTGAATCTTCTAAAATATAAACAAGTTCATGCTCCATTTGCAAAAAGATGAACTCATGATTATTCTAGTTTTCATGTCATGGATGTACCATATTTTGAAAGATTGTTATGATTTAAAGATAAGCAATTCTCTGAAAAAATTAAATGGACTTTACATTGGACAGAAATATACTTTCAAACAGTATGATATTAAAGTCCCTCTAGGCCTATGTGTTTGTAGCTTAAAATTTTAACAAGATGCATGACAAAAATTATACCTGTTACCTCTTCGTAGACACCGATGTTAGTTAACTTCAGCTAATTTTGGCACATTTTATTCTGTTGACTCGTTGACATCCGGTTTATGTTAAGTGATAGAAAATATACCCTTTTCATTAGAAAATGTGAATATAATTTCTGTTGTTTTTCATAATTGCAATTACAACTGGGAATTTCCATATATGTGCCCCATCTTCTAGACATTATGCACATTTTTCATTCTATATCAATCTAATTACCTATTTTTTATTCCGAAATATATAATTCGTAAACTTAATCAAACATAAATTGTTTTGACCTATTGTTATTTTGAAATATTAACTGAATGCAACACAAATTTACGCTGGTATTTTTTATATGAAAATTTACCAGGTCAATTTTTAGAGACTTTTAATATTTTTCAAATACGAATTCTTTATGTAGCTGTACGAAATTTAAAGAAACTAAAGGATGAATATCTCATTAGATATGATGAAGGTTACTTTAACAGAATTTTGATTTTAGGTTTCAGAAACAAAGAGGGACTTTAAACTAAAAAGCAAATTTTTCAGTGTGTTAATTATAATTGAAATGATTTCACATGTAATTCAACATACAGCTTTTGAAAAACAAATTTTAAAGTCTTTTAAGAATTTTATATATAACTTGAATGCAACAAAACATTTCTTTACGGTAAATATAATTTCATTTTTGTCTAAAGATGATGGACAGCTTTGCAACCATTTATAATATAAAAATTACTAATATACATTTTTGGTAATTTTACATAGGATTTTATCTGGATTTGCTTTAATGTTGAAGGTCTTTAAATGATTTAATCACTCTACATGTATATACAGACACACCGTACATATAGGCATTTTGCATAAAATAAATCATTTAACATCATTCATTCACAAATTCAAAGGAAAATTAACTAATGAAAAATGAACTCTTTCATTAAATGTTTTTATTTTTTTTTTTTTTATTTATAGCTGCTGGCATCTGATGATCCAAGTAGTACATTAGCAAAGAAAGCTGCGGCTGCATAAAGATCTAGAAAATATAGAGAAGAAAGAACTAGAAAATGTCTGTAAGACATGAATGCCCGCCCCACCCCCCCCCTTTCATCAAGTATTTCAAACAAAACAAGGAAGGCTGGGTAATGGAGGACATCCTCCATACTGTCATTAACGACGATGTGGCTGGCCAGTTGGAACCACCTTCCATCAAGGCCCATAGCAGGAAAACTTTGTTCATTTTTGACGGTCACTTTGAAGTCTGTTGTTAAATTCATTTTCATTGCAATATCATAAAAAAGTTATTGAAGTAAAAAAGGGTCAGTTTGTCTTCACTGACATTTTATACTCAATAGTATTTGAATTAGACACTTGCTCAATAAGCCTTTGGCAGGTGCACTGAAATGTATACTTTATTTCTTTTCAGACTTGGATGCCTGGGGTGCTGCAGCAAATAGAAAAAAAAAACTCAATAAAATTTTACTGCTCCTAGCTCTAGATATTTGTTTTGTCATTTGAGTTATGTTAGAGTTAGAGGCCCATTCCCATGAAATATGTTTCTCAAAGATTCTTTTTCCACCAATAACTGATAGAACATTTTGGCAGTAACACTTATCATGACTGAGGCTGGTTTTGAATAAGCTCAGTTTTGAAATAAATCAATTAGAGATTTTTTCCTGAAAAGGAATGTCAATGGAGGGCCATTTTCTTCCACAGGGCTTCTTAAAAAAATCAATGATTACAGGCCTGCCTGTATCAAAATGGTAATGAATAATGACTGTAATGGTCAGTTTGCTGAAAATAAAAATTCTACATTAAATGTTTTCATTAGCTATATACAACATAGTTGAACATACATATACAATAACAATCACACCATTAAGAGTTTCACAAAAAAGACATTTTTGTTATATAGAGTCCAAGAAGTAAGTAACCAAATGAGTCTGTGAAGATTTGTCCATTGTAATGTCCATCATGCACTTTCCGTCTCCTGTAGTGTCCATCACACTATTGTATTATTTAGTTTAAATCTAAAACAAACACATTTTCTTCTAATAATTTCATTTATTTGAATGATAATATGAGAAAATATATCATTATAAATATATTTTTATGACTTTGAGACACTAGGATGCTAACAATAAAAAAAGAACCAAAGTCCTAATTTCACTGTGATATGCTACTATTGTTAAATGTTGAAAAATACTATTAAAACCCATATGCTGTCTTTTAATGCATCATCATGTCCCGAAACAGGATTTTTTCCTTGTAATCAGAATCAAAAATGTTATGGTAGATTGAATTTCTGCCTTTATTAGCCAGAGAATTGGAAAAATTCTGTCTCCGTAATGTCCATCATAGACACATGCAAAATTGTTGCTATGGAAACCACATGCAAAATATTATCTTCATATTTTTACATTTTTTAACTTCAGTTGGTATGCTATCAATTGGGACTACTTTGGTTCCCATATTCTCACCTTTATTTTTTGGTCACAGTGTAACACAAAAGTGCCACAATACCCGAGAGTGACCCACATCTACTTTAAGTCATGAAGATGTATACCAAATTTCATCATCCTATCTCAATTACGAAGAGAGTTATGCTCAGGACAAGTTTTTTTTTTACAAAGGGCAATAACTCTATTCTAAGAAGGGCCACAGCCCCTTATTTTGGTACCTGACACACGTACTTGAAGGCATGAACATGTATATCAAATATCATCATCCTCACTTATATGATATTCTACACTGGAATCAAGACAAACCTGTAGCGCGGCATCTCACGTCACCAGGTCACAATGCCGATGACATTATAGTTACCGGCATAGTGACTGATGTCAACAACATCAACTGTCGCCTACGGACTGAAGAAAGCAGCTGGATTCGGATTTTACGTACACGACAGCCGGAAAGCCTTAATTTGATATCATAACAATGCCAAACATCAAGAAAACCCCACGGAAGCAGGTAACCACAACTAAACCTACTGGATCCATCAGAATACCGTGTATTTTGTGTGGAAAATCTTATGCCTGCTTAAGGAATTTAAGAAGACATGTCAATGTGGCCCAGGTGGCCGGCAAAACATGGTACAAGTGTGTAAAAGAACATTTGGCTGAGATGATGACATATGAGGATTTTCCACCCAGGTTACATCGTTGAACCTAAAGTATATGAGGATACAGTGAAGCAGGAAGCGATCAAACCAGACAACAAAAGACCGTTTGAAGTTCTGACAAAAAAACAATTGGAGAGTGTAAAATTCAGGACAAGGCCAGCCACTAGAGTCAACACCAGTGGCCCGCCTATGAGACCGGTTCAAGAGGAAATGATGGATTTATTAAGGCAGGACTTGGCACTACATGATTCGGAAAGCACAGCTTCTACCCCCAATTCATCTGAAATGGAGGAGGATAAGCGTGTGGATTACCGTGAATTGAATTACCAGTCGGAATCCATGTCTACACTATGTTTAGTGTAAGCTTATGTATATAAGCTTGGTTTAAACAGACAGATGAGAACAACTACAGACTATCATCACTACTAATTATACACATGCACAGGCTTGGCCAGAGTTATATCACAACACATGTACATGTGAGAGTGTATCATTATATATTCAGGAATGTGGGTAGCCAGAGATTTGATTGGTCAGCTGAATTGATCACAACTTCATCACTCAGTAAGTAGTAGTGCTGGGCACTGCTTTGTTTCACAGGAGGCTCATTAGATATTCAAGAGGTTCGGGTATCGGGATATATGATTGGTCAATCAGGCAGAACACAGCTGATCACTCCCTGGTCAGTGTCGTTTTACATGGCGTTTTTATTAGAGTGATACTCCGTTTTAACACACTTTTAGTCGTCTTGTACCGTTAAATTTTACTGCTGGACTGGGAATTCACTTCCAATTTGTTTACTTACTTAACTGAAGACGTGAAACGTTGTTTGATTCAATTTATACATCGTACAGGGCAGTGAGTGACCAAGGAGACCCAGTCGAATATTTTGGCTTGGCGCGCTCCTTTTCGCCAACATAGAGTAGAGCTACGTCGAGAATGGCCAGGAGAACCGGTGCGAGGAACTCTCAAACATGGGATTCGTCAAATCCGCAAAACTGGACAGTTAAAAGACTAAAGGAAGAATTGATCAAACTTGGTGTTGCCATTCCTTCCACGGGGTTGTCAAAACAATCGCTAAAGACACTTTATGTAGAGAATGCCATCAAGCAAGAAAAAATCTCGGATTGCAAACAACGGGGAATGTGTATATGTACCCGACAGGGATCGGACAGATGACGTCGGTAATTCCAGTGAGGAACTACTTCGCGACGCGGAAGGATCAAGTGACTTGTCAGGTAGAACTGATGCGGTAACTGGTGCGCCGCGCAGTGATACCAACATGGCGGCCCCAATGCTATCCACTACCGATCTTCGCATAGAGAGGATGCTTTCATCTATGGAGTCACTGGTATTGATACCAAAGTTTGAGCATAGTACCGCCCCTAAGATCGTCGAGGATGTTAACTTCATAATCAATGAGATCGACGATCCTAGATTGAGTAAATCTCTTAATATTACGGAGTTCGTCACAGCTTTTGGAAAATACAAGAGGGTCATGTGTCAGAAGTTTCCCAACAGGAGGGTGGAACTCGATAGATATGAGGCTCATATTATCGATATATCTAACATTTATGGAGCCAAATTCTATGATTACCACTCATTTCTCGGCGAGGGCGGCAGCGGTCCTTAAGGACAACATTAAAATAGACTGGGGCATTAGAGACAATAGCTTACTGAATCTAATTGTGGGTAATGCAAGAGTAAATGCATGCCAACTTTGTGGACTTACCTCCCATTCCACAGTCTTTTGTCCCCAGCAAAGACAAAAAAAGGCAGGACTCTATGGCTCACAACATGGGCAGGGTAAACAAAATCTTGATAAGCATGGTTGTCCAAAGGTTAAAATCAACGGGAAAGAGACATGCAACAATTTCAATGCAGGGAAATGTTATAGAGGATCAGCCTGCTACTTTTCACATGTGTGTAACATTTATCATGATGCTAACCATGGAGTTAATACATGCAAATCAGCGGCTGGACACAAAGCTACCAAGTCATGACTACAGGGAGAAGTACATATGCAAGCTTCTACACCTATAAAAATTGACTTATTGAAGGATGAGTTGCAATACCACCCAGATAGACAATTTGTGAAATATTTGGTAGAAGGTTTAACAGATGGGTTTGACACATTGGTCAACATGGTTACACTGCCTACTAAGGAATGCAACAATCTATTGTCCGCCAGATCGCAGCCTGACGTAGTTGACAGGCTCATCGAATCCGAGGTGAACAAAGGATTTTTGTGTGGCCCGTTTGCATTTGGGTGCCGTTCAAGCCCCAAGATATTTGACACACTTTCGGAAGCAGTATGCTGGATAGCCAAGAACAATTATGGTATTAGATACATGTTACATCTTTTGGACGATTTCATTACGTTTGAAGAACCAGGTCTGTGTGGCGAACGGAACATGGCTTTGTTACATTTGATTTTCAATAGGCTGAATATCCCGATGGCTAAACACAAAACATGCGGTCTAGAGATAGTTATAGAGTATCTCCGTATTGTTTTAGATTCGCATAACATGCAAACTCGGTTACCGAAAGAGAAGCTGGACAGAATCTGCAAATTTCTTCAGGCTTTCCTTGTACGTATGTCTTGTACCAAGCGAGAACTATTACAGTTGTTGGGACATCTGAATTTTGCCAGTAAAGTGGTAATACCAGGGAGATCTTTTGTTTCTCATTTGAGTAAACTTAGTACTACTGTGAAAGAATTGCATCATCATGTAAGGCTGAACAATGAGTGTAGGAAAGATATTACAATGTGGTTGATATTTTTGTCAAACTGGAATGGTGTTATGATATTTTATAATCGAGATGTAATTACAACAAACACTTCACAGTTGTATACAGATGCGTCAGGAACTATTGGTTATGGTGGATAGGCCAGTAGTTCGCCCAACCATGGCCTCCATCCTTAAAGGACGTGATCAGCAATAGTGATGAAATTTCCATAGCCTTCAAAGAACTGTATCCTATTGTCATGGCATGTATGTTATGGGGTGGATCATGGAAAAGTCAACAAATTGTTTTCATGTGTGACAATATGGCAACAGTAGCCATCATTCAAAAAGGCAGATCTAAATCTCCACAAATCCTGCCTTTAATGAGACAATTAACTCTGTGTGCCGCTTATGGGAATTTTATTGTTCTGTCACAACATGTCCCGGGTAAACAAAACCAGGTTGCTGACTCTCTCTCTCGTTTACAGATGGGCAGATTTCGACAGTTGGCTCCACAGGCACATCCACTGCCATGCAGAGCGCCTCACTCGTCAGAGGTTTTATGGGACTGCAACCAGTAATTTCAGAACTGTGGCATGCAGCCATTGCCCCCAACACCAGAGCAGCATATCAAACAGGATTCAACTTGTTTCTACAGTTTCTGTTAATGGCCGGCATCACAGCATCAGTGAGTGTGGACAATTTAACTGTAACAGAAGACATACTGATGTACTTTGTGGCACATTGTTACAATAGCAATCTAGCCCACAGCACTATCAAGCTGTATATTTGTGGTATCCAGTTTACGTGCTTAAGATTAGGAATCAAATATCCTAGCAATGTTGACTTACCACGACTGTGGTCTATTCTAGGAGGGGTGAAAAGACGCCAAGGGAAGAGAACTAGGCTATGCTATCCAGTGACTTTCAGTATTTTGAAAGAGATTTGTACTTTTCTCCGTCTATCTAATATGGAGTACGTGAGCGAGACGGTTAATGAAGATCTAGTGCTAGAAACTGTTTGTACCATAGCTTTTTTCGGTTTTCTCAGATGTGGGGAGTTTACGGTACTTTCTGACTTTGACCCAACCCTACATTTATGCATCGGAGACTTGGTGATAGGAACGGACTGTGTTTTATTAACTCTAAAAATGTCTGATCCTTTTCGCAAGGGTGTTACTATTAGACTTTTTAAGAACAATACTCAGGTGTGTCCATACGAGATTTGTTGTAAATATATGAAACACAGGCTTGACAGCAGTCCTTCATGTGATGATCCTCTCTTTGTCATGCGAGATGGTAAGGCTCTTACCAGGAATGTCTTTATAGCTAAATTTAAACATATCTTAGAATGCATAGGTGTCAACGCAGAGAGGTATAATGGTCATTCCTTTAGAATAGGAGCCGCAACTACGGCTGCTTCAGTACATTTAGAGGATCACCTGATTAAAGTCTTGGGAAGGTGGTCTTCCGATGCCTATTGTAGATACATAAGAACTCCAATCGCTACTATAAAAGAAGCTCAGATAGCCTTGACCACTCAATAGAGTCTGGTACGGCTTTCAAGTAATTATCATACACCTCAATCTGTTAGAATTTACTGTAGTTTTAGATACGTTTTTTGTTTAAATTCTCACGTTTGTGATACTTGGTTGTAATGTACTTCATATTATGTAACTTTGCTATTTCTATTGGGTTTATCAGTGATTCAGATTCAGGTCGGTCATAGTCCGATTGAGTTAGAAATTGACCGATAAATTCACTTGCCGGCAAGACAAATGACCAATTGTTTTCAATAGCAAATTGTAGAACTATATAACCAAAAAGGTCGCCCATCGAGTGATTTATAATGTTACACTATAGCACCGACTGTTATCTCGTTAATAACAGTTTGGTTGATGTCTGAGGTATTCCGACAGCCCGTATTCCGATTGGCTGTAGTCAGCGTTCCTAGCGCGTTTGTCACTAAGGTCAATGGGTTTAATATGTTATAAGTGCCGATAAGATCCTGATTATTTTCAAACAAGATGCCGGCAAAGAAAAGACGATTGATTGAGGGACAAAGGTCCCTGTCGTCTTTTTTTACTGACGATCTCGGGACGACGGTGACAGAAAGTCAATCTTTAGATTCACAGCCGGTTACAGCAGTTTCTGAGGGGCAAACAGTAACGACTACCCATGTACGCTCTTTTCAGGAAAGATGGCATGAGTTGTACCGTCCGTGGCTGATACACACTGACGGTATCGGTATGCAATGCTCAGTCTGTATAGATGCAAAGCGTTCCAACAGTTTTACTGTTGGTTGTAAAAATTACCGAACTAGTGCTATTAATGAACATGTTAAAACCAATGATCACCAAACTGCGATTTTAGTTCCCGAACTAAAACAAAACATGTTAAAAGCTAATAAAACAGTAGAAACGAACGAGGAAAAAGCAGTACTAGTAGCTATGAAGGCCATGTATTGGCTGGTAAAGGAATCTTTGCCATTAGTAAAGTTTAAATCTTCACTACAGCTATTCCATGACTTGGATGTACCTAATGTCAAGTACTTGAAAAAGTCAGATGGTGTTGACTATTCCTCATCATATAGTGCACAGGAATTCCTTGCTGCTATGTCTGAGACATTGGATAAGAAACTGGAAATGACATGAAAGACTTTCCAGCTGTTGCTTTTTTAGCAGATGAGTCCACAGATATTAGTGTCCACAAAAGACTTGTTATCTATGTGCAACTTCTGAACCCTGTCACAATGAAAACTTGTACTCGCTACCTTACAGATGTCCAGCTTCATGAAGGAACTGGTACTGCTATTGCAGCTGAAATATTCAGCCAGTGTGAAAAAAGAGGTGTGACCTGTAAAAAGATTATGGGACTTGGTTCAGACGGTGCAAGTGTGATGACAGGGAAGGGGAAAGGTGTAGCTGGAATGATGATGCGTAAAAATCCTCATATAATTAATGTTCATTGTGTGGCACACCGTCTAGCCCTGTCAACAAGCCAGGCAGCTGAAAATATAGCTCCCTTAAAGGAATATCAAGAAACCATCACTTCCATATACTATTACTTCAAATATTCACCGAACAGGGTAGCAAGTTTGAGTGAAATTCAGAAAGTTTTGAATGATCCACAAGTTCGATATAAGGAAGTACACAGTGTTAGATAGCTGTCCTTTTATAATGCACTGGAAACTGTCCACAGGACTTTAGACTCTCTACTTACATATTTTGCGGAGACTGTCAATTCTAAGGATCCAAAAGCTGCAGGATTAAAGAAGAAGGTAAATGGATTTATCAAGTACATTGGTACATGACATTAACTTAATTTTAATCTGATGATTCAATTTATTTCATTTTTATTTAATTTAATTTTTAGTATTTCTATGTAATGTTTTTCTATTTGTTTCTTTGATAATCTTTAGTAAAATTATTTTAAGTTGAGTTGTACAGAAGTACAGAGCATTGACAATCATTTTCAGTTGTTTCTAAATTATTTTAATTTTCTGTTGATTATTTTAATTTCCTTTTTTTAGTTTTGTTTGTTTATGGACCGAAGTCAAATATATTGTGATTCCTGACCGTTGCAAGGTTTATCTACATCTACTTATCTGAATTGTGAATGTGACAGACATGGAAGTGATGCAATGTTATATAAGGTTGGTTAAACCCCCAAAATAATAATAAATAATGAAATAAAAATATTATTTAAAGTAAGTAAATTTTTATATCTTAAAATTTGGGCACCATATAAATTGGTCTATTATTAGTATTGAAATCATTTTTTTTCAACAACTTAAATTTTTCACTTTTTTTTTTACAGATTGGTACTTCCAAATTCATTTCCATGACATATATATTAATGGACATCATCCCTGTTGTTGGAAAACTTAACCTTTTCTTTCAAAAGGAAAATGTTGATGTTGCACTGGTGAAAGTAAGTGATCATAAAAGCAGATTTTTTACTCTTATCATTCTTGTTAATGTAACAAATAGATTAAAAGTAACTTCAGGGATAAAATTTGTATAATATTTGTCCTGAAGAAGCCTCTGCGACAGAGGCAAAACTAGTCGACGAATAAAGTCAACACTCTCTTATTGGTAACGCGTGAGTATGTTGTGATTAATACCCTCTTCATACATACTTCTTAGTTTTTGTTTAATTGCCCTGCATACCCTCTGGTATCCATACTCACAGCGAAGTACCCACCTAATACCCACTTACTCATACCTGACGTTGGCTCCTTCTCTTTGAAGTTACTTTAGAAGATTTATATTCCGGAGCCCCTGCATCCTCGGATCCGTCAGAAGAGCCCTCACACCAAACCGGGACCAGCTCACACCACATAGAATGTCGGAGCAAGATAACTCTGAATTCTTATTTAAATTACCCACCGACACAAACTCGGACAACCCACAAAACAACCCGGAGAAAAAGAGACCCAGAACTGAGAACGACACGGAGAAAATTAGCATCCCGGCCATTGTTGTACCACACTTCAAAGTGTACCGTCGATTATCTATCCAGCTTGAACGATGTGGTCATCACATCGCTTTTTTAGAAAGAAGCATTAAAATCGGAAGTATCCCCAAGGGACTCAGAGTCAGAATAACCCCACAAATACCGGATCCCGATACCAATTTTGACCTCCAATGGGAGGAATGTCACATGAAATTCGGTACTGAACTCACTAAGACTTTACTCACCTACTGGATATCACGTAGGCAGAGTATTACTAAAGAAATCAACAACCTGAAAGAGAAAATTCGGGAAGATACTAGCCCGGACATTCAAGAACACATCTACAATTTAGTCGAGAATTTATTGGAGAAGAAGCGGAACGAACCGCCAACTGAAAGAACAACCCAGGAACAACAGAAATGGAAAAAAGGACGCGTCAACGCAAGTTCGTCCCGCACAGAGAATACCGGAAACAGAAAAGAAACAACTTCATCGAAACAAAATCAGTAGTTAATTTATCGGAGCATGTTTTATCTAAAGCCGAATTGCAATTATTATCTAGGGGTTTAAATTTCTGCCCCACACCTAAACCACCGAGTACAGATCTTTTGTTAACACAAACCTTCCTGTTTAACAGGAGGGTCCGCATCAAACATTTCTTCAGAAATCACCCTGAATCTACACCTATACCATTCCGAAAAACATCGGGATGGACCCCACCATCAGGAATAGATAATCATTTAGATACTTTCCTTAACATTGTAACTGAATCAGTAAAAACGGAAGTAAAGTCGGCCAAGATAAGTAAAAACCTCAGCTCAGCAGAAAGACAAGCATTAGAGAATCTAAGAGGAAATAGTGATATAATTATCAAACCCGCCGACAAGGGGGGAGCTATCGTAATACTAAACAAAATAGATTACATAACAGAAGCCCATAGACAATTACAGAATCCGACGAACTACAAACACCTCCCAAAGGACATAAACAATGAGATCACGCGGAAAGTCAACCAATTTCTAAAGTTCATCTCCACCCGTAACCTATTAGATCAAGAGATCATCCAGTTTTTGACCCCAAAAAATCCTAGAACCCCTATTTTTTACCTATTACCAAAAATACACAAACCCGGCAACCCTGGTAGACCAATCATATCTCAAATAGGAAGCTGTACTGAAAATCTATCGGCTTTTGTGGACCACCACTTGAGACCAATAGCAACACAAACTGAATCATATATAAGAGACACCACTGATTTTCTAAAAAGAATCCGGGAACTGGGCACACTACCGGCTGGAAGTCTGTTATGCACAGCAGATGTATCGTCCCTCTACACATCGATTCCCCATTCAGACGGCATACGTGCCGTTAAGGTAGCACTAGACAATAGAACAAACCCCACACCTAACACTTGGATTATACTAAGAATGATAGCCATCATCTTAACTAATAACTGTTTTAGATTTGATCAGGAACACTTTTTACAAACCCAGGGCACGGCAATGGGCACTAAAATGGCCCCGAACTACGCAATAATATTTATGGACTACTTAGAACAAAGATTTCTAGCCACCCAAAAGAAAACACCAATTGTCTGGTGGAGATACATAGATGATATTTTCTTCATATGGCCCCACACTCGAGAGGAACTATCCTCCTTCCTAGAGGCCCTTAACTCTTACCACCCCACCATCAAGTTTACGTCGGAAATCAGCGGGATTTCGGTAGACTTCCTAGACACCACTGTTTACCTAAGAGAAGATGGAACATTAGGCACCCGTATTCATAACAAACCGACGAATGCCTTCCTATATCTTCACTACAAAAGTAGCCACCCGAAACACCAAAAGGAGAACATACCTTATTCACAAGCCTTACGAGCTAGGAAAATATGTAGCTCTGATGAAGACTTCAATGCAGAATGTACTAATCTGCGCGAAAGATTTTTGAATAGAGGATACCCACAGTCATTAATCGAAAAAGCCATTACAAGAACAAGTCTAACTACGAGAGATAGCCTTCTCACCAACAAGGATAAAACCGAAAGGAAAACAGTCCTTCGTACTGCCATACAATCCACACAATCCGCCAGTTGAAAAGATAGTCAAAAGATATCAACACATATTGAACTACAACCCGGAAACACAAAAAATTCTCAAATCCAGAATGCTAGTAGCATATACTAAACCTAAGTCAATTAGGAATTACCTAGTACGCAGCGACATAAACATGGATAGTAAACCCGCAGGCAGCGGGCCGTGTGGGAGAAACTGCAAAGTCTGCAAATATATGGTAAAATCCACTCACTTTGAGAGCAACACTAGAAAGAGCCGTTACAAAATTGCACGACATATTGATTGTCAAAGTGTTAATGCGATATATCTAATCACCTGCAAAAAATGTAACATTCAATATGTAGGGCAAACATCAAATACCATCAACACTAGAATCAGAAACCATTTGTATGACATTTACCGCCAAGATATAAACAAGCCAGTCGCGGAACACTTCAACTCCAGCGGCCACAATAGCGATGACGTCACAATCACCGGAATCACGTCGGGGATCAGTGACATCAACATACGGTTGAGAACTGAAGAAAGCTGGATCTATACCCTGCAAACACAACGTCCGTGGGGGCCTCAACATCGTAACTTAAGATATGGAGAAGAAAAGGAAGATAGAGAGAACACCAGTATGGAAACCCAGAATACCGTGTATATTATGCGGGAAATCTTATTCATGTATAGGAAACCTAAGAAGACACGTAAATAACGTACACGGAAACAAATCTACATGGTACAGGTGCAAAATCTGCAAAACGGCCTTTGGCCGTAAGGACAATTATGATAAACACTTAGCCAAAATGCACCCATACTATAAAATTGAACCTGAAATCTTTGAAGACAAAACCAGAAATGAAGCAAAGACTCCAGAAAAGCTGCGCAGACCATTTGAAAGTCTGACTAAGACCCAACTAGCAGCCGCTAAATTCCAGGTAAAACCTGCCTCAGGGATAACTACCGCTGGACCCGCCAGCAAATTCAGACCAGTGATGGAAGAGGCAGTAGAATTGCTTAAAGAAGACCTTTACCTCAGCGACACCACAGATTCAAACAGTTCTATATCAGAAAAAATCAACTACAGGGATCTAGCCTATGTATCAGAATCTAATCATACTATTTGTCTTGATGAAAGACCAGAAGAAAGGTGACAGAAATAACAATAACGAACACTGTTAGAAATCTTTAAATTCATTTATTCAAAAGTTATACTTACTATTCTATATATGAACTGTGCTAAACTTACAGATATGCAAGATAACGGTTAATTGTCCATTACGTCACAGATAAAAGTTTTCCTCCCTGAAGGTACTTCAGGGATAAAATTTGTATAATATTTGTCCTGAAGAAGCCTCTGCAACAGAGGCGAAACTAGTCGACGAATAAAGTCAACACTCTCTTATTGGTAACGCGTGAGTATGTTGTGATTAATACCCTCTTCATACATAGTTATGTGTTAAATGACAACCAATCTGTTGTCTGTAGTTACCCATTTGATGACAACTAATCTGTTGTCTGTATTTTTGCATCAGATGACAACCAATCTGTTGCCAGTAGTTACGTGTTACATGACAACCAATCTGTTGTCCTAAGTATTCGTTGACAACCAATCTGTTGTCTACTGTTAAGATGACAATCAATCTGTTGTCTGTAGTTACGCATTGGATGACAACCAATATGATGTCCTAAGTATGTTGACAACCAATCTATTGTCTACTGTTAAGATGGCAGCCAATCTGTTGTCCGTAGAAACACATTAGATGACAACCAATCTATTGTCTGTAGTTTTGCATTAGATGTCAACCAATCTGTTGTCCTTCGTTTAAGTCTAAACATGATATATAAGCGACAACCATAATCATCATCATATTAGATTTCCAGACGAAAACTAATCGGGAGTCCCTTATTCACCATCTTAGATAACACCTACATTCTGTCCAGAAATGCAGATCAGATCGCAATATTTACATTGTAGGATCCATCTTTTACTTAAATACTTTTATAGTGATTATATCTATGTGGTATGGCCCTGTTATAACCTTTCTTCTATTATGGTCCTTCCCCGAGTGTCATATGTACCACTTTTATTTTTTTTTTTTTTCATAACTGGCTTCCTATATTTTTGGGGCACTCAGCTCAATCATATACACATATACTTGACCTGAGTTTTGGCAATTTATGATTTTATAATTAATAAAAGTTAGATCATAATTATAAATTTCAAGCCCCCCCCCCCCCCAAAAAAAAAAAAAATTAGGGGTTTTTTGTATTTGAATGTATTGTCAAAACACAAATGCTTATCAAATTAAGTGAAAGTATATTTCATAACAAATAACCTTCCATCTTAAGCTTGTTAAGGTCAAATTAGGTAATACATATTGATTGTATAAATGACCTCAACCCAAGTTGGAAGATTATCTGTGTTAGATTTGCAGACAGCTGAGTTGCCCCTAATGCCAAACTTTGTAAAAAAAATATGTTTTCTTTTATATGTGTTTTACAATAAATATGTTTGTATGTACCGTACGTAAGTCTTGCGTTTTCATTTGGGCTGTTTAAATGGACTGTTGAAGTATTAATGCGATATATCTAATGACATGTAAGAAATGTAATTTCCAATATGTAGGACAAACCTCAAGCTCTATTAACACCAGGATTAGAAATCACTTTTATGACATCTACCGCCGGGAAGAGAGCAAACCGGTCGCGGCACATTTCAACTCTCCCGGACACAATGCAGATGATGTCAGTCACCGGAATAATATCAGGTATCAGTAACGTCAATACACGGTTGAGGACCGAAGAAAGCTGGATCTACATCCTTCAAACACAATGTCCATGGGGCTTGAATATACTAACTTGAAATATGGGCAAAGAGAAGAATAAGGCCCAGAAGACAGGGAGACCTACAATCCCATGCATACTCTGCAGCCTATTACCATAGGAAATCTCCGCCGTCATGTGAATAACATACACGGTAACAGATCAACATTCTACCGTTGTAAAATATGCAAGTCAACTTTTGGCCATAAAGATAATTATGAGAAGCACCTAAAGAATACACATCCATTTTATGAAATTGAACCAGAGATAATGGAAGAGAAGACCCGTGAACAAACCAAACCACCGATCAAATATAACAGACCGGCAGAATGCTTAACTAAGAAACAGTTAGAAATAGCCAAATTTATCGTGAGACCAGCCACCGGAATAACCCCACCAGGCCCAGCCAGCCGATTTAGACCAGCGCTGGAAGAAGCAATGGACCTGTTGAAGAGTGATCTATACCTCAGCGACTAAGATTCAGAACCAGAGAGAGTCACCCGGAACCACAGGGACCTAGCGTATGTTTCTAGTTCCACGCATACAATATGCCTAGATGAAAAGGAATAACTCGGACACTGCCAATTTTTGAGTTTTTATTAATTCTATCAATCTTATTTTTACAAAGACTGGTTAAAACAATCACACAATCACACTGTATCACGTCACATAACGTATATATTATTTCTCATGTAATTATGACGTAACAATGTAAATTTATCCTCCTGAAGTGTATTTTAGGGGAAAAGTTTTGTATATTTTTGTCCTGATGAAGACCCTGCGACAGGGTCGAAACTAGTCAACAAGTAAAATTCTACTTATTGGTAACGCTGGAGTATGTTGCGGTTATTATTCCCTTCTTATAATTAGTTTATCTGTCTATAACTGCCCTGCATACCTCTAGGGTATCCATATTCAACACGGAGTTCCACACTAAGAAAGCCCACAAATCTCCACCTGACATTGGCTCCTCCCCCCTTGATTACCTTAACCCTTTCGTGACCAAACCGGCCAAACCCGGCCACAGCCGTATGTGCCCAAACCGGCAAAAACCGGCCTTGTTATACCTCGTGTTTAGCTTGGAGACTACGTACGTCTAATACTACATCCTGTTGAAATCTCACGAGATCTCGCTAGAACATTACTTCCTGTTGATATAGACAGCATGGTTGCTAGTTCTAACGATGCATAATCGAAGAAATTTTTGATTGTAAACAAAATGTTGACCGAGAAACGAAAGTGATCAGAAAATGGCGGACCTTCCGGAATCGAGTGATGAGTCTGTTGCAGATTTTGACGGATTTGATGAGGAAGATGTCAGGGAAGCACACAGAAACTTAGAAAGGATACAGAATGACCTTCAGGACGCAAATGATGAATCCGACATAGATTTCTCAGATAACGAGAGCGAAGAATCGGAAGATGATGACGATCCGTTCTTACAAAATTTGAATTTTGAATGGGACGACGTTGACCTGTTTGCAAATGTTTTACCAGAATTTACGAAAAATACATGAGTAAATCATCACTTACAAATGGATGCAAAGCCTATTGATTACTTCTTAAAGTTTATACCAGCTCCATATTTTGACGTTATTGCCGAGGAAACAAACAGGTATGCTGATCAAAAAGGACCTGATCCAAGATGGCAGCCGACCACACCTGACGAGGTACGTGCTTTCATTAGTATCAACATCATTATGGGAATACGTTAGTTGCCTCAACTCTGGAACTATTGGTCTACAGATGAACGTTTCTCTGACCCATATATATCGTCAATAATGACCAAATCTCGTTACATGAAGCTAAATCAATACATTCATCTCAGAGACACATCTGATGTACCTGGTAGGGACAGTCCAGATTATGACCCTCTGTACAAAGTCAGAACATTAATAAACTGCATTTCACCTACCTTGAAAGAGAATTATAATCCAGGGAAATGTTTGTCAGTGGATGAAGGCATGATTGGGTATAAAGGAAGGATACATTTTCGGCAATACATGCCTGCCAAGCCTACAAAATGGGGCATAAAAGTTTGGCAGATATGCGAATCAGACACTGGCTATTGTTGTGGATTTGACATTTATACAGGGAAAAAAAAACGGTGGACGTCAATACGGACTAGGCTATGATGTCGTTTGGTAATTATCAAGGCACTATCACAACCAGAATAGGTTTCTTTTCTTTGATAGATTCTTTTCATCAGTAACCCTAGCGGAACATTTGGAATTGGTAAACACATATGTCTGCGGAACAATAATGGCTAATCGGAAAGGCCTACCTGAAGCTGTAAAAAAGGCAAAACTCAAGAAACAGTTTGACATTATCCAAGTACAGAAAGGAAATCTCATTGCAACTGCCTTCAAAGACAAGAGACAAATCACCTTCCTGTCAACAGCATCTCAACCTGGTGTATGCGAGAATACAAGGAAGCCCTTTGTAAATCTTGACTACAATGCTCACATGGGAGGCGTCGACAAATTTGATCAGTTGTCCTCTTACTATCCAATTGGGAGACCTGGAAAGAAGTGGTGGAGGTACATATTATGGTATGTTATCAATCTAGCTGTTGTCAATGCTTGGATTCTTTTCCAAAGAACTGACGGCAAGGTTCCCCCTCCGCCAAAAGGCTATGACCATCTTCGCTTCAGAATGGACATTGCGGACCAACTGAAAGCTGGTTTTACTAGCAGAAAACACAGAGTGGGTAGGAAAAGTAAGAAATGTAACAGATCAGTGTTAGTTGCAGCTGAATCCATCAAGCATCATCACCTGGAGAAAATTGAGGGAAGGAAGAAAATGTGTAGGGAATGTTCCATGCAAAAGAGAAAAACTCCGAAGGGCTACCCCATTGAGACATCCTACAAATGTAAATTCTGTGACATTCCACTGTGTCGAGTCGGATGTTTTGCAGCATTCCATGACCGAAACCTCTCCGACTAGATTTTTTACTGACATGCGTGCTCAAAAATGTATCTATCTGTTAAAAAAAGTGTTTTTGGCCATTTTCGGAAAATTTACCTGTGTCCACCTGTGCTCGTTAGCACAGGTGAGTTAATATTATGCAAAAAACTAAGTAAAGACTGTAATGTGAGAAAATGCTACCTGTGGTGAAGATGTGACATCAAATAGAGCTACATGCGCATAAAGAAGGTAAATTATGCCTAATGAAATTTCATTTACATGCTGTTTCATACCATATTTTACCTGTGTGATTTACCTGTTGTTACCTTGTTTGAAACATACATGATCTTGAAATTTTTACTCTAGTTGTTCATTGATTGATAATAAGTGTCAAGACTATGTCTTATCAAGTAAAAACAAACACAGAGGCTTTATTCTTCAATATTTTAATTATTTTCACCTTAATTACTATTTTTACCTGTGCAAATTACCTGAAAATGAAAACATATGACCAAAATGAAATTATATTCTAAAGGATAAAGGTATGAACTAATACCACTCAAAATTTCATCAAAATCTACCCACAAATAAAAGTTATCTTCAATAGAACAAAATATTCCAAATTAGTTTAATTAGTCTCAATTAATTAAAAAATTAAAATTAAAATTAAAAAAAAAAATCCATCTTCACTATATACCAAGTAATTTGGTCACGAAAGGGTTAATCATTACTGTTGGAAAGATGTAGCCACACGCCACATTAAAAACCAACATCCTGATGAGAAGGGGGATAACCTCATCCAGCCAGAAATGTATTCACCTAAAAAAATCGCTAACAAACCTACAGCATGGCAACCCCCATTTGAGGCCAGAAGCACTCAGGACTTCAAAAACGTGAAATTTAGAATTAAACCAGCAGTGGATGATACTATAGAGAAATCCTCCACTAAGAAATCAACTACACCAGCTAATATACTCAACAGGATACTTGAAGAAGATTTATATCTGTCCTCAGATGAAGAAGACGAAGTGGAACAAAATAGACCTACTACCTGTACAACTATGTTACAGAAAATGATACCAAATTCCATCAAAATCAACCAGACCTTAATGACACCTTTTGTCTTGATGAAATTAATGAACATATGAATCAGGAACCTATATACATACATAGTATCTATGGAATTTTTAAAGCATCTTGATATTGTCGGCGAATTGTTAAGATATTGTTTACGTCATAATTATTATTGCACTTTGTCCATTATCACGGCATGTTCACTACCGCAAAAGTATACTCTAGCTGTTGTAATATTTTGAACCACCGTCCTGATGACGACTGCATAGCAGTCGAAACATGTCGACGGAGGTTTATTCTTAAGAATAAACAGATACAAGAGTTCCTGGATGTTGAGTATCCTTCCTTTAATGTTTTAGGTAGGAGAATAGCCTACTCACGCTCACTCAGTCAAGATCTGTGCAACCTACTGCTACTGCCGCTGCAGGTAGTTCTCGTCAAATGGCGACTGATGGTATCCGAGCCCCGACTCCTACCACCCATGTAGCCAATTCGCCGTTGATGCATACCGGTTCGACATTGGCGGCGGTCACAGAGGAATTTACACTGGACAGTGCGTATCGGAAACTTCAAGAGGAAAGTATTCCTTCCGGCGATTCAGCAGGTATTTTCTCCTATAAGCGTACCCAATATGGGTACACCTCCGAATCCTTACCGCTAGTAGAAACAATATCTCCCTCATTGCGCCAACAGATTATAACGGGGAAAGATGTTAATTTGGCTGCTATCCTTATTCCGTACTGCAGTGGTCAAAGTGACTCGAGCTTAGGTATTAACGAGAAACAGGACGCTAGACTCAACAGAACTCTTAGTCTAAGTGAATTCATTTTAGCTTTTAGCGTTTATAAACAAGTCATGTGTTCCACTCACCCACATCGCCGAGTTGAGCTTGACATGTACGAGCGAGATATCGTAGACATGGGAACCAGATACAGCTCCAGGTTCTATGAATATCATTGACAGTTTTCGTTGAAGGCAGCAGCCCATTTACGTTTCAATAACCGGAAAATAGATTGGTCCGTTCGGTATAATACCTTGTTCTGCAACATATTTGCCAATTTAGTTCCAGTTTCGTGTTCGATGTGTGGTAGCACTGCACATACTACAAAATTTTGCCCAACCCAGGCCAGGATAAGCGACAGAGTAGCAGTGGTTTCTCTGGGAACAGCCAGTTTCGTCTAAATAAAGGGCAAGTGTCTATGGCTTCTGACTCAAAAGGCAGACCCAGAGTTGTTTTTGAGGGGCGCAAGATTTGTAACAATTTCAATGGTAGATTTGGTTGTTCTTCCAATATTTGCAATAACCTTCACATCTGCCTAACCTGTAAGGGAAGCCACACAAAAGTAGCCTGCCCTTTAGAGAGCCGTCAGCCTCAAAAGAAGACATCTTAGCCCTCCATCACCATGATCCTATGACGGCTTCTACCCCAATATGTGTTGAGGCTTTACATTCCAAACTTCAAGGACACCCTGATCAGCAATTTGTTAATAAGTTAATTCATGGTCTAACTCACGGCTTTGACACTGGTCTACAACACCTTCCTATTAACTCCATAGTGTGTAAAAACTTGAGGTCAGCTATCAGTGACCCAGGAAGTGTTTCAGAGTTGTTGGAGAAAGAACTAAATAAAGGATACTTAATAGGTCCTTTTGACAATATTCCCTATTCCAGGTACCGCATCAACCCGTTATGCTTAGCTGAACATAAATACTCGAAGAAAAAGCGTTTAATTGTTGATTTATCTACTCCTCATCGAGACACAAACAATCCTAGCCTAAATAGTCTAATTGATAAATTAACTTGCTCGCTGAAGTATGTTACAGTAGATGATGCTATATATATTATTAAGCACTGTGGCCTCGATGCATGGCTAATGAAGACCGATATCACTGATGCCTTCAAGCTGATACCAATTGATCCCTTTTTGTGGCCTTACCACGGCGTCAAGTGGAACAACAAATATTATTTCTTTACGTGCCTCGTATTTGGATGTCGTTCAAGCCCAAAAATTTTCGACAGCCTTTCTCGGGCAGTTTGTTGGATAGCTAAGAACAAGTACAATATTCGTAACATTCTTCACTTGCTAGATGATTTCATAGTTATTGAACCAGCTTATGTCAATGCATCTCTTACTATGGAACGTTTTATGTCTATGTTCAAGGAATTAGGCATCCCGGTAGGTGCGCATAAAACTGTAGGCCCTTGTACATCACTCGAATACCTTGGTGTGTCCCTAGACTCTCATCTGAGGGAATGTCGTCTTCCACGTGAAAAAGTGGAAAGAATTATTGAGTTTTTGGATTCTTTCAAGAGAAAAAAGTCTTGTACCAAATGCGAGATGCTCAGCTTGCTAGGTCACATGAACTTTGCCTGTCGGTGTATTAGACCGGGGCGTTCTTTTGTCTCTCATCTCATATCGCTTTCTACTACAGTGCGTGAGCTATATCATCATGTGAAAATCAGCAATGAGTGTCGATCAGACCTTTACATGTGGTCGTTCTTTTTGAAGAATTGGAATGGCAGATCCTTTTTTCTGGATGATCATATCACATCAGCAGCTGACCTCCATCTTTTTACCGATGCTACATCTGAATCTTTTGGGGGAATCTACCTTAACCAGTGGTTTCAAGGTTTTTTTCCTAGTGAACTTAAAGCCATGGACACATCTATGGCCCTCTTTGAGCTATACCCTATTGTTATGGCTTGTGTGTTGTGGGGTCACCAGTGGCATAATAAACATATTCTTTTTCATTGTGACAATGTAGCTACGGTAGACATAATCTCCAAAGTGAGATCCAAAGTGTCCAGCATTATGTGTCTTATGCGAAAACTTACCTACTATTCTGCCATGCATAACTTTGTGATTCATGCAGTCCATATACCTGGTAAACAAAACAACATTGCAGACGCCATCTCTCGTTTTCAGATGTGCAAATTCAGGCAGCTGGCACCTCAAGCAGATGTACTACCAGTTCCATGTCTGCCTATGGCCTCATTGATGATGAGCTGAATACAGCGGTTGATAGTTTATGGAACCATGCCCTTAGCGAGAAGACTCTGGCTACTTGCAAGTTCGGTTTGAACTGTTTTGTGACATTTCTGGTTATGAGGGGAATTGCATGTGCTGCTAATTCCCTTCCCATTGTTGATGAGGATTATATTTTTTGTGACATACTGCCAGGAAGCTTTATGCTTGAAGTTCGACACTATTAAACTCTATTTAGCTGGCATAAGGTTTCATTACATCAAGTTAAACTTGGGGGATCCTCTCGCAAACACCATGCGGTTAAATTACATCTTGCGGGGCATTAAAAGAACTCAGGTTAATTTTTCCAATAAGCAATTGCCTATAACCTTTAAGTTGCTTAATCATATGTGTATAACTATTTCTAGTAGTCAAGGATTGTTTGAACCATTTGTCAAAAAAATGCTTGATCATCAGATTGTTTTATTCGGTACATTCATACTAATCCAGCCACTTTACAGTCGGCTCAACTCAATATGACTGTTTCTTAACCTTTATCCCTTATCAATTGGGGGCACTCGCTCGTAAGCTCATTTACTCGCTCATTTTTGGCTTTTAACCCTTTGCCGTATGCAAGCGCTTTTGGACGCCTTTACCCCTTGCTGCATGTAAGCGCCATTTTACGCCTGTCCTTTATCTCAATGTAAGCGCCTTTCAACGCCTGTGCACGATCTCTATGCAAGCGACTTTCGACGCCATCTTGACCATGTGTTTTGCATCAGTGTTTGTCACATGATCCGAAAGCGCCACCTATAAAGAGACTTCATATTCTAAATAAAGAAAGACCAAATTTTTAACCAATGATATTTGTCCACGTATGTTACTATATAAAAATTTGAATAAATTAACCTAGAAAGTGAGCGAGCGTTCCATGTGAGTAACTTCGTAGTAATGGCGGCCGCCATGAGTATTGGCGATGTTATACGGGATATTTTTGTCGAAGACGACGATGATTATGAATTTGAGGGGTTTGGCCCACAAGATATTGGATCAGATATTGATTTAAATGAGGTTCTGGATGATCTATCGTCCGAAAATGAATCAGGAGATGAGGAAATTGGAGCTCCGGTACTTCAGCCATTACAAGGTAACAACGTTAACTGGAATGCCGATTTTTCGCCAGTAGTTGTGAATAACTTTGATCGTGAAACGGGACCCAATCTTCCTCCAACCTTTGATGTTAATAAAGCAACCCCCCTTGATTATTTCCTGTTGTTCTTTCATGAAAATCAATTTTCAAATATAGTTAGACATACAAATAACTATGCACGATGGCGACTTGAAACTGAAAGTAGAAATGACCCAAAATGGAACGAGACGGATACGGCCGAAATAAAAGCATTTGTGGGAATAAACATTCTTATGGGTGTAACATATATGCCACAAACTGAAATGTACTGGTCAATGGATGATTTTGTTGGAAATACAGGTGTAAAAAATGTCATGCCATGTAATAGATACCAGAAATTGAACCAGTATTTTCACGTGTCAGACAGGGAATCTGAGCCAGGAAGAGAAAGTCCAGATTATGACAAACTATACAAAGTGAGAGAAACTATCAATCATGTTTCTGAAACGTTCAAAGACAACTATAATCATTCAAAAAATATTGCAATTGATGAAGCTATGATCAAATATACAGGACGTATCTCAATCCGCCAGTACATGCCTGCAAAACCCATAAAACGAGGAGTGAAAGTTTGGATGAGATGTGACGCAGAAACTGCATACCTATCTAGATTTGATGTTTATTTAGGCAAACAGGAGGGACAAATCGAGCATGGGTTGGGTCATCAGGTAGTCACAAAACTGTGTGATGATATACACGGAAGATTTCATCATGTATATTTTGACAATTTTTTCACAAGTGTAAAATTATTAGAAGATTTACTTGAAGATGGTGTATATGGATGGGGTACCAGTCGTACTAATAGAAAAGGTTTTCCTCGACAATTCCAGAAGCCAGGAAAAATGCAGCGTGGTGAGTACAAAGTGCTACAGAAAGAGGGCACGAACCTAATAGCAACTGTCTGGAAGGACAAAAAACCTGTTAATCACCTAGCCACCATGTGTGACCCAAATAAAGAAGTACGTGCTTCAAGGCGTTCAGGAGCACAGGTGTTGGACCTACCCCAACCAGAAACTGTTCAACTCTATAACAGATACATGGGAGGGGTAGACAGGCATGACCAACTGAGAATGGCATATGATGTTGGTAGATCATCACGGAGGTGGTGGAGATATCTTTTTTGGTTTTTGGTCAACTGTGCAATTGTCAACGCATTTATTGTTTACAATATTGTGTCAACACGCCAAACAAAAAGAAAACGTTTTCGTCATCTTGACTTTCGGCTTGAACTGGTTCGAGGCCTTATTGGAGGATACACATCCCGAAAAAGGAAAGCCCCAGAAATGGCAGACCCTGTACTTGTACAGCAAGAGAATATTGGGGGACACATCAACCAGAGAATGCCTGGACCTAAACGTAGATGTCGCTACCATTTGTCTGTGTTGAAAGTTCGCAAAGAGACTGTCTACGGCTGTGAAATTTGTGGAGTGCACCTGTGTAAGGAAAACTGCCACAGACAATTTCACAGCCAGTAGCTAGATAGTTGGTGAGTTTTACAAAAAGGAAATTTAAAACCAACAAGATTGAATATGTTTCACATGGATTGTTTATTTGAATTATTTCAAAGAATCATACAAACAAACTGTTGTTTTTATTACAAAAAATCACAAACAAAGCATACCATTGTAAAATTTGATAATTGCTTAAAAATATTTATTACCAACAAAAATTCCTAAGACCATTGGATCTTTATAGAAAAACATGTTTAAAACACCATATCAAAACCCCACCATTTCTAGCTAAGTATGTCATTGGTACAGTGCACAAACATCACAGCATCTGCAACAATGTTCGAAACGAACATTGTATGTTTCATTCCTGGGTTCAGTGATCTGCTGTGTATAGGCTTGCATGTGGCAAAGGGTTAAATTCCGGTGGAATTTCATCCCCCAATTTTAAAATGTCCTTTTTATTTTTTAGCTTGTTTTATACATGTCATTCAAAAAATTTTAATATATTGGATGGGTGTAAATGGGAGTCCAGAATCTTCTCATTGGTTACCTTGGAGTCAAGTTTGTCCTAGTATTATACTAGCTGCTCTGTGAGTCGGTGTCAGAGTCAAGTCACTTCTCTAGAACCGTCAGAGACTCTTAGAGTCAAGTACTTCTCTATACTCTTACAGAGTCTAGCCCTATCATTCCTGGCTTCTCTGGCATCAGCGAGTCAAGTTGCTTCTCTGTTCATCAGAGTCAAGTGATTTCTCCTGTTCCGGAGTCAAGCACAGTTCACTTTACTTCGCTTCTCTGATTCACAGAGTCAAGCTTGTCGCAAGTAAGTTTTCAATAGTTTGCTTATGAGTGAGTAGCCCCCGTTACGCCAAAGAGATTGTTACGCCCAAGAGATTGTTTTTGGCTACAGAAGACTTCTCAACATTATCAATAAACAGCTTTATTAGTAGTCAAGTCTTGCATTGTTTTTTGTATAAACTGAACTTTATTTTACTTCGTTTTGTTGTGATGAGGCCTAAACGTAACACGAGATGGACTAGTAGATCAGTGCCTTACGATGTCAACTTGCCTGATAATTGGACAGCAAAAAAATTACGACAAGAATTAAATAAGCTTGGGATCTTCCCATCGTCGTCTGCAAAAAAAAAAAAAATCTGAACTCATTAAATTATACAAGGATCATGTTAATTCAGCCGAACCAAGGCCCATCAGTCTACCCCCGACTCGAGAACCAGCAGTGATCATTCCTTCAGCACCTGACACTGGGCAGATATTACGTCATGAAATATCCCAGCATGCCATAGCATCTAGTAACCAAGATGGAGGACCTACCATCATGTCGGCAGTGTCTGAGTTGACAGCTACCATCCTTGCCTTGAGAGAAGACATGAAACATATGCAAGAGAGACTACAGACCGTGGAAAACAGACATGTGCCAGCAGCGGCAGCTGGTAGTTCCTTACAAACACCTCGAGGTGCGATGATAAGCCAAGGAAGGTCAGCGAGTCTACCGGTCCGTGTCACAGAGACTAATAACCAAGCCAGTCGAGAATCAGTGGGACAAAGCTACTCTGACACGGGCTTTGGGTCCTTAGAAGGGATCAGCTCTGGGGAACTGCCACATGTGGAACTGATAGCACCCAACATCAGGAAGAACATCCTAGAAGGTAAGGATGTTAATATGGCCACTCTGTTAATTCCTTATTACCAAGGCCCCAACATCAACGGTGGCACAGACAAACCAGAACCCCGCCTTCAACGCGCGTTATCCATTGGCGAATTCATTCACGCATTTGGAATTTTTAAAAATGTATTATGTGAAGCCTTCCCCCACAGACACACCGAGATGGACCTGTACGAGCGTGACATTGTCGATATGGCCACCAGGTATGGAGGGGGTGGGTTCTATGAATATCACAGACAATTTAGTGCGAAAGCAGCAGCTCACTTGGCTTATCACAATAAACGGGTTTACTGGGCAATCAGAAATAACACCTTATTCTGCAACATTTTCGCCAACTTGAAACCTGTGACATGTACCTCCTGTCAAAGTATCAGTCATACTACAGGGTTCTGCCCTCTTATAGTGTTTTACCACAACAGCAGAAACAACAAAACTGCAACCATAAGTCCCAGGATACCTATGGTAGGCCGAGGCAGTTTCACCAAAGCAAGGAAATCTGCAACAACTATAATGATAAAGGGTGTAACAGGTATAGATGTAACCGCTTACACATATGTCTCGTATGTAAACAGGAGCACCCAAAAACTGTGTGCGCCTCAGGCTCGTCGGAAACAAAAAAGGACAATGCCTCCCGATTCAACAGGCAGGGGAATCAATAGGGAGGATCAAAATGCCAAAAGTGTCTACACCTATAAACATTAAGGAATTGGGAAGACTGCTCGCTCATCATCCTGACAAACAATTTATAGAGTATCTTGGGGGGTCTTCGCCACGGTTTTCATACAGGTATAGAAAATCCCCCCCAGTCTACATTTGTGTGTAAAAACTTGTTGTCTGCGAGGACTCAGCCAGAGGTAGTGACCCAACTAGTGAATACAGAGGTAGAGAAAGGCTTTTTAGCTGGCCCGTACACAACCTTACCATTCAAAGTGTACAGAGTAAATCCGATCGGTGTGGCTCAAAGTAAATACTCTAAAAAGAAAAGACTTATTGTGTACCTTTCCTCGCCCCACAACAATGATGAAAATCCGAGTTTAAATGATCTCATCGATAAGAACAATTACTCTTTACAGTATGTAAAAATTGACGATGCGGTGCAGATTATCAAGCGTTTAGGCAAGTGTAGCTGGATGTGTAAGACTGACATCTAGGATGCCTTTAAGCTTATTCCTATTCACCCGTCGCTTTGGCCATATCATGCAATTCAGTGGGATGGAAAGTTCTACTTCTTCACTAGGTTAGTGTTTGGTAGTAGGTCAAGTCCAAAAATATTTGACCTGTCCACAGCAATTTGTTGGATAGCTGAAAATCACTTCAACATAAGAAACATCTTGCACCTTCTGGATGACTTTCTTACCTTAGATCCACCACATTATCCAGCTGAAGACACTATGTCTAACATCTTAGAGATGTTTCAGATTCTGAACATCCCCATCGCATTACATAAAACTGCAGGACCAACCACTTGTCTAGAATACTTGGGTATCTTACTTGACTCAGTGAATATGCAGATGAGGATGCCAGAGGAAAAATTATTCGGATTCGAGAGTTCCTTACCGAATTCAAAGGCAAGAAATCATGCACCAAGCGTGAACTGCTCAGTTTATTAGGCCATTTGAACTTTGCGAGTCGGTGCATTCCACACGGCCGGTCGTTTATTTCTTACCTGATAAGTCTTTCGACAACTGTACAACAGCTGCATCATCATGTACGTATTACACGTGAAGTTAGACTAGACATAGAAATGTGGTTATTGTTTCTAACACAATGGAATGGCGTGTCTTTCTTTCTAAATGACAATATTACTATAGCAGCAGACATGCATTTATTTACCGACGCTACCGATACATCATTTGGAGGTATTTACAAAAATCGCTGGTTTCAAGGCAAATTTCCGACAGACTTGGTTTTCGATGGTGAAAAAATCTCCATGGCATTTCGCGAACTATACCCCATTGTTGTATGTTGTGTGTTATGGGGGAAGGAATGGTCACGACGTAGAATTCTGTTTCACTGTGACAACATGGCAACAGTAGATATAATTAATAAAGGACGATCAAAAATGAGTGGTATTATGAATTTGATGAGAAAATTAACATTCTGTTCAGCGGCAAATAATTTCATCATTCATGCCCAACATATTCCTGGAGTTAATAACTCTATAGCGAATGCTATTTCTCGATTTCAGACGACAAAATTCTGCAGATTAGCTCCATCAGCAGAAAAGGATCCAACACCTTGCCCACCGTTACCCAGCCTCCTAATGCTATGAGAAATCAAATCAACCAGTTGTGGGATGCAGCTATTAGTCCACAAACAGCTCGGGCGTACACGGTGGCCATACAGCATCTTCTTCGTTTTGTGACTTTATTTGGTACTCTGACGCCGTTTGGTCAACTCCCAGCACTGTCCGAAGACTTACTCATGTATTTCGTGTCTTACTGTTACCATAGCCTGAACCCCCATCAACTTATACCTAGCAGGAATTAGATTCCATTACATCAAAGCGGGACATGCTAACCCCTTCCTAAACTCTGAGAGACTGTCATGCATCTTAAGGGGTATCAAGAGAAAACAAGGGACAGATGGACTATTACATTTGACATTTTAGATCTGATGTTAACTTGTGTATGTCAGATGGCTTTTTTTGGATTCCTAAAATGTGGTGAATTCACCATTAAGAATAAAAGCGTTACAGAAGACTGCTTGAGACTTAACGACATAGTTATAGCAGACGATAAGTCTAGATATACTTTACTGCTCAGAGCGTCTAAGACTGACCCTTTCCGTCAAGGGGTCCCTATATCTATCTTCAAAAACAGTAGATGGTGGGTGTGCCCCGTCACATCCATGTTGCGTTTTTTAGACATTCAGAGGTCACAAGGAGCTCGAGGACAATCCCCTCTGTTTGTAGTGAGTTCTGGTGTACCCTTAACACGTGATCAGTTCATTGTGTATCTCAGACACGTGTTAACCTTGTTAGGTATTGACAGTTCAAAATACAACGGCCACTCATTTAGAATAGGCGCTGCCACGTCAGCTGCTGCGGCCGGTGTAGAAGACCATATGATTCAAACACTTGGCCGTTGGTCATCTAACTGCTATACTCGGTATATCAGATCTTCCTCTGAGGTTATTCAGGAAGCACAGTCGAAAATGTCTTCATTTTGATTAGGGGTTATAGTTATACAGTCACATGAACTGCATGACACATTATAATAAACATCTAATACGAGTTACAAGTTACGTTTTACACACAATCTGTGACAATTTATACTCAATGTCCTTAAGGACTTATTATTCTTATATGGTCTTCTTTGGGGCTCTCTTTTCAATCAACAAGTTTTTACATGACTTGTCTCTTTACAATCTATTTGGCCATTAATTGAGAACACTGAATTTTCCCCAAATCAGACCTTTCGTTTTATTCATAATTAATGTTTTTTATATCATTATAATATGTTATTTAGATACTACATATGGTGTATCCAGTGACCATGCAGTAGGTTGTTTTTACCGGGCACCCCCTAATTACAACCTCGGACTTGTAGACTATACTTCAATGCTATGTCAAATTGAATAAGGATTCGTGAGTTTCTTTCGGAAGATGATTTACAGTTACATGTGCTTTATATACTGCATTTTATTTGCTCTGAAAATAAAACATTTTCTTATACATTATTGTTTTTAAAAAATCAGGTGATAGATTAATAAGAAAAAGCCAACTAACAATCTATAATTTATCAAGAGTCATAAATCATACAATAACACTTTGTTTAGGAAATATTTCAGACGGTTTCCTGCAAAGTGATATAATATTGACTGTCAAGAAGTTCTGTACATATTCTTTTTTCCATCTGGTTATTGTCATCAGTCTGACTCTCTATAATGTCATCTAATCCACTTGGAAAATTTTTTCCAGATCCTGGACTCAACAAACATCAGGGATGTCATCTCCATCTTCATCTCTCGTAGACAAAAGGAAGTCAACGCCAAAAAAGAATTACACCCCAAGGAAATCGCCTATGAAGAAATCCACCTCAAGAAAATCTCTAGAAAGGTAATTATTATTCAAAATTTTATGAAACAGCTGTGTTTGTATAGTTTTCTGATCCAGCATTCAAGTTCACTATTGGTGGTCATGGGTTTGATATTCCACTTGGTCACATTATAAATAAAATTTTACAATGGAAATCTTTTTCATTCTTGCATAACATTGACATAAAAGTTATGGAACAGGATTTGAGCATGCTCAGTGCTGGAATTATAATTAATGTGGAAGAGTGAGATAGATGTAACATTGATACATGCCTGAATCAGGGTCTCTGAGGCGCTGCACCTTGTCGTCACCATGTTTACACTCTGCCACAGGCTTTTACATCACTCATTCAAGCCTTTAAATGATCTTAATATATTATTCAGATACTATTTGAAGTTCATTTCAACTTAAAATAGCACAAATTAAGTGATCTCATTTTAATGCCATTTTATCATGTTTATGTGAGGTTCCTTTGCTGATTTTGCAGTTACATCACAGAAGATCAACTGATGTCAATCCTTGATGGCTATGTGACAAAGGGAGAATTCAGAAAACTGAAAAAGACCATTCAACAAACTGCTAGTAGTGGTACCAGCAAAGACAGCAAGATGTTCAATTGCTATTCAGAAAGCACAATCAAGCAGGCCATTGAAAAAGAGCCAAATGCTTTCATGGCCACAGTGTGTGGTATGAAGATGCTGTTTTCAACGGATGAGATTGCAAATTGTATGGCTTCAGGAAAGAAGCCGAATAAAACCTTAGAAGCGAAACCTCATTTTGAACGAGAGAAATTTAATATTCTGATGAAGTATGTAAAAGGAACTCACAATGTGTCAGATAAAGATTTTACTGTTAAAGTTCAAAATGCCAAGAAGAAACTGATGATGAGCAAACATGATTCCGATCAGTGTTGAACAGGAGTTGAATTCATTCTCTGTTTTAACTAAAAAAAGTTACTGTTAAATATGAAATTACAAGGTTTGAAATTAAATGCATTGAATTAATTCTATATATTAACTAAAAAGGTAACTGTACAATATCAATTTGCAAGGTTTGAAATTAAATGCATTGAAACATCTTTGAATGTGTATGAAATGTATTGCTTTCACATTTGTAACATGTTAAAACTTGTGTACCATGTTTGAAACATGTATGTAACATGTTTAAGCATGTTGTAGAACCTTTTGTTAACATTTGAAAACATGTTTAAATGTGTGTAAAATATAGCAGTATTATTACAAATCACATTGAAACATTTTGAAACATGTTTCAAAAAATGCTATTGACGGCAAACATGAAATATGTCTGAACATGTTTGACCATGGTGCCATTTAACGTACATGTGTCCTTATGTTAAAACATGTTCAAAAACATGTCTGAACAAGTTTCACAACCATGTTTACAAACGTTTAAAACATGTTGAAACATGTTACAAAAATGCGTTTTCCACAGGGGTACTGATAAGCCAGACTCTCGACTATCTAAGTCGCTTACTTTAAGTGAATTTATTTTGGCCTTCGGGGTGTACAAGCAGGTCATGTGCTCAGCCCATCCTTCGCGACGTGTGGAATTAGATCTATACGCAAGGGAGTAGATGGGGAAGGTGGGTGGGTAAGTCACAAACAAACACCACCATTCATCAGAAAACAATTACTGAAGTCTGAAACTGCAATACAACATACCCCTCTAGGGGTTAATGGTGATTTGTCAATAATCCCAAAATTCCCCTAATTTGCATATCAACATAAACAAGCTTCATTAAATAGACTTACACTGGCCCTGGCAAAGCAAATCCTTTACACAGATACAAAATGAATAAAAACATAAGATTTAAGCCAATATAACAAAGGAAATAACAGAAACAAAAATATACCAGTATGGTGAAAATATATAAAGTTGTATATAAACTATACTTTAACATGAAAGAAGTAAAACAAATCAGGGATATCCTAAAAAACAGATTGCACCACCAGGAGAAAAGACAGACCTACAATAAAATACAAATTTCAGTTGACAGGTAAGTCTCAATTAATTTAAATGGTTTTGGTTCATTACATCTTTCTAAAGAAAGTGTGATATTTTTTTAACCAAAACCACAATCTGCCTGTTATGGAATAACAAGAAAAAATTATCAAAGATATCCTGAATACAGGTCTTTGTAATACAAATAGCTTTTAAAAGCTTCCTTTTTAATGAAAGCACTTACCAGAAATTCATATCACCAACCTTAACCAGGCTGTAAAACAAGGAGAGAAAAATCAGATATCCTAAAAGCAGGTCTTCGATCGTAAAAGCAGGTCTTTGTAACACAAATGGGAACTCGATACAGCTCAGGGTTTTACAAATACCATCACCAATTGTCTTTGAGGGCAGCAGCCCTACTAGCACCAGAAATGATTTAAGTGGAAAAGTACAAGCAGCATTAAAGTCTCTACAAGAAAATTGTGACATTATTATTAAACGTTATTTATAAACCATTATTTGTTTGGTTGTGAAAGAACAAGAAAAAAATATCCAGGGTAACCTTAATGAAGGTCACAATTTGGTTGTTAAGGACAAAGGAGATAAAATCAAGGACACTTTGTGTGAAGAAAAATAAATCTGGGTTATCCTCAAACAGATTGCACCACCAGGAGAAAAGACAGAACTACAATAATGTACAAATTTCAGTTGACAGGTAAGTCTCAATTGATTTTATTTTTTTTTAAAGTTTTGGTTCATTACAGCTTTCTAAAGAAAGTGTGATATTTTTTAACCAAAACCACAATCTGCCTGTCATGGAAGAACAGGAAAAAAATATCCAGGGTATCCTTAATGAAGGTCACAATTTGTTAAGGAAGAAGAAGATAAAAATCAAGGACACTCTGTGTGAAGGAGGAAGAAAAAACAAATCAGGGATATCCTTAAACAGATCTGTGTAATACAAATAGCTTTGTCTACAAGTTGTTTTTGAAAAATTTCTTAATTATAGTTTATATACAACTTTCTTTAATCTTCTTTCCTGCACTTTGATAGCTGTAATGTGTATGGTTATAATTACTATGTTCATGCTAATGCGTCTGGGGGATGTGAGTTTTATCCAATCAGAAGAAACCTTGACGGATCCCCTCACTTTTTGTTTTAAGGTGCGGAATTTCACAGTAGCTAGATTTTGCGTTATCATTTACCTCAAATAATTTGGATTATCTCTTCGATAGATCTGCAAAGCACATGACCATATATTTCACTGAGGTGTCAGTGTCCAATTTCATCGCGTAATGTATTTTGTGTAGGCCTGTTTGGGCACACAGACTTGGAGTTTTAACACACTTCCTTTCTACCAGGCTAACCTAGTAACCAAGGCCTATACCTTACGATCCAGAAATTCTGGAGAATTGTACACTCTTCCGACTGCAGGAAGAATTAAGACATCTGGATGTGTCTTATAAAAGTTTGTCAAGGTGTTTGGTGCTTGTAAAAAAGTTGCAGGAAGCAAGGAACGGTGTCCCTGTCGCACACCAGTCTAGAGGTGTGGTATACCAAAATGCAAGGTGCCCAGACACAGGAAGTTCTGCAAACAAATCGAGTTACGGTACAACGACTAACAAGCTGATGGATATGGTTTCAAGTCTAGCAGAAAGTGTTGCAACTCTACAACAGTGTTATCGGAGACTTGAAAGCAGTTTGGAAACACACAATGATGCCTCATCCATCATGCCGACAGTCCATTCCAACACGCCGGCAAATGAACAGCCTAGTGTCACGGCTCGTAGACTCGTTAACCTACCCCCACAAGAGGATCTACATTATGCAGCGGAACCCTCAGTTTCGTTGGGCGATGTTAGGCATGAACAGGCCAGCTCGTGCCTTCCGACCTCTCCACCTTGTACTGATTCGCGTAGCCATTTACCGGAAGTGATACAACCAAGGGCAGACACTCTTCTTGACCGGACGCTTGCATTAATGGAAATGACATTCAAAGCCATCAAGGCTTCACAGTCTAAGCCTACAGAGTCGGCATTCGATTTGTCAACGGCATATTCTAATCTAAACCAAATAAGGAGCAGTGTTGGCGATGCCAGGACGTCTGGTACTACCCTGGAAACCCTTCCTTATTACGCAGATCACGATGGGATACCAGGTGATGTCCTGCCACAAATCGACATTGTTTCACCGGCTATGAGGAAACGGATAGTTCAAGGTAAGGATGTCAACTTTTCCTTGCTACTCACCCCTGGTTCTGAGCCCCTAACGCAGACAGACAGTAATTCCCAGGGCCGCCGAGGGAGCAAATACTATTCAGGGCTATCAATATCGGAATTCATTACCGCTTTTGGTATTTATAAGTGAGTGGTCACCGAATCGTTCCCCAATCGGAGAGGCGAATTGGACCGTTACGAGGCTATCATTATCAGACTCAACAACACACATGCTCCTAAGGCTTTTAATGAATACCATCGTATGTTTTCTGCCAAAGCAGCTCAATATATTGAGCAGGAAAATTTCTGCGCATATCAATTTGGTCCATTAGCCCCAAGACGCGGGTTTTTCAATTCATTTTATACATACATAGTTTCGTATAGTACAGTTATAGTGCATCCGTACAGGACCATTTTCGCCTGGTTCTTCAGTAAAACTCAGGACCTCGCCTGGCGATGTTACCTAGACTGTGTACTATTTTAGCAGTCTTCGTTGTACAGGACTCCTTCGCCTGGCAACAAGCTGATTTTACTCATTTTCAAATTTGTCATGTTTTATTTAATAGTTTAAACCTTCATTCTCGATCAACCAGTGTTCAAAATTTTCATTTATACTTCTCATACCTACAACCAGGACCACCTTTTCCTATTTCGGACTAGGACTCGCCTGCATGTAGGAATCATACTCATCTTCATTCATACATCTGGTTATCACATAAAGCAGCGGAGACAGCCCTGAATGCAAATTTTTATATGAGGCAAGGAAGTTATGTGTAGTTCTTGGAGTATGTTTATCGGTATGCTAATTAGTGTGTCTTACTAGTTTTGACCAATCAGCATTGTGCCCTAGAGGGGTGTCCGTATTGCTAGGCATTCAGTTTCAGCGGATGATGAGAAAGAGGACGTTCTGACTTTTTATAGGTTGTATTATTCGATTACTTCCCCAATATTAATCAGTGTGTGCTAACCTTTGGACTTATCATGACATTGTGATCTTTCCTGCTGGGAGGTTACGATCCTTCCTCAATTCGAAGGACTTTTGCTGGCTTCAGTGGCTTGTGAGCTTTATATTCCATACCCAAATTCCAACTGATTGCCATTTTGTTTTACTTTGAGGACACTTTCACCGGTTCTGAAGGGTTCGTCACGTATCATTTGTGCGGTTTGCGTTTTATTAAAACCTTGTACTTTCAATATGTGATTTTGTCATATAGACGTCTTGTAAAAGTCCACATCTCAACTCAAAGGTGTACGTGTGTGATTTACTGACAAAACTTCCGTTTCCAGGGTTCATAGTGATTGTCATAGTTTGTGTGCTCAACCATGGCTTCTAAACGTGGAAGGAACGCGTCTAGGCCTGTACCCTACGATCCTGAGTTATTGGAAAACTGGACTATTGCTAGACTGAAAGGAGAACTTAATAAGAGGAATGTGCCATTCAGATCTGGTTCTTAACGTATGGAATTAGTCATGAAATTGAGAGAGGCACAAGCGGCCCCGAGAGGTGTGCGATCAGCAAGATGGCCGACAGGCAAGAAGTTTGGAGCTGACTGCCTCTACTCCAAACTTAGTTGCCATGATTTCCAGCCTGGCGGATAGTGGCAACACATTACAAAACTGTTATTTGAGTTTAGAAAATAGTGTGAGAGAAATTACTCGATCTCAAAGGACATGTATGCCTGCTGCCACTGCTGACAGTTCAAATGACATGCCTACAGACACTACCCTGTTAACCAATGTAAACAATGATCCTATAGTTAGATGGACCAGGGACATTGTTTCTTCATCATTGCCGCAGGGATCGTCAACTTCACCCACAGAAGACTTTACTCTTGATACTGCCTACCAAAGATTTCAGGAAGAAGGAAATCGTTCTAACTTTTCAAGTGAGCAGTCTACATCAAAACAAAACCCGTTACGGGCATGCCTCTGAATCATTGCCTTTCGTAGAGACTGTTTCTCCCTCCTTACGACAGTAAATCATCTTTGGGAAAGATGTCAATTTAGCGGCCATTCTCATTCCATACTTTAATGGTCAAAATGACCAGAGTTGCCAGCATGCCAACAAAAAACCAGATGCTCAACTCAATAGAACCTTAACGCTAAGCGAATTCATTCTGGCTTTCGGAGTGTTTAAAAAGGTCATGTGTGCTGGAAAGCATAAAAGAATTATGTGTTCACGGTATCCTCACTGACGACAGGAACTTGACAGATACGAAGAAATTATTGTTGAGATCCATAATCTATACAGAGATAGATTCTATGACTATCATAAGTTGTTCTCTGGTAGGAATGCTCACACATTACAGTGCTTAAACACAAAAGTAAACTGGGCTATCAGAGACAATTATCTGCTAACCATGCTAATGGCAGGAGCCAAAACTAATGCCTGTTCTTGTGGAGCTGGTACCCACACGGCTGCTTTCTGTCAAGGTATTCTACAGTTGCCACATAAGCCACAATCAGCTTTTCAGCCAAATGTCATCAGAGAGGAACATCATTCATTAAAGGGATAGTTACAAGATAGATATGGAAGGTGAAGGGTTGCAGCGGAAGGTATTGAACTTTGTATCAACTTCAACAATGGCAAGAGTTTCCATGCCAAATGTATGTATGGTCATGCTTGCAAAGTTTGTAAAAATGGTGCTCACCCAGCCTTGTTGGCCAGTTAATACTTAAGTTTTGGCAAGCACTACAGCTGTTATAACCCTGTAGCCCATATTATTATAATGTAATAAACTGTTAAGATTCCTGTCAATGTGCCTCAGCATAATTTGTTCATATAAGCAGGCCTTTGTAATACAAATAGCTTTGTCTACAAATTGTTTTTAAAAATTTCCTTCTTTCTTAAGCATTTACCAGAAAATCATATCACCAATCTTAACCAGGCTGTAAAACAAGACGAGAGAAAAATCACAGATATCCTAAAAGCAGGTCTTTGATCGTAAAAGCAGGTCTTTGTAAACACAAATGGGAACACAATACAGCTCAGGGTTTTACAAATACCATCACCACTTGTCTTTGTGGGTAGCAGCTTTCTAACAAAAGTGTGATATTTTTTAACTAAAACCATAATCTGCCTGTCATGGAAGAACGAGAAAATAATATCCAGGGTATCCTTAATGAAGATCACAATTTGGTTGTAAAGGAAGAAGATAAAATCAAAAAAACTTTGTGTTAAGAAAGAAGTAAAACAAATCAGGGATATCCTAAAAAACAGATTGCATCACCAGGAGAAAAGACAGAACTACAATAATGTACAAATTTCAGTTGATAGGTAAGTCAAACAACCGTTTACGAACAGAGGAGAGTTGGATTCATATTCTACGCACACGTAAACCGTGGGGTATGAACATCATTTCATAAATATGCTGAAGACCAAGTCCACACCTACTAAACACCACCGAAAGGATGCAGGGAATATCAAGATGCCGTGCATCCTATGTGGTAAGAGACTAGCGAACTTAAGTTCATTACGGAGGCATGTCAGCAGAATACATAGCATGAACAGTAACACTAGATTTCACTGCAAAATCTGTAAACACACCTTTGGAAGAAGATATCTCTATGACCGCTATTTAAAAGAAAAACACCCTTTTTACCGCATTGAACCCGAAGTCTTCACAGATGAGGTCAGGAATGAAGCGACCATTCCGGACAAATGGAAAAGACCATTAGAAACACTTACTAAACAACAACTAGAGAAGGCCAAATTCAGGGTAGTACCGGCCAAGGAGAGGAATCCCCCAGGGCCGCATACTCAAAAACCAGCTCAAACAGAAGATAAGATTCCCATTGACCTACTGAAGGGAGACCTGTTGTTGAGTGACTCGTCTTCCAACAACTCTTCCGTCAAGAGTATCAGCTCCACAGAATTACCTGGACCCTTAGTGGATTATAAGAAGCTGGCCTATGCCTCAACATCAGATGCCACCATTTGCCTGGACGAACTAGCCTACCCATGATGAACAACAAACGCTTTTCATTATTATTATTATTTTGATTGGACTTTAATTAGTTATTTGCATACTTCATGAACTTCAATAATACCATAATTTGGCAAAGTATAACATCAACTTTAGGGCTTATCTGCCCTTACTCTATTGTCAATGTAAATACGTCATATTCAATTCTGAACCCCGAAAAAAGTACTTCAGGGGGCTAAAATGTACAAAAAATTGTCCTGATGAAGCTTCGAATAGAGGCGAAACAAGTACACAATTAGTAAAAATTACCCACTAACTGGTGACACTTGTTCTTGTTGCGATTGATTCTCCTACGGTTTTATAGCACCAGAAATGATTTAAGTGGAAAAGTACAAGCAGCATTAAAATCTCTACAAGAAAATCGTGACATTATTATTAAACCTTGTTTATTAAACCATTATTTATTTCGTTGTGAAAGAACAGGGAAAAAATATCCAGGGTAACCTTAATGAAGGTCACAATTTGGTTGTTAAGGACAAAGGAGATCAAATCAAGGACACTTTGTGTGAAGAAAGAAGTAAAACAAATCAGGGATATCCTCAAACAGATCTGTGTAATACAAATAGCTTTGTCTACAAATTGCTTTTAAAAGCTTCCTTTTTAATGAAAGCACTTACCAGAAATTCATATCACCAACCTTAACCAGGCTGTAAAACAAGGAGAGAAAAATCAGATATCCTAAAAGCAGGTCTTCGATCGTAAAAGCAGGTCTTTGTAACACAAATGGGAACTCGATACAGCTCAGGGTTTTACAAATACCATCACCAATTGTCTTTGAGGGCAGCAGCCCTACTAGCACCAGAAATGATTTAAGTGGAAAAGTACAAGCAGCATTAAAATCTCTACAAGAAAATTGTGACATTATTATTAAACCTTATTTATTAAACCATTATTTATTTGGTTGTGAAAGAACAAGAAAAAAATATCCAGGGTAGCCTTAATGAATGTCACAATTTGGTTGTTAAGGACAAAGGAGATAAAATCAAGGACACTTTGTGTGAAGAAAAATAAATCAGGGTTATCCTCAAACAGATTGCACCACCAGGAGAAAAGACAGAACTATAATAATGTACAAATTTCAGATGACAGGTAAGTCTCAATTAATTTTAGTATTTTTTTTAAAGTTTTGGTTCATTACAGCTTTCTAAAGAAAGTGTGATATTTTTTAACCAAAACCACAATCTGCCTGTCATGGAAGAACAGGAAAAAAATATCCAGGGTATCCTTAATGAAGGTCACAATTTGGTTGTTAAGGACAAAGGAGATAAAATCAAGGACACTTTGTGTGAAGAAAGAAGTAAAACAAATCAGGGATATCCTCAAACAGATTGCACCACCAGGAGAAAAGACAGAACTACAATAATGTACAAATTTCAGTTGATAGGTAAGTCTCAATTAATTTAATTTTTTTTTTTTTTTAAGTTTTGGTTCCTTTCAGCTTTCTAAAGAAAGTGTGATATTTTTTAACCAAAACCACAATCTGCCTGTTATGGAATAAAAAGAAAAAATTATCAAAGATATCCTCAATGCAGGTCTGTGTAATACAAATAGTTTTGTCAACAAATTGTTTTTAAAAACTTCCTTTTTAATGAAAGTATTTACCAGAAATTCATATCACCAACCTTAACCAGGCTGTAAAACAAAAAGAGAAAAAGATCAGAGATTTCCTGAATGCAGGTCTTTGTAACATAAATGAGAACTTGATACAGCTCAGGGTTTTACAAATATCATTGCCACTTGTCTTGGCAGGCAGCAACCCTACTAGCACCAGAAATAACTTAATGGAAGAGTACAAGAAGCATTAAAATCTCTACAAGAAAATTGTGACATTATTATTAAACCTTGTTTATTAAACCATTATTTATTTCCTTGTGAAAGAACAGGGGAAAAATATCCAGGGTAACCTTAATGAAGGTCACAATTTGGTTGTTAAGGACAAAGGAGATAAAATCAAGGACACTTTGTGTGAAGAAAGAAGTAAAACAAATCAGGGATATCCTCAAACAGATCTGTGTAATACAAATAGCTTTGTCTACAAATTGTTTTTAAAAACTTCCTTTTTAATGAAAGCACTTACCAGAAATTCATATCACCAACCTTAACTAGGCTGTAAAACAAGGAGAGAAAAATCAGATATCCTAAAAGCAGGTCTTTGATCGTAAAAGCAGGTCTTTGTAACACAAATGGGAACTCGATACAGCTCAGGGTTTTACAAATACCATCACCAATTGTCTTTGAGGGCAGCAGCCCTACTAGCACCAGAAATGATTTAAGTGGAAAAGTACAAGCAGCATTAAAATCTCTACAAGAAAATTGTGACATTATTATTAAACCTTATTTATTAAACCATTATTTATTTGGTTGTGAAAGAACAAGAAAAAAATATCCAGGGTAGCCTTAATGAATGTCACAATTTGGTTGTTAAGGACAAAGGAGATAAAATCAAGGACACTTTGTGTGAAGAAAAATAAATCAGGGTTATCCTCAAACAGATTGCACCACCAGGAGAAAAGACAGAACTATAATAATGTACAAATTTCAGATGACAGGTAAGTCTCAATTAATTTTATTATTTTTTTTAAAGTTTTGGTTCATTACAGCTTTCTAAAGAAAGTGTGATATTTTTTAACCAAAACCACAATCTGCCTGTCATGGAAGAACAGGAAAAAAATATCCAGGGTATCCTTAATGAAGGTCACAATTTGGTTGTTAAGGACAAAGGAGGTAAAATCAAGGACACTTTGTGTGAAGAAAGAAGTAAAACAAATCAGGGATATCCTCAAACAGATTGCACCACCAGGAGAAAAGACAGAACTACAATAATGTACAAATTTCAGTTGATAGGTAAGTCTCAATTAATTTAATTTTTTTTTTTAAGTTTTGGTTCCTTTCAGCTTTCTAAAGAAAGTGTGATATTTTTTAACCAAAACCACAATCTGCCTGTTATGGAATAAAAAGAAAAAATTATCAAAGATATCCTCAATGCAGGTCTGTGTAATACAAATAGTTTTGTTAACAAATTGTTTTTAAAAACTTCCTTTTTAATGAAAGTATTTACCAGAAATTCATATCACCAACCTTAACCAGGCTGTAAAACAAAAAGAGAAAAAGATCAGAGATTTCCTGAATGCAGGTCTTTGTAACATAAATGAGAACTTGATACAGCTCAGGGTTTTACAAATATCATTGCCACTTGTCTTGGCAGGCAGCAACCCTACTAGCACCAGAAATAACTTAATGGAAGAGTACAAGAAGCATTAAAATCTCTACAAGAAAATTGTGACATGATTATTAAACCTTGTTTATTAAACCATTATTTATTTCCTTGTGAAAGAACAGGGGAAAAATATCCAGGGTAACCTTAATGAAGGTCACAATTTGGTTGTTAAGGACAAAGGAGATAAAATCAAGGACACTTTGTGTGAAGAAAGAAGTAAAACAAATCAGGGATATCCTCAAACAGATCTGTGTAATACAAATAGCTTTGTCTACAAATTGTTTTTAAAAACTTCCTTTTTAATGAAAGCATTTACCAGAAATTCATATCGCCAACCTTAACCAGACTGTAAAACAAAAAGAGAAAAAGATCAGAGATTTCCTGAATGCAGGTCTTTGTAACATAAATGAGAACTTGATACATCTCAGGGTTTTACAAAATGATAATTTAACTTATGTTAAATTATAGTTTATATACAACTTTATTTTGTACCTTTCATCATTTTAATCTTACTGATATATATTTTGTTTTAGTTTATTTTCCTTGTTTTCTTGGCTTTACACATCTTGTGCCTATTTTTTCATTTGTATCTGTTTAATTCTTGAGGGGTTTGTTTTTGCCAGGGCCTGTGTAAGTCTATCTAATGAAGCTAGGTTTACATTTATATGCTAATTAGGGGATTTTGGGGATTATTGACCAATCACCATTTACCCCTAGAGGGGTATGCGGTATTGCAGTTTTCAGACTTCAGTATTGTTTTTCTGATGAATGGTGGTGTTTGTTTGTCGCTTATATCTTCAATTATTCTACTCTTTAAGAGTTACGTTGACAACGTTACTGAGGTGTTTTGTATACTGACACTAATCATCATAATCTGAGGTGTTTTGCATACTGACACTAGAATTATAATCGTCGATACTCACTGTGTCTTAAAGTGTAACTTTCAAGGAATGAAATAGGCCTTGGCGCCATTATTCTCGACGACACGAAGTTTGCTTGGACCTACCTCATCACAGAACTTACGATGAATTGTTCTAATTACGGTATTTCAATGTGATTGTGTCTCAATCGTCGTTTTTCGAACTTTTACTTTGATACGGACTTACATTTCACCTATCTGCGTTTATACCGTTCGTGTGTGTTTGTTCGATCCCAAATGTGTGTTACTCGGACTCTGTACTAAGAACCACACTGGCTTTGCTGTCCTACGAACCAACCTTTGTGTGCTCAAGTTTCGTATTTCGCCTCTTCGCTACTTTATTATGTGTTGACTCATACCAACGGAAACCGTTCATGTGTGTTTACATACTTGCGTATGTGAAATAGGCCGTGACTTTTGCGTGGGTGTTTGAGCTATATTAGGCCTAAGATTTGTATTTTGTTTGTGCAATATGGGGCCTAAACGCTCTTCTCGTAGAGCTGCGCCATACGATCCCGAACTTTTGGAAAACTGGATGCTTTCACGTTTAAGAAAAGAACTTAAATCCCGAGGAATCGTATTCAAAACAAGTGACAAGCGCATGGTTCTCGCAAAAAAATTGAGAGACGCTATAAATTCTACGGGTCGTGTGCAAAGCATCACTGGAGCAGGTGCGCGATCCCATAGTTCAACGGGCCAAGATGGCGGCACACAAGATGGCGGCGCCCATAGTAACTCGGGAAATAATACTGACAGCAACAGCCATTTATATCGTATGGTGTCCAGTTTAGCCGACAGTGTCGCTACTCTTCAGGAGAGTTATTTACGGTTGGAAAATACTTTCAATTCGTCTAGAAGTGGTACGGGGCTGTTAACGTCTCCAGCGGCAGCGGCAGGTAGCGAGAGTCAGCTCATTCCAGCGCATCGACCTCACACTTGGATAGGGCGGCATCCACAAATATGTTCGACAGAAACAACATGCTCCCATCGGGGGCACTCACTCACTAGTAATTTTGTTATTCCTAGTTTCGTTCCTTTTTTGGGTCTTAATTCCTGGGGAATTTTTCCCCCAATACTTTTTTAGACTTATGTTTTATTATGATTGCTTATCAACTTTGTTTTGATAGCATTTTCATTTTTACTAAATTTACTAGCCTCTTGAATCGCTCAAGAGTGCTGTCTTACCAGCTCTTAAATTACTTATGTCTATTTCTCTTGAATCGCTCAAGAGGTATTAGTATACCAGTTCTTAAATCGCTTAAGTCTGGTTTTCTTGAATTGCTCAAGATGCTCTTAGCTTTTAAATCACTTAAAAGCTTCTTATACTGTATATAGTTAGCTTATTGAGTGAGTAGCCCCTGATACGCCAAAGTTAAGTTTTGATTTTTATTTCCTTTTATGCTATCATCTACGGCATTGTATATTCTTCAAGTGTAATAAACAGGTAACTGTTTTCAATGCGTTTTGGTTGTGTATAAATACCATCACCACTTGTCTTTGTGGGTAGCTGCTTTCTAACAAAAGTGTGATATTTTTTAACCAAAACCACAATCTGCCTGTCATGAAAGAACAAGAAAAAAATATCCAGGGTAACCTTAATAAAGGTCACAATTTGGTTGTTAAGGACAAAGCAGATAAAATCAAGGACACTTTGTGTGAAGAAGGAAGTAAAACAAATCAGGGATATCCTCAAACAGATTGCACCACCAGGAGAAAAGACAGAACTACAATAATGTACAAATTTCAGTTGACAGGTAAGTCTTAATTAATTTAATATTTTTTTTTTTTTTAAGTTTTGGTTCCTTACAGCTTTCTAAAGAAAGTGTGATATTTTTTAACCAAAACCACAATCTGCCTGTTATGGAATAAAAAGAAAAAATTATCAAAGATATCCTCAATGCAGGTCTGTGTAATACAAATAGTTTTGTCTACAAATTGTTTTTAAAAACTTCCTTTTTAATGAAAGTATTTACCAGAAATTCATATCACCAACCTTAACCAGGCTGTAAAACAAAAAGAGAAAAAGATCAGAGATTTCCTGAATACAGGTCTTTCTAACACAAATGGGAACTTGATACAGCTCAGGGTTTTACAAATATCATCGCCACTTGTCTTGGCAGGCAGCAACCCTACTAGCATGGAAATTTATTTTATTTGAGTTTATACACAACATATCGTCATCCTTATTTGCTGGCTGGTGTATGTAAGCATGGGTGTATAGGTTATAAATTGATGTAGGTTATTAGTACAGACTTATTACTGACGATAGATATTAGTTTGTTTACATTTATGTAGGGTATCTAAATTTAGTATGACGTATAGGTTCACGTGATCAGAATCAACCAATGAGAGCAGTTGTTTGTAAGAGAGAGAAGTGTTGAATGTGTAGAGAGAAGCAGCATGTGGGCAGGTTTATAGTGGCATTGGACAGTTATAAAACTTTTTCTTCGTCGGTTTTCCTTTGGTATATGCAAGGACGAGAACTACCATTCAGATTGAATTACGGTAATGCGATAGCCAGATGCTGTTTCGTGGTGACCTCCTTTCACAGGCTCATCCAGCTTCAGCTTCAGCATCGCCATATTCACGCCAAGTGTTACGATCCTTTAGTCTATGATACGGCATATATTCTGTGATATATTTATCCAGCGGGCTCAGGTTTGGATAATTTAGACTGTTTCCTCGGCATTGTTTTCATCAGACTCTTAGGCCTATTATGGCGCCCAAACATCGAGCATCTCGCCGCAGTGTACCTTACGACCAGTCTCGTCCAGAGAATTGGCTTGAGGCCCAAGCAACAGAGCAGGCCTGCTATACCATACAATCGGCTATGACTGCCTTTAACGGCACTGCCAACTGTAACACTATAGTGTTAATGGTTATTTTTATGAATATTATTCTAAATATTAATTCGTTAGCAAGCTAATTTGTGATGCTAGGGTATTCCTCCTACTTGTGTATTTGTGCAGGTGTAGTACTATCATCAAGTTGCATAAATGTTGATCAAGACGTTTATCGGGATGAAAGGGGGCCGCGACACTTGTGCTCAAAATTGGATAACTCTATATTGACATAATCACCTGTCGAACCTGTGATATTTGATTTACCGTTAACTTTGTTTACAAGTACTAAGATTAGTGTATCGAATGGTATGGGCTAGTTAGATTGTAGGTACTGCGTGGTATGATAAGCACGGGGAAACACAACGTAATCCTATTATAAAGGTTACCCCGAAGTCATATGACCAGGTTATCTTATTGACTGTTAAGCAAGAGACCGATAGGGATGTTGATAAAAAGAGGATGTTCAGAGTAGGGTGGGGAGAGAGGCCCAGGACGACTGACTTGACAAGATCTTGCACGAAGCCATTAAAAGTTATAGTACCAACAAGAAGCTCTTGGTCGTTTTGTTACACAACGTTCCCCCTCAGCCTTCGTTGTCTTCAGCATACGTGAGGACAGCGTATGGATATTCGGCGGAGTCATTGCCATTCGTGGAGACGATTGCTCCAAACTTAAGAAAACAGATTATAGACGGTAAGGATGTCAACTTGGCCAGTTTACTAATTCCTTATTTTCAAGGCCCATCTATAGCAGTTACTGACCCATGCATCAATAGATCACTTACCATTGGGGAATTCATTCAGGCATTCGGGATTTATAAGAACATTTTGTGTTCAGCACACCCCACTAGGAGGGTAGAGATGGACCTTTATGAACGGGATATTATTGACATGGCCACACGATACAACGGTAAAGGATTTTATGAATACCATTGTCAATTTGCAAAGCGGCCTGCTGCACAACTGAAATACCAGAACATTCTTGTTGATTGGTCTGTTCGGAATAACACATTGTTTTGTAACATTTTTGCTAATGTTAAGCCCAACAGCTGTCAACGTTGTTATCTTCTTGGGGCTCTCACTTATTGTTGCTGTACACATAGCAAAAATTTTTTGTTTGGCCAATAGAATTCCAGGAAATTCTCTTCCCCATTCAGATAATAACTAAATTTTACATGTTCAATCGGATAATAACATGTTATCATTTAAGTTTCGGATCAGGTTAAATTACTAGGAAGTTAAGGTGTTATGTGAATGTTTTTATAAGGTATACACATGGTGAGTAGCCCCAAAGAAGAGCCAAATGTATTTCTTATGACAAATCTTGTTATGTAGTGTTTTAAATAATAAATAATATGTAAACCTTAAGTATGACGTTTCTTATGTTGTGTATAAAACCAGAAATAACTTAATGGAAGAGTACAAGCAGCATTAAAATCTCCACAAGAAAATCGTGACATTATTATTAAACTATTATTTATTTCGTTGTGAAAGAACAGGAAAAACAACAATATACTGAATGAAGGTCTCAATTCGGTTGCTAAGGAAGAAGATAAAATCAAGGACACGTCGTGTGAAGAAAGAAGTAAAACAAATCAGGGATATCCTCAAACAGATTGCACCACCAGGAGAAAAGACAGAACTACAATAATGTACAAATTTCAGTTGACAGGTAAGCATTTACCAATAATTTTTTTTTAACCTTAACAGCTTTAAAAAGAAAGTGAATATTTTTTAACCAAAACAAAATCAGGTCTGTTATGGAATAAAAAGAAAAAATTTTAAAGATATCCTTAATGAAGGTCACAATTCAATTAAAATTGGTTTGTGGGAAGAAGAAGATAAAATGGACACTTTGTGTGAAGAAAAACCAAAACAAATCAGGGATATCCTCAAACAGATCTGTGTAAACAAATAGCTTTGTCTACAAATTATTTTTAAAAACATCCTTTTTAATGAAAGCATTTACCAGAAATTCATATCGCCAAACTTAACCAGGCTGTAAAACAAGACGAGAGAAAAATCACAGATATCCTAAAAGCAGGTCTTTGATCGTGAAAAGCAGGTCTTTGTAAACACAAATGGGAACTTGATACAGCTCAGGGTTTTACAAATACCATCACCACTTGTCTTTGTGGGTAGCAGCTTTCTAACAAAAGTGTGATATTTTTTAACCAAAACCACAATCTGCCTGTCATGAAAGAACAAGAAAATAATATCCAGGGTAACCTTAATAAAGGTCACAATTTGGTTGTTAAGGACAAAGGAGATAAAATCAAGGACACTTTGTGTGAAGAAGGAAGTAAAACAAATCAGGGATATCCTCAAACAGATTGCACCACCAGGAGAAAAGACAGAACTACAATAATGTACAAATTTCAGTTGACAGGTAAGTCTTAATTAATTTAATAATTTTTTTTTAAGTTTTGGTTCCTTACAGCTTTCTAAAGAAAGTGTGATATTTTTTAACCAAAACCACAATCTGCCTGTTATGGAATAAAAAGAAAAAATTATGAAAGATATCCTCAATGCAGGTCTGTGTAATACAAATAGTTTTGTCTACAAATTGTTTTTAAAAACGTCCTTTTTAATGAAAGCATTTACCAGAAATTCATATCACCAACCTTAACCAGGCTGTAAAACAAAAAGAGAAAAAGATAAGAGATTTCCTGAATGCAGGTCTTTCTAACACAAATGGGAACTTGATACAGCTCAGGGTTTTACAAATACCATCACCACTTGTCTTTGTGGGTAGCAGCTTTCTAACAAAAGTGTGATATTTTTTAACCAAAACCACAATCTGCTTATCATGGAAGAACAAGAAAAAAATATCAAGGCTAACCTTAATGAAGGTCACAATTTGGTTGTTAAGGACAAAGGAGATCAAATCAAGGACACTTTGTGTGAAGAAAGAAGTAAAATAAATCAGGGTTATCCTCAAACAGATTGCACCACCAGGAGAAAAGACAGAACTACAATAATGTACAAATTTCAGTTGACAGGAAAGTCTCAATTAATTTAATATTTTTTTTTTTTAAGTTTTGGTTCCTTACAGCTTTCTAAAGAAAGTGTGATATTTTTTAACCAAAACCACAATCTGCCTGTTATGGAATAAAAAGAAAAAATTATTAAAGATATCCTTAATGAAGGTCAAAATTCAATTAAAATCGGTTGCTTAGGAAGAAGAAGATAAAATCAATGACACTTTGTGTGAAGAAAGAAGTAAAACAAATCAGGGATATCCTCAAACAGATCTGTGTAATACAAATAGCTTTGTCTACAAATTATTTTTAAAAACTTCCTTTTTAATGAAAGCATTTACCAGAAATTCATATCACCAACCTTAACCAGGCTGTAAAACAAAAAGAGAAAAAGATAAGAGATTTCCTGAATGCAGGTCTTTCTAACACAAATGGGAACTTGATACAGCTCAGGGTTTTACAAATACCATCACCACTTGTCTTTGTGGGTAGCAGCTTTCTAACAAAGTGTGATATTTTCTTAACCAAAACCACAATCTGCTTATCATGGAAGAACAAGAAAAAAATATCAAGGCTAACCTTAATGAAGGTCACAATTTGGTTGTTAAGGACAAAGGAGATAAAATCAAGGACACTTTGTGTGAAGAAAGAAGTAAAACAAATCAGGGTTATCCTCAAACAGATTGCACCACCAGGAGAAAAGACAGAACTACAATAATGTACAAATTTCAGTTGACAGGTAAGTCTTAATTTAATATTTTTTTTTAAGTTTTGGTTCCTTACAGCTTTCTAAAGAAAGTGTGATATTTTTTAACCAAAACCACAATCTGCCTGTTATGGAATAAAAAGAAAAAATTATTAAAGATATCCTTAATGAAGGTCACAATTCAATTAAAATCGGTTGCTTAGGAAGAAGAAGATAAAATCAAGGACACTTTGTGTGAAGAAAGAAGTAAAACAAATCAGGGATATCCTCAAACAGATCTGTGTAATACAAATAGCTTTGTCTACAAATTATTTTTAAAAACGTCCTTTTTAATGAAAGCATTTACCAGAAATTCATATCACCAACCTTAACCAGGCTGTAAAACAAGACGAGAGAAAAATCACAGATATCCTAAAAGCAGGTCTTTGATCGTAAAAGCAGGTCTTTGTAAACACAAATGGGAACTTGATACAGCTCAGGGTTTTACAAATACCATCACCACTTGTCTTTGTGGGTAGCAGCTTTCTAACAAAGTGTGATATTTTTTAACCAAAACCACAATCTGCCTGTCATGGAAGAACAAGAAAAAAATATCAAGGGTAACCTTAATGAAGGTCACAATTTGGTTGTTAAGGACAAAGGAGATAAAATCAAGGACACTTTGTGTGAAGAAAGAAGTAAAACAAATCAGGGATATCCTCAAACAGATTGCACCACCAGGAGAAAAGACAGAACTACAATAATGTACAAATTTCAGTTGACAGGTAAGTCTTAATTAATTTAATAATTTTTTTTAAGTTTTGGTTCCTTACAGCTTTCTAAAGAAAGTGTGATATTTTTTAACCAAAACCACAATCTGCCTGTTATGGAATAAAAAGAAAAAATTATTAAAGATATCCTCAATGCAGGTCACAATGTAATACAAATAGTTTTGTCTACAAATTGTTTTTAAAAACTTCCTTTTTAATTTCAAGTATTTACCAGAAATTATATCACCAACCTTAACCAGGCTGTAAAACAAAAAGAGAAAAAGATGTGTTTCCTGAATGCAGGTCTTTTAACACAAATGGGAACTTGATACAGCTCAGGGTTTTACAAATACCATCACCACTTGTCTTTGTGGGTAGCAGCTTTCTAACGAAAGTGTGATATTTTCTTAACCAAAACCACAATCTGCCTGTCATGAAAGAACAAGAAAATAATATCCAGGCTAACCTTAATGAAGGTCACAATTTGGTTGTTAAGGACAAAGGAGATAAAATCAAGGACACTTTGTGTGAAGAAAGAAGTAAAACAAATCAGGGTTATCCTCAAACAGATTGCACCACCAGGAGAAAAGACAGAACTACAATAATGTACAAATTTCAGTTGACAGGTAAGTCTTAATTAATTTAATGATTTTTTTTAAGTTTTGGTTCCTTACAGCTTTCTAAAGAAAGTGTGATATTTTTTAACCAAAACAACAATCTGCCTGTTATGGAATAAAAAGAAAAAATTATTAAAGATATCCTTAATGAAGGTCACAATTCAATTAAAATCGGTTGCTTAGGAAGAAGAAGATAAAATCAAGGACACTTTGTGTGAAGAAAGAAGTAAAACAAATCAGGGATATCCTCAAACAGATCTGTGTAATACAAATAGCTTTGTCTACAAATTATTTTTAAAAACGTCCTTTTTAATGAAAGCATTTACCAGAAATTCATATCACCAACCTTAACCAGGCTGTAAAACAAGACGAGAGAAAAATCACAGATATCCTAAAAGCAGGTCTTTGATCGTAAAAGCAGGTCTTTGTAAACACAAATGGGAACTTGATACAGCTCAGGGTTTTACAAATACCATCACCACTTGTCTTTGTGGGTAGCAGCTTTCTAACAAAGTGTGATATTTTTTAACCAAAACCACAATCTGCCTGTCATGGAAGAACAAGAAAATAATATCCAGGGTAACCTTAATAAAGGTCACAATTTGGTTGTTAAGGACAAAGGAGATAAAATCAAGGACACTTTGTGTGAAGAAGGAAGTAAAACAAATCAGGGATATCCTCAAACAGATTGCACCACCAGGAGAAAAGACAGAACTACAATAATGTACAAATTTCAGTTGACAGGTAAGTCTTAATTAATTTAATAATTTTTTTTTAAGTTTTGGTTCCTTACAGCTTTCTAAAGAAAGTGTGATATTTTTTAACCAAAACCACAATCTGCCTGTTATGGAATAAAAAGAAAAAATTATTAAAGATATCCTTAATGAAGGTCACAATTCAATTAAAATCGGTTGCTTAGGAAGAAGAAGATCAAAATCAAGGACACTTTGTGTGAAGAAAGAAGTAAAACAAATCAGGGATATCCTCAAACAGATTGCACCACCAGGAGAAAAGACAGAACTACAATAATGTACAAATTTCAGTTGACAGGTAAGTCTTAATTAATTTAATAATTTTTTTTAAGTTTTGGTTCCTTACAGCTTTCTAAAGAAAGTGTGATATTTTTTAACCAAAACCACAATCTGCCTGTTATGGAATAAAAAGAAAAAATTATGAAAGATATCCTCAATGCAGGTCTGTGTAATACAAATAGTTTTGTCTACAAATTGTTTTTAAAAACTTCCTTTTTAATGAAAGTATTTACCAGAAATTCATATCACCAACCTTAACCAGGCTGTAAAACAAAAAGAGAAAAAGATCAGAGATTTCCTGAATGCAGGTCTTTCTAACACAAATGGGAACTTGATACAGCTCAGGGTTTTACAAATACCATCACCACTTGTCTTTGTGGGTAGCAGCTTTCTAACGAAAGTGTGATATTTTTTAACCAAAACCACAATCTGCCTGTCATGAAAGAACAAGAAAATAATATCCAGGCTAACCTTAATGAAGGTCACAATTTGGTTGTTAAGGACAAAGGAGATAAAATCAAGGACACTTTGTGTGAAGAAAGAAGTAAAACAAATCAGGGTTATCCTCAAACAGATTGCACCACCAGGAGAAAAGACAGAACTACAATAATGTACAAATTTCAGTTGACAGGTAAGTCTTAATTAATTTAATGATTTTTTTTAAGTTTTGGTTCCTTACAGCTTTCTAAAGAAAGTGTGATATTTTTTAACCAAAACAACAATCTGCCTGTTATGGAATAAAAAGAAAAAATTATTAAAGATATCCTTAATGAAGGTCACAATTCAATTAAAATCGGTTGCTTAGGAAGAAGAAGATAAAATCAAGGACACTTTGTGTGAAGAAGGAAGTAAAACAAATCAGGGATATCCTCAAACAGATTGCACCACCAGGAGAAACGACAGAACTACAATAATGTACAAATTTCAGTTGACAGGTAAGTCTTAATTAATTTAATGATTTTTTTTTAAGTTTTGGTTCCTTACAGCTTTCTAAAGAAAGTGTGATATTTTTTAACCAAAACAACAATCTGCCTGTTATGGAATAAAAAGAAAAAATTATTAAAGATATCCTTAATGAAGGTCACAATTCAATTAAAATCGGTTGCTTAGGAAGAAGAAGATAAAATCAAGGACACTTTGTGTGAAGAAAGAAGTAAAACAAATCAGGGATATCCTCAAACAGATCTGTGTAATACAAATAGCTTTGTCTACAAATTATTTTTAAAAACGTCCTTTTTAATGAAAGCATTTACCAGAAATTCATATCGCCAAACTTAACCAGGCTGTAAAACAAGACGAGAGAAAAATCACAGATATCCTAAAAGCAGGTCTTTGATCGTAAAAGCAGGTCTTTGTAAACACAAATGGGAACTTGATACAGCTCAGGGTTTTACAAATACCATCACCACTTGTCTTTGTGGGTAGCAGCTTTCTAACAAAGTGTGATATTTTCTTAACCAAAACCACAATCTGCCTGTCATGAAAGAACAAGAAAATAATATCAAGGGTAACCTTAATAAAGGTCACAATTTGGTTGTTAAGGACAAAGGAGATAAAATCAAGGACACTTTGTGTGAAGAAGGAAGTAAAACAAATCAGGGATATCCTCAAACAGATTGCACCGCCAGGAGAAAAGACAGAACTACAATAATGTACAAATTTCAGTTGACAGGTAAGTCTTAATTAATTTAATAATTTTTTTTTAAGTTTTGGTTCCTTACAGCTTTCTAAAGAAAGTGTGATATTTTTTAACCAAAACAACAATCTGCCTGTTATGGAATAAAAAGAAAAAATTATCAAAGATATCCTCAATGCAGGTCTGTGTAATACAAATAGTTTTGTCTACAAATTGTTTTTAAAAACTTCCTTTTTAATGAAAGTATTTACCAGAAATTCATATCACCAACCTTAACCAGGCTGTAAAACAAAAAGAGAAAAAGATCAGAGATTTCCTGAATGCAGGTCTTTCTAACACAAATGGGAACTTGATACAGCTCAGGGTTTTACAAATACCATCACCACTTGTCTTTGTGGGTAGCAGCTTTCTAACGAAAGTGTGATATTTTCTTAACCAAAACCACAATCTGCCTGTCATGAAAGAACAAGAAAATAATATCCAGGCTAACCTTAATGAAGGTCACAATTTGGTTGTTAAGGACAAAGGAGATAAAATCAAGGACACTTTGTGTGAAGAAAGAAGTAAAACAAATCAGGGTTATCCTCAAACAGATTGCACCACCAGGAGAAAAGACAGAACTACAATAATGTACAAATTTCAGTTGACAGGTAAGTCTTAATTAATTTAATGATTTTTTTTAAGTTTTGGTTCCTTACAGCTTTCTAAAGAAAGTGTGATATTTTTTAACCAAAACAACAATCTGCCTGTTATGGAATAAAAAGAAAAAATTATCAAAGATATCCTCAATGCAGGTCTGTGTAATACAAATAGTTTTGTCTACAAATTGTTTTTAAAAACTTCCTTTTTAATGAAAGTATTTACCAGAAATTCATATCACCAACCTTAACCAGGCTGTAAAACAAAAAGAGAAAAAGATCAGAGATTTCCTGAATGCAGGTCTTTCTAACACAAATGGGAACTTGATACAGCTCAGGGTTTTACAAATACCATCACCACTTGTCTTTGTGGGTAGCAGCTTTCTAACGAAAGTGTGATATTTTCTTAACCAAAACCACAATCTGCCTGTCATGAAAGAACAAGAAAATAATATCCAGGCTAACCTTAATGAAGGTCACAATTTGGTTGTTAAGGACAAAGGAGATAAAATCAAGGACACTTTGTGTGAAGAAAGAAGTAAAACAAATCAGGGTTATCCTCAAACAGATTGCACCACCAGGAGAAAAGACAGAACTACAATAATGTACAAATTTCAGTTGACAGGTAAGTCTTAATTAATTTAATGATTTTTTTTAAGTTTTGGTTCCTTACAGCTTTCTAAAGAAAGTGTGATATTTTTTAACCAAAACAACAATCTGCCTGTTATGGAATAAAAAGAAAAAATTATTAAAGATATCCTTAATGAAGGTCACAATTCAATTAAAATCGGTTGCTTAGGAAGAAGAAGATAAAATCAAGGACACTTTGTGTGAAGAAAGAAGTAAAACAAATCAGGGATATCCTCAAACAGATTGCACCACCAGGAGAAAAGACAGAACTACAATAATGTACAAATTTCAGTTGACAGGTAAGTCTTAATTAATTTAATGATTTTTTTTTAAGTTTTGGTTCCTTACAGCTTTCTAAAGAAAGTGTGATATTTTTTAACCAAAACAACAATCTGCCTGTTATGGAATAAAAAGAAAAAATTATTAAAGATATCCTTAATGAAGGTCACAATTCAATTAAAATCGGTTGCTTAGGAAGAAGAAGATAAAATCAAGGACACTTTGTGTGAAGAAAGAAGTAAAACAAATCAGGGATATCCTCAAACAGATCTGTGTAATACAAATAGCTTTGTCTACAAATTATTTTTAAAAACGTCCTTTTTAATGAAAGCATTTACCAGAAATTCATATCGCCAAACTTAACCAGGCTGTAAAACAAGACGAGAGAAAAATCACAGATATCCTAAAAGCAGGTCTTTGTAAACACAAATGGGAACTTGATACAGCTCAGGGTTTTACAAATACCATCACCACTTGTCTTTGTGGGTAGCAGCTTTCTAACAAAAGTGTGATATTTTCTTAACCAAAACCACAATCTGCCTGTCATGAAAGAACAAGAAAATAATATCCAGGGTAACCTTAATAAAGGTCACAATTTGGTTGTTAAGGACAAAGGAGATAAAATCAAGGACACTTTGTGTGAAGAAGGAAGTAAAACAAATCAGGGATATCCTCAAACAGATTGCACCACCAGGAGAAAAGACAGAACTACAATAATGTACAAATTTCAGTTGACAGGTAAGTATTAATTAATTTAATAATTTTTTTTTAAGTTTTGGTTCCTTACAGCTTTCTAAAGAAAGTGTGATATTTTTTAACCAAAACCACAATCTGCCTGTTATGGAATAAAAAGAAAAAATTATCAAAGATATCCTCAATGCAGGTCTGTGTAATACAAATAGTTTTGTCTACAAATTGTTTTTAAAAACTTCCTTTTTAATGAAAGTATTTACCAGAAATTCATATCACCAACCTTAACCAGGCTGTAAAACAAAAAGAGAAAAAGATCAGAGATTTCCTGAATGCAGGTCTTTCTAACACAAATGGGAACTAGATACAGCTCAGGGTTTTACAAATACCATCACCACTTGTCTTTGTGGGTAGCAGCTTTCTAACGAAAGTGTGATATTTTTTAACCAAAACCACAATCTGCTTATCATGGAAGAACAAGAAAAAAATATCAAGGCTAACCTTAATGAAGGTCACAATTTGGTTGTTAAGGACAAAGGAGATCAAATCAGGACACTTCGTGTGAAGAAAGAAGTAAAATAAATCAGGGATATCCTCAAACAGATAGCACCACCAGGAGAAAAGACAGAACTACAATAATGTACAAATTTCAGTTGACAGGAAAGTCTCAATTAATTTAATATTTTTTTTTTTTAAGTTTTGGTTCCATACAGCTTACTAACAAAAGTGTGATATTTTCTTAACCAAAACCACAATCTGCCTGTCATGAAAGAACAAGAAAATAATATCCAGGGTAACCTTAATAAAGGTCACAATTTGGTTGTTTAGGACAAAGGAGATAAAATCAAGGACACTTTGTGTGAAGAAGGAAGTAAAACAAATCAGGGATATCCTCAAACAGATTGCACCACCAGGAGAAAAGACAGAACTACAATAATGTACAAATTTCAGTTGACAGGTAAGTCTTAATTAATTTAATAATTTTTTTTTAAGTTTTGGTTCCTTACAGCTTAAAGAAAGTGTGATATTTTTTAACCAAAACCACAATCTGCCTGTTATGGAATAAAAAGAAAAAATTATTAAAGATATCCTTAATGAAGGTCACAATTCAATTAAAATCGGTTGCTTAGGAAGAAGAAGATCAAAATCAAGGACACTTTGTGTGAAGAAAGAAGTAAAACAAATCAGGGATATCCTCAAACAGATCTGTGTAATACAAATAGCTTTGTCTACAAATTATTTTTAAAAACGTCCTTTTTAATGAAAGCATTTACCAGAAATTCATATCGCCAAACTTAACCAGGCTGTAAAACAAGACGAGAGAAAAATCACAGATATCCTAAAAGCAGGTCTTTGATCGTAAAAGCAGGTCTTTGATCGTAAAAGCAGGTCTTTGATCGTAAAAGCAGGTCTTTGTAAACACAAATGGGAACTTGATACAGCTCAGGGTTTTACAAATACCATCACCACTTGTCTTTGTGGGTAGCAGCTTTCTAACAAAGTGTGATATTTTCTTAACCAAAACCACAATCTGCCTGTCATGAAAGAACAAGAAAAAAATATCAAGGGTAACCTTAATAAAGGTCACAATTTGGTTGTTAGGGACAAAGGAGATAAAATCAAGGACACTTTGTGTGAAGAAGGAAGTAAAACAAATCAGGGATATCCTCAAACAGATTGCACCACCAGGAGAAAAGACAGAACTACAATAATGTACAAATTTCAGTTGACAGGTAAGTCTTAATTAATTTAATAATTTTTTTTTAAGTTTTGGTTCCTTACAGCTTTCTAAAGAAAGTGCGATATTTTTTAACCAAAACCACAATCTGCCTGTTATGGAATAAAAAGAAAAAATTATCAAAGATATCCTCAATGCAGGTCTGTGTAATACAAATAGTTTTGTCTACAAATTGTTTTTAAAAACTTCCTTTTTAATGAAAGCATTTACCAGAAATTCATATCACCAACCTTAACCAGGCTGTAAAACAAAAAGAGAAAAAGATCAGAGATTTCCTGAATGCAGGTCTTTCTAACACAAATGGGAACTTGATACAGCTCTGGGTTTTACAAATATCATCACCACTTGTCTTAGCAGGCAGCAACCCTACTAGCACCAGAAATAACTTAATGGAAGTGTACAAGAAGCATTAAAATCTCTACAAGAAAATCGTGACATTATTATTAAACCTTATTTATTAAACCATTATTTATTTCGTTGTGAAAGAACAGGAAAAACATATCAACAATATCCTGAATGAAGGTCTCAATTTGGTTAAGGAAGAAGATAAAATGATCCTGTCATACAATTCTCCAACAAGATGGAGATTTGATCTAATTTGCCAACAAGATGCAATTCCATATCATTTGCCAACAAGATGCAATTCCATATCATTTGCCAACAAAATTGGGATTTTCTATAATTTGCCAACAAGATGTGATTTCATATGATTAGCCAACAAGATGTGATTTCATAGGATTTGCCAACAAGATGTGATTTCTTAGGATTTGCCAACAAGACAGGGTATTTATATCATATGCCAACAAGACAGGGGTTTTATACTATTTGACAACCAGACAAGGTTTTTTTATCATTTGCCAACAAGACAGGACATTTATATTATTTGGCAACAATACAGGGGTTTTATTTATATAATTTGCCAACAAGATGCAATTTCATATGCTTTGCCAACAAGATGTGATTTTCTATAATTTGCCAACAAGATGGGGATTTTCTATAATTTGCCAACAAGATGTGATTTCATGTAATTTGCCAACAAGATGGGAATTGGATATTTTTTGCCAATAAGTAAGAGATTTTATATTTGCAAACAAGAGTTTTATATAATTTGCCAACAAGATGGGGAATAGGTATAATTTGCCAACAAGACGGGTAAATCATATGATTTGTCAATAAGATGGGATATTTATATCATTTGCCAACAAGGAGATTTCATATTTGTAAACTGAATATTACTTGCCGATAGGACAGGGACTTCATATGATTTGCTAAAAAAGATGCCAACAAGATGGGATTTCATATGATTCGCCAACAAGATGGGGATTTGATATCATTTGCCAACAAATTTGATATTATTTTAAAGAACATGGGGATTTCAGATGATTTGCAAACAAGACAGGGATTTTATAATATTTGCCAACAAGATATGATTTCTTATAAATTGCAAAAAACACCAGGATTTCAAATATTTTGAATTTATAACTGTTAAATCCTAGTTCATCAAACTGCGATGATGTTGTACATCTATTCTTCAAACTTTCGATAAAAAAATTAAGTCACATACCAGACCAGATTTAGTTGGTGTGGATAAACCAATGATTTGCACACTACTAATATTTTCTTAAAGCCTGGTCATGCTAACTTTCATAGATGGTTAACTAACCAGGTAGCTCACTTGTAACCAGAGCTAAGTCAATCTTTTAGTCTCATTTTTCATACTGACATTATAATCACATGATCAGTAAAAGTTTTAGATTTTATACATTTGCTGCATCACTTTCAAAAATGGCAGTGACCTATACAAATGTAATCCATCACGTGATTACACCTTCATAGTAATTTTCATCTTGACTAAAACTATCATTTCACCAGTACCTTAAGTTGGTTGTCGGAAATTAAGAGACAATGAGCTGTTAAACAGTTAAAAGACAGGAAGTTCATCCATAAGACTGAACAAGAGAATGTTGTCTCCATCTTTGTCATCAGAAGATCTCCCACCTAAATCATGGGAAATACTGGATGAAGAGAACCCAGAATACTTGACAGATGACCAGTTAAGACAAAAGTTAATGCCTCATTTGGTATTAAAACAGCTGTTGGAGATAACACACAAAAAGTGATGTCAAAGCTGTATCAATTGAATATTGTCTCCAAATCAACAGACAACCTGACACCAGTTCCAATCCAGTCATATTGACTAACATCAATCCATCAATATGGCAGACGTAAATCAATTAGTACAACAGGTTGAGAAACTCAAGAACATCATCGCAATCCAACAGGGAGGACTCTTGTAACAAAATAAGGGTAAAAATTTCATAACCAGTAATTTTTATAATTGATTGTGTATTTGTATTCCATAATTGATAATGATTTCAATCAATGTAAGTGGGATACACTATGTCCATTTAATGTGTACATTTATAAATCACATTTATAAATTGTATATACGCTGCAAGCTGTAGGTCATCCTTTGCGACCAGCTAGTTGCGTCAAAAGATAAGTCAATTAAGACCACTTTGACCATCGGTCAAGTCAACTAAGACCACTTTGGCCATCTGTCAAACTAGCTTTCATTGTAATGGGAATTCCACAACGCAATTCCCGAATGCTATAAATAAGGCGCCCTGACCAAGCTAAAGGAGTGCTGGTAGGGAGGTGCCCACAACAGGTCCAGAGTGCTGGTAGAAAGGTGTCCAACGAAAGGTACTATCCGGAATCAAGCTGATGTCCATTTGAAGTACTAAGCCACGAGACTGTTGCTTGGACAATACCAGTGCTCCGCTTCTCAAATACCACCAGGGAAGCGTAATTTTGTAAAACTGTTATCCTGTATAATGAACTCACTAAAACAGACGAAACGAACCTGACATTCCTTACTCTTGTCAATATAACAGTGTTATACTCTACCAGATTTGGAAAAAACCCTTTTAAAAGTAATTATACCCCTCAATATACATCCATTGACTGGTGATAAGAAGATAGACTAAAAAAAGCAGATAATCATTCAAAATGAAGGTTTTGAGGGGTAAAACCTCTGTTTAAAAAGTGTCTATACCTACCCGCATCATTAAACATTTAGGCAATATGCTCTGACTACCATCACAATAGACCATACCAAAAACTTTTCCCACAACAACACACCCTGTTCTACAGGAAGTACCTGCAGCCGTGCCTAACCAATCAAGTATGTTTTCAGGCAGCATTTTTCACCACCACAAACCTTTTTTGATGAGGAAAAATTTGGACAGTCAAGTTGTTTTGTAACGACAGATAAATTAAAAAAGTGACGGAAATGCGACAAGGATACAAGTATTATTTACGATCATGATGAATGCTTCAGACGTCACATGTGCAATGCTAAATTCATGCTAAATGCCCAAGTCTGTACCATACAGGATGAGATTGGGAAGTCCGACAAACAGATAATCAATCAAACAGTGCCTTCCAGCAAAACTACTGAAGTATGTCTGAAGCTTTAGAAAGAGCAATGCTAACCAAAATCATTGAAGACAAGATACAACTAGATTATACCACAGTGTGAAACACAAAGCTTTCATATACATTATTCAGTTCATATTTGTTTTTTGATTTCTAATTCGTGTTATTATAGCATATTAAACATGGACTTCAGTTGTGCGTCTCTATACCCATGTGTAAATGTGTGAACAATCTAAATACAATTGATTCAGGGATAAATGAAGAGTCATTTCTGTTGTAGGATACAAAATACCATGGAACTGCATCACTATCATTATCAGTTATTCCATAATCTAAAGGTTTCCTTATCATGGCAGTAAATGTCATGCTTGATTCTCCAATGGGTGATGTGTTTTATGAGCAGCTCAGAACTACCAAAGCTACCACTGATAGAATGACTGTGTGATTCAAGTTAATCCTTGTAACATTTAAAGCTGGATGCAAGATCAAAACTAAGCTGAAAAGAATGAACCTACCTTAATTTGAACTTCCACTGTTTCAGAAATCTAACAATGACTTAAATTCTTTTGGCTGATACACTTGGCTGTCATCTTGTTATCACAAGTTCACCGATGTTCTCTTCAGAAATCATCACTAACACAGCATACTAACATACTTCATTCATACACAATTTTAACAGAAACTCCTCACATTTCACTTTCAATCACATCACACACTTTTCAACATCGACATTCTGAACTACATTCGTTACAAATTCTTTCATAAAGCTACAGAGCCCAGTCTACCAAAAATGTACGTTTTTCACAGAGAAATACTGCATAATTTAACAAAAAGTGATTTCCTTTTTACCAAAACCAGTTTCATATGTTGTTTCTAAGCAAATTTCAATTTAATTACATGTTATAGACAAGAAAATGAATGTTATTCTACTCTTAAAAACTTCACAAGAAAAGTGAGATTTTTCATAAAATGGTGGAAATTAAATTGTATCTATTCATAAAAGATACAGGTTTCTTGAAGCTTGACAAAACCACTGGTAAGATAAGCTCTCAGCCAATACTTAACTACTTTCAGATCATGTTCTGATTGTTCAACACTACTCATCCTTTTAAAGAGTAATATCTAAACAAATGCAAATTTCCAAAAAACTACAAGATATCATCGTAACAGTGGACAACCCTTTTGGATGTGGATGGTGTGCTGAACAACAGATGTATATTGTGTATAGAAACTTTTGTAACTTTTGCCTTCTTTTTGCTGATCCAAAATTTGTAAGTTTTTAACATTTACTGATACATAAAATTTAAGATTAAAGTTTTAGTATCAATAAATATATTCCCTGTATAATACAAGCACGGACTCTGTTGCACATAGGAAGGGTAGAATTTAGTACCAAAATCAGCTTTAGTACCAGGTACAGCTATAATAAATTTTCTTTTGTGATGCCTTTTTTAAATGTCATCACACGTTGTAAATGATGAAACTTGGTTCAGCAAAATAAGGAACATAACAGTCAACACCAACATATACCCGGACATTAACATCAGGTAAAGAACCATAACAACATTACTTTCCTGTCTGTCGCTTGTGTTTGCTCATGCATTCAATCACTTTTATGATCGCTGTAAAATCATAGAATCTTCTCTTAGTCTTGTCATGTTTTTGATGCTCTAAACAACACTTTCATTTTGCTGTTCTATTGTTCCATGATTAACAATGTGCTGCTGGAATTCTCCATTGAATAACTTTCCACCAAACAACATCCTGTTCTTGTCCTTGTGCTGCAACTTTTCAAGGACTCTTCTCAAAATCTAGAAAATAGAACAATCATACTATTTTTTTTTTTTAAATTGCAAGTTTTCCCACAGTACCATTATTTACTGATGTTCTTCACAATAAGTGATTTAATAACATATAAGCAGATCACATGACACACACAACTTGTACAACTTGTAGTACATAGTCACAATAGAAAGATTAATGTTGGCAACCAACACCTTACCATCTTTGGTACACATAATAATTGACACATTAGACAAAAATCAAAATGTTACCTTGGGGGACTACTTAGTTGTGAATATAACAGCTGAATTTGCAAAATGAGTATTCACTGTTGTTAACACTTTATATCATTTTGTATTCTGACTTCTTCATATAGATACTAAATCTTACCTTAGCAGATATCATTTAACATATTGCTTTGAAGGAAGCATGGAAACTTTTCCAAGACAGCCAGGATCAACAACCATGACCTGCAAGTCAAAAGGTTTTTTAGGAATATACAGCAGGGAAAGTATTTACTTTTTCATTCAGTAATTCAATTTCAAAATAAAAACAAAAAACTATTTATCAAATCTTCAATACTGCTCTGATAAATCATAAATTATACTTATCAAATGAAAATTCAGATCATAATCGAGTATTGATTAGTTATGAATGAAATGCATCCAGACCTTATCTGATGACTGCTGCATATGTAATGATTCAAGAGGAAACTATACAACAAATATATATTCATGCTTCCATTACGAAAAGCACATTTATTTGTATCAAAGAACTTTTTATATATAATTACCTTCAGTAGCGATGAAACAGCTTTTCTCTTAACATGAATATTGAATCATTTTTTTTTTATCTACCACAGGTTTCATATAGGGAATACAGAAAAGCTGGGTTGTTAACAAAGTAGTTTGGATATTGCAGCAGGTTCCATCCATACAGAATCATCTGAAAACATTCCATAAGAGGTAGCAAGAACGTTCCAGCTCCATTGTTACATAAGATCATCCAAAAACAAAAGCTGAGAAAGTGGATATCTACGGAGTAGCAGTGTTGGTTCCTAATGTCCTGGAAGCAGAGGGACCTGCTGTTAATTCATTAGCTATTTCTTCCAAGTTGAGATTTTTCTCATGTTTGTTGAGATAGATTTTTGTTGTTGCTCCTTTACAGATTTTAGAGTGTCGCTGTAGGTGGTATTTGGTATAGAACCGCTTCTGACATTTCGGGCAGGCATGATTCTTCTCCCCAGTATGCATAAGTGCATGCCGTTTATAGTTCTGAAGTTTGTAGAATATTTTGTTGCACTCAAGACACTGGTAGATCTTCTCCTTTGTGTGTTGATACTGATGCTGTTTGCGATCAGATTCACGGGCAAATTTTTTTACGCAGAAGTTACACTGCAGATTTTTCTCTCCTGTATGTGTTAACATGTGGGTCTGCAGATGGATCTTCTGTCGGAACTGATTTCCACACTGGGTACAGGAAAACCTCTTCACATCTACAAAACAGTCCAGAAAAAACAAATCTCTCTAAATTACATCTCAAATCAAAATATTAAAACAAAATGCATACATCTACAGAAAAACCTTGCACTTTAAAAGAAAATAAATAAAAACCTTTAACATGTTAGTATTAAGATCGCTATTGATATCACAGTGGATATACCAGTGATCTGTGTAAGTTTGTTTTTGCCGTTATTCATAATTTCAACCTGAATAAACAAAAGATTCTACCTCATGATAAAACCATAATAATTTTAATTGTGCAGCAGTATGTCTTTAGAGGAATTGTTCTTAGTAAAACAATAAAACTTGTAAAGCTAATTGATTATTGTGGCTGTAAATATAGTACTTCTTTACTATACTTACAGCCAATTATCAATTTGCTTTACAAGTTTTACAATATTTTCCACATACAGTGTTTGTTTCTCTTTCCCAATGAAAAATCACAGGAGTAGTTTCCTCTCTTGTTTAAGGTTGTTTACTGAGAATTATTTTGTGACTTACTACTGTGGGTGAGCAGATGTTGTCTGAGATTACTTTGGTCTGTGAACCGCTTCCCACAGTATTGACATGTATGAGGCTTGATCCCCATATGAATATTCATGTGGTCATTCAGTTTAGCAGAGGATGTGAATCCCTGTTCACACATGTTACAGTTCCACTTCCTTTTCACCACATCCGCATGTAGGAGTTTCTGGTGAGCTCGCAGGTTTAGACGGCCCACAAACACTTTACCACATACGTAACACATTTTGATTTTCTTGGTCTCTGGACTTACAGGCACTCCTTTAACATAAAACATATCTGAAATTAACATTCTACTGTATGTCAATGCAAAATAATCACATATTTTTCCAGATCAAAAAATAATATTGTTAATTAACTGTCAAAAGATTGTTGTCTCCTCAATGCAGTATACTACAGAATTATCAGGAGTCATCAATGCAGTGACGAATATATATGTAATGTTACTGAAGGGACATGATTCCAGCAGCTAAAAAAAAACATTGTACCTAGAAAACGAGCGTAGTCCTTGGAGTACCAGAAAAGTAACTCTTCACCAGGATAAACCTGTTTTGTGGTGAAGAAGTATATCTCAGAACCTAACTGTGTGACAACCATGTTCTGGGAGGCCTCTGTACGTGCCATTTGTACAAACTTGAGCCAGTTACACTCCTGTTCATCCTCAAGGTCATACTGGTCTACCTTGTCACTGTAGATCACCTACAATGTAATACACTATTTTATAGAAATGTTTTTCTGCCATCCATTTCTACATTCAGATGTGCCCTAAATTTGTAACCTTCACAGAAACACTGACAACATAAAATTTTATTTTTCTACTAGTATTTATTAATTCACTGAAGATATTGTAGGATAAAAAGATGTACATTCCTCGACAAAAAACACAAATAATTGTCTCGTCTAGCCTCCTTTGTGAATATGGTATTTTAAAGCAAACAGCAAAATACACTAAAATCTGCCTTTTCCCCCCAAAAAAACTCCAATTGCAAAGTCGATCATAATCATTAGCATATCAATGCAATAGATATTATATTTACAGGGAGCACCATCTAATGATGAAGGCTAGAATTCTACCTGATAACAATCTTGTTTACCTTTTCAATAAAGACCACATGATCGTGTAAGGATTTAGGACCCACAAGTCAAGCCAGGTGACATACATAGCTTACATGTCGCTATATAATGAAACATCAAAATTACACCATTGAGAAAATATAACTACATCAATAATTTTGATATGACAATGGTTGTGTTTGCTGATCACCTTAAACTCTGGAAGAGAACCAAGCTTGGATTCACCAGGAGCAGAGGAGCTCACTTTTCCCACCAGAGGCCCAAATTTGCTTTTGGCTTTTAGTGCCACCTTTGACCAAACACCTGAAATAAAATTATTTTTAAACATCTCTGAACAAGCACACATTAAATACTACAAAGACGGAGGCCAGGTTAGAAATGGTAGGATTTTGTTTGATGTGCTATAATATATCTGTTCTAACCTGAATAAAAGCACCTGCATCACATCACTAAGTCTGCAAAATTTATTTTTCTCAATGATTGTACAAAAGACGCACAAGTGAATAGCATCTTCCTATACCAATTTTGAATTAAAGATAGTACAGCCAAATTATGAATTTAACTGCATCATAAAGCTTTTTGGTCCTACTGCGACTTAGTGATGCTAAGGGTGTGAATTTGGAAACCTAGTAATAATCCATTACAATTCAATAAATTTCATAACAATGGCAGTGATTTACTCAATTACCAACGAGCATTTAAATATGGATTGAGTTCAAACCCCTATCATTGCCTCTGAAGATTTCAGGTCAAGACAGGTTAGTAGCGATACCTGTACTCCACTTGTCTATAACATTAGTAAGTATTGTCTGAAGTTTTCAAGCAGACAAGTTGGTAGTGAAACCTGCTCCATTTATAACATTCTTGAGTATTATCTTTATAAATTTCAAGTAGAGAAAGATTGGAAGCCATGCTCAGCATCTCCTGACCGACAACATTCTGAATATTGTCTCGGAATAGTTCAGGTATAGACAGATTGGAAGCAATGCCTCGCTCTGCTAGCTTAACTAAAACATTCTTCTGAAGTATTGTCTCTAAAAATTTCAGGTAGAGAGAATTAGGCAATGATACCAAGGTCCTGGAAGAACTTCTTCAGAATGTCTCAGGTAGAAACAGCTTGGAACCTATATCTGGGCTGTGCTCACCTACAGCATTCTGAAGTACTGTATCTGAAGATTTCAGGCAGAAACAGTTGGGAGCAATACCCAGGTTTTGTTGGTAGAAATACCTGGGTGCTACTTTTTTTTATAACATTCTGAAATATTGCCAGGTAGAGACAGCTTGAAATCTATACCTTGGCTCTACTCACCTATAACATTCTGAAGTATTGTCTCTGAAGGTTTCAGGTAGAAACATGTTGGGAGCGATGCCCGTGCTCTGGTGGGTATAGGACTATCTGCGATGGCAGTGTACTCTGTGTCATGGATCAGACAAGGGTTAGCCTCTGATGCTGAATTACATCCCACACAGACTACAACACATTCAAAAAAGTTCATCTCAAATATACACTAAGTTAATAAGCAGACATCTTTGACTGATGTTGTTACATATAAAATTGTTTTCAATCAAGCATTGCTGAAAGACATCAAAACATGGAACTTTCACCTACATTTTTGTATTATTTGGTCCATTTTTTCATAATTTGTATCCCAAGTGCACTTTTTTAATCTTTTCAACTACACTCACTACTACACAAAACATGTCGGTTTATGTAAAGTTTACCATTTTGAAGATGATCTGCATTTCTCATAACAAAATTGAGGTTTCAGACTGTCTTTTTTCCCCAATCAAGTCCTTCACACACTGATTTTAATCACAGGTCCTATACCCTACTCTGAAAACATCCTCCTAAACACCCCAAAGCTTTATTTCCATTTGACAGGTAATGTAATTTCAAGTCTCCACATCTATTAGACTTACAGGAAACAAAGACCTCTGGGATTGCCAGGCCAGCCCCTATCACTGGTTCTACAGGGATGCTGACAGCTACAGGAGGAGTTTCTCGTTGCACATTTGCATCCCGCTTCCCTGCTAACTTCAGCACCAGATCTACCACTGCAACAACAGTCATAAAACAAGTAATAGCTGTATGAAGTAGACATATTTACAAATGTCTTTTGATAACATGGCATAAAATAGCAATTTCTCTTAAATATGAAAAATATAAAATCTTTTGGCTGAAAGACTCTGTACACTGCCGAGCAAATGGGGTATTGGATTATCTTGTTTGTAAGAGGAGTCATGCTTTCCTCAACAACACATTTACAGAAATCTGCAAAAGGGGCAGCTTGTAAAAACTAATATAGAAAAAAAAGCTTTAAACATAATATTTGGGAGCAGATTCATTTTGTAATATTTTTCAAGTTCAAAACTGAAGAAACAGAGATTTTTTAAGTATTACTTTGCATAATGTGTCATTTATTTCAAAAATTTTAAAGTGAAAGCACCATATAGCATTATATTGTATCATAAACTTGACTTACAATGACTGGGACATTGAGGATTGGGTCCTGCGGTTGGTAGTTGTATGAGCCCACTCTGGTTATTGATAGCACTGGAAATGGCTTCAATCTGACTGGCTAAGCTGGCTGCAACTGTTGAAGGGTCCTGATTGGCCAGGTCTTCTCGGATAGGTATATAAGCAGCTGCTGTTGCCAAGCTTGTCTGCATTTGCAAGTAATCCTGGGGGTTATAGCCAACTACAATAGATACAATACCAACAGCTGCAGTATTTCAATAATTTCATCAATAAAAAGTGATCATTCCCATGTTCACTCTTAACACCACTATGAAGCAGACGCAATGAGGATAAGCCAAACATTCCAAAGACATGTTTCTACATACTTGGGAACCAAACTAAAGTATGTATCTGCACACAAAATTGACAATTTTAATTTTTTACAAACCAAATTGCCGAATTTGTCATCATTTTCTAGAAAAAAGGGTTTTAAACAAAATCAAATGTGATATCACAGCACAAATATATTAAAAGTTAAAAAAAAAAAAAAAGAATCTTAAATGCTATCACTCTGAAGTAATTTTCAGGGAATCACCAGGAACTTCATCAGATATTTACCTACTGTCATCTCATTTCCAATGGCTACATCATTACACTTCTGCTGAGTGTTGAGACTAATGTCCTCCATGTGGTTCTGTGTCAACTGTGATGTCTCTACATGTTGAGAGGACAACTCTGTCCCATCTGTTTGATGGCCCAGAGCTGTGCTTGAACACAACATCTGGTTCTGAATGTTGGACTGCAATGTTGAGCTTTGTAAATCAGAAGGCATTTGGCACTGATCACCTACAGACATCAGAGGTTCTCCTGCATGTTGTCCATGCGTCTGAAGGGCATCAGCTGACTGATGAATGGTGAGTTGAGGGGCTGCATTGGTTGCATACTGACCACTGGCCAGGTCCTGATTGCCACACTGCTGGATGAATGTAGCATTAGACACTAGGGCTTCCAGATGTGGGCTTATGAGGTCAGGCCTAGTAAACTCATTACCACCAAGATGAACTGCTATTGCATCATGTACAGACAGGTTTTGTAGAACTGCAGGTGCCTCAGAGGAGGAAAGTGAAGATGACGGATGAACAACATCATTCTGTCTGTTATCACTGCCCTGTTCAGTGGCACTGGTCAGAGTCTGTGTCTGTGGTAACACTTGGGAATTGGTTGACTCTTGTACTACATTAGCAAGGCTATTGAGCGAATTGTTAGCAAGGGATATTCGATTCTGAATTGACACTAAATCATTTGGATTTTGTAGTTTGAGGAAGGATGACAGATCAAATGCAGGTTTGGCTGGTGGTTTTAGTGAGGCTTCTGACAAGTCTGTCTCCACATTAGGATGGGCTGGACTGGGTGTAGTATAATCCTGGATAGACGTGGCTTGAGAGGAATTAGTCAGAGGTGGTGCAGCTTGTGGAAAGATCTGCGATAGCGTTTGTAATCCACTCTGCTGGATTAACTGCAGTACAGGGGGCAAAACACCTAAATGATGTTACAAAAATATGATACAACAACCACATATTTCTCCAAACAATACATGAAATGAAATAGTAAAATACAGCAATGTGTATGTGCCTCTGGTACAACTTGAGAATTTGTCAACTGCTGTACTGCATAAGCAAAATTTTTTAGTAAAGTGTTGAAGTGGGGTTTTTTCCACATTGAAATTTATGGTCTGATAGATAGAAATATAAAAAAGAATTAAATTTACAACTGCATTCAAGTTAAGGTTTACACATATACAACTCATCAACCAAACACCTTTAATGATAGGACTTTCTATCAGAAGAGAATAATAGAATCGTTCACCCCCTTTAGGAAATCTCCGCCCGAGGGAGAAGATTATTAAGTTGTCAAACACAAGATTTGTTGAGTGTTTGATAGCTTCATAATCTCCCCCCTAGGGTTGGAATCCCTCTATCTCATCCTAAAGGGAGTGAATGATTATTTTCTTTTTACACTGTTTTCCATGTCCCAGTGTAAGATGAACTTCAAACAAAAACATGTGGATGGCTAATGAATAGTGACAAGGTTCACAGCTCAATACACTTAAAGCATTGTGATTTAATCTTACACAAAAACTAATTCTGTTATACTTGACAATAAGACACCAAATCAAAAATACTCTTATTTTAACATATTTATGTTTGATATAAATAAATTTCAATCTTGATAACACAGGATTTTCAGTTTTGAGGATAATACAAGACTTCAGTAGCAGACCAACTAGAGTAATTGTGACTACATAAAAGTAGTTCCACTTTCAGGTAACGTCACTTAAGCCGTTTTCAGAATGTGCAAAGAGCATGTATAGCGGTCTCAAACCTGGGGTGAGAAAAGTAAATCTCACACCGGGAAAAAATGATGATTTCCTGTCAAGGGTAACTGAAAAATTCCTTTCATCAAGTGTCTATAAGTTGGACATATTAAAAAAGAGCTTTTACAAGTGTCAAAAAATATGTATTTATATACCCATTTTGTTATCTCCTTTGTCCTTTTCAGGAAGGCTGACTGACAACATTATCGGCATAGTCTGGAGCCCCATTCCCTGTGGAAGAGTCAATGAGGCAGAAATCTGCCCTCCTGGGGCTAAAATAGAAAGTTTTACATGTTATTTATAACAAACTATATATATATGTCAGTAGATGGGTGATTATGCTTTTGGAAAGCAAAGTCCAGAGGAGGTGGTTATCTGGAAATGACAACACCTACACCACAATGTAGAGTCATGATGGAAACTAATACATTTATATGTATGACTACACTGACCATACACAACAAGTAGATGTAAAATGATTGGCTATTCTATCATCCAATTTCTATTGTTTGGGTTCAGGTCTCTACATCATACCCATATCTTATATACAAGTTTACAGACTCAGCTTGGGTTTCCTCAGACATCAGGGAATAAAACCTTACTTCCCTTGAAAATGGAGTCAAAACACATGCATGCAATGTTAAATCATGAAGACATGTGACAAGGGTGGCAAAATTCATTTCACTAAATACACAGCATAGATTTATATTCCTGTATCTTGGACATGAGGTGACCAGACTTTCATTTAATGGTCATCTCATCATATAGACTAAAATCTAATACAGAGAGGATAAGAAGTCCTGATTACACTATTTTAGTATTATTCCACTTTAATAGCTATATTTAACTATGCAAAGCATGCCCAAATCCATTAAATTTAGCTAATTATGGTACACACAACTAAAAGCAAGAGTAAAGCTTAGTATGTACATGTTCACAATACTGTTTTTACGATGCTTCAACAATTTTTACTATACCCCATTTACTCTTTTTGATCAATTGAAATCATTAGCAATGTATCATAACTTTCCTTCCAAAATGAATATCTTTGATATATACTTACCAGACATGTCCAGTGGGTTAGATTCAGAGTTTGGTGAAGTCATGGCCAAGCTTGACTTTGGTACCACAAGTTAAAAATGTAGACAGTTGAAATTTCACATCAAAGCATTTCAGCGACGTCATAGAATAAACTGCAAGAAATAATCAAGCGTGTTAAAATTATCAGTGATATTTTGAATACCAAGCATGTCTGCTGGTAATTTATTTATGTAGAGGTTTTATGCAAGTCTCCAATCTCAACGTCGGAAAGACAAACTTAAAAAACACAATTTTGTGTAGTTGATAATTTTCTGGTCATGTTTAAATTTTCTTCATATCAATTTTGTTACCTTGACATCGATAGGTCAGTTTGAATGGATTATTTCATCTTGATATGGGTTAAAGGTAAAACTTATAGATATGAAGTTGTCACAAAACATCACAATATACTTCAATACGGCATAGTGAATTCTAAACTGCCAAATCTAAATCATCCTCGAGAAGGCGGCTTTCATGTCTTGATTTTTGTTAACAGCTTTCATACGCATAAAAAAGCCATGCTGGTAACTGGGTACCTGTACACTTCTCAATCAGTGATATTACTAATAACAACCAGACAAAACTGATACTGTAATTGAGAAATGGGTGAAGGAAGTCTGTGGCCAAACTGCATAGTTATCAAATCTCATCAGTCTAGCCAAACTTTACATCATTAGGTAGTAATACAGTGTAATGAAGTATCGAAACTAGATTAATTTTTAATGGCAGTTAGTTGGTAAATTATCTTCATGATTACTAGTCAGTAATTGGAGCTGCTGTTGGAATTGTATAACTGGGCATAGAATGACTTGTATTAACCTTACACCTGATATCATTGATTACAGAAGTAATTCAAAATAATAATGTTTTGTTGTTAAAAACAGTCTGAACTACAATTAAATTTCATCATTTTTGGAAATTGGGCAAACCAATTGCATTGATTCTATACAGGTTTGCAATGTCAATTAAGAAAGTAAACTCATAGTAAAACATTAGTGATTTATCATGTTAAATAGAGACATCAAAGATTAAATCTGAATTGACCGGATGATGGGACACTTCCTCTTCTGCAAAAAGTTAAAGTTAAAGGCGTCTGAAAGATTGGTAATGATTTAGTCAATTCTTTTAATTACGAAGTATTGATAAAGTATACATCGATCTAAAGAATTATGCATCCAAGTTTAGCTTTCCAACGGACTTTCGACTGGTAACACGGAACTCTTTACCAAGTTTGAAACACGTGGTAGTTTGTAGAATCTTTTTAAAACATGTGTACAGGTCAGTAAATGGCTTTCAATCCAAAGAAATAGTTTCTTTTTGTCCCAAATGATCAGCTTACCCAAAGGTCTGGTAGATATAAGGCAGTTGTTGAGATGTGCATGTTTACTGTAAAATACCCATTATCCATAGGGCAAAATGGCCGCCATGTCGAAGCTAAGATAACACCTAAACAAGACGCTCTAAACTTTTACACGCTTCCGTAGATTCGTTTAAATACATAAATATATATTCGATTAGCTAACAATATTGCACATGGAAAATTTAATCTAGGAAAACTAACTTTTTAACTTATATTTTTGAAAAATGTTTCCAAGGTTCCGCCTATTTTTTTTTTAAAAATGTGCAAGCCTAGGCCTGATCCTGTTCACAGTCTCATTCCTGTCGTTGGTTCTCTTGCAGTTTAGCGTACCATCAAAATATTGTCAATGGCTGAGCATTTCCCCCCTTTCTTGCTTAGCGTTGCTTCGGTGCTCCACTCAATCTACCATTCTGCATACAATTTCCGAATTTGCAGTTTTATCCCAACTGTATCAATACTTCCGGTTACTGCAGAATTTAACTTCCGGTTAGCCTATCGTTGATTCTTGTCAAAATTATTGGCGTATTATTCATAACTATTTTTTCCGGATAAAACAATTAAATTATATTTGTGAGTGTGCGTTTTTTTTTAAATCGAAACCCGAAATCCCTCAAAATGGAAAAATCGTCGTGCTCATTTTTCTTTCTTAATAAAGATTGCTTTGACCACTTTTTAAGCCTAACTGTTATGCTTGCTGTAGCAGTACTATATATGTCCGGTACTGTAATAGGTACTTTTGGACTTTTGAGTCGCCTTAGACAACTATGGATAGAGATTATGTACGGTGACCGACATGTTTGCTTTTTCTGACTTTCACCAAAGACGTATATGTCACATATGTCTCTGCTTTCACTCAGGCAAATACTTTCGCATTGTGGATAGAACAACACTTTTATAATGATTTACTATAAACTAAATATGGTGTATTTAAGATCTAAGATGCAGATTTCAACGACAATCTTCTTCCTAAGATATAAACTTCATAGTGAACATACACCAAACAAGGGTTTCAATTTCGCCTGATGTTGATATAGCAGTAAACCAGAGGTTCCAAGTTAGAATCCTAGCGAAAGCAATGATAAAGATAATTTGATAAAAATAATAAAAGTAATATAATAAGTAATAGAAACGGTCTATAACTGCAGGAGAATGCGCATTTAAAATTCCTGCCCAGATTGTCACAGGTTTACATGGATCATTCAGACCGGTGACATACAAAATCATGACCTCTGGTGCAAAAGAAAAAAAACTGCAAATGTCAGTTTGTACTTTTATCAAATTTACAGTATTCGAAAACAGAAATACAGCTTTTTCCGGTTATATTCATTTGTCATGTTGATATATTTATATGCACATATTCTATTGTCGACGATTTTTACATATTTTTTATTATGTTCTGTTGAGATTCTAGCCAACACGTCAAGCTTCACAGAGCTTTTTGTGGTGCTATTTTACACATAATACATCATTCAAAAATATCAGGAACAGTTAGAGAGCGATGACAGGGCCTAGAGAGTTCACTACTAACAGGTAACTGTTTGACATTGAATAATTTCTTTAATCCAGCTGATAATTTCTCCTCCATACTATGTTTGTCCAGTTTAGGTATCAGGAACCGACAGGGGAAAGTTTGTCAAAGTCTAGATACGCTGTTCACAACATCTACATCAAACGTCCCCAGCGAGAAACATGAACTGTGTTCCGTCAGGTCTGAAAAAGTTTTGGTGTAAAACAAGCCACTCGCTGTCATCCTTGTGTTTAAATTGTGTTTAAATATTTCATCTCTGTAAGTCGTTGCAGTTTTTTTATGTCATTAACGTTGGGCTGGTCAGTCTGTAGTTGTTCCGAGTTTCTCTCTGTTAACTTTATTAAAGAATTGGATAACAAGAGCCTTTCCCTATTTAGTCGGTACGCCGATTTGTTAATTTCTAGATAATCTTAATTAGTTCCAGATCGCCATTTACCTTGTCCAAAACACAGGGGCCTGAGAACTTATTACAGGTGTATACTGACCCTTGCTGCTTCTATTTTAACAGTGTTGCAATTTACGGTCAATTTGGCCACTTGAAACCACACGTAAACGTATCTGTTTTTGTTGTATTTTTTTTTTACAAAAAACAAACATTTTATTGTAGGTTTGCCGTTGCCTACATCACTATTGAATTTTTCATATTAAAAAAAATCTACAAATTTTGGAAATAGAGCTCAATATAGTTATCACATATAACGTGTCTTTATAGCTATAGTGTAGGGTTCGAGAGGAAGATGGTACTGGACATGTATGATATTAATCAAAATGACGTTACTTGTGAAATCTCCACAGTATTACTGAAGAAGAAAGATCCGATGTAATAAAACGACAGTGATTGTCTTATCAGTATTCAAATAATTCAGAATGGAGTCATGACATCATACCACATGATATTTTACCACTAAAAACGTATATTTGTTAATACTAAAAAGTGTCAATATTCCTTACAAACTGTACCATATAGACGTTTCGTCCTTCTACAACTCACGTAAGTGCTAACGGTCTGTATAACGTTGGGACCTAGGAGGTGACTGGAAGATGCTGGTTTAACTTTTGATTTCACTTTGAGTTAAAATAATAATCATATGTCTTATGTTATATATCTATGTATAAATAACCTCTGTATTTTAGTAACATCCCAGTAGTACTTACGTAGAAGTGACAGTTCAAGGCAGAGACAGGCATTGCCTCTCTATCTACTTTGTTCCGATCGACCGAACAGCACGTCAAAACTGGACGAAAGTCAATTTTATCGACTGGTTTGTATGGTGTCACGTGACCCTGAACAACACGCACCCACCTTCGTTTTAAATGCAAAGCACGTGCAATAAAAAGTGCATATGTATTTGGTTGATTTCTGTTATAGGAGCTTGGCATGAATCTAGGCAACACGAAGCATATACAAAAACAATGCATGTGATCTCAAATAATTATATTGTCGAAAAGTAAAATATCCCTTGGGTGTTTACGAAGGTAATCACTGATGTAGTCAATATGTCTGATGGTAATACAGGTATCATCTTATTTGATCTAATTTTTATTTCAATTTTCAAAATCATCGCCGAATTTTTACAATTTGACGATGCAAACAATTAATTCTGCTCGACCCGAAACTCAGGAAGTCTATCGTGGTTAATTATTCTATAACTGTTAAAAATAACAGCATTTGTCCCCAAACCACGTGTTGATCTCCCAGATTTACTGTCATTCGTTTCATTCTGTCAGTACAGAGTAGGTACAGTGGTAAGCTGAACAGACTTTGGGGGCTGACAATGTGAAAACTAATGTGACATCTGATATACTATTAGGATCACCAACAAGATATCGAATCTCAATAAGCCCCTTTCTCGTCAATATTTTACAATATAAATAAAACAAGATGGACTGTTTAAATAAAATACAGCATACACACACATATACTGTAATACCCCTCCCTTTCTCTCTCTACATATATATATATATATATATATATATATATATGTGTGTGTGTGTGTGTGTGTGTGTGTGTGTGTGTGTGTGTGTAGAGAGAGAGAGAAGGGGAGGGGTATTACAGTTACAAATATCAAAACTTTTAAGTTAACCAAAAAGTATATGAATTTCATATTGTCTACCCCGAATCAAGTCACAATCACCATTGTTGAAACTAACCACTATTCATAACATTTCAAGTTATCAAAATCTATCACATCCAGTGTCATGAAATCCATCCTGGTATAACACATATCACACACAATTACCGCCCGAACCAGGAAAAAAAACCCAGAATTCAGATTTTTTTTTTCAATGTATACATTACTTGTAATTTAATATATTAACTGTCAGTCTTAGTATGATAGAAGAGAGAAACATATGTGGAACTGAAGAGAGAAAGTAATCAATCAGTATTTGTAATAAACTGAAGGGTGGATTGGATTACAGGTTCAACGGTATGAAATCATTTATCTCGTCAGTTAAAACTTTGGTCAGTGTAATTGTTACAGGGGAGGGGGGATATATCTTCAACAGGATGTCTATAATTAATCGAATTAGCATGAAATAAATCTTGATTTCGTGTGCTAGACCCGTTCCTTACTCTGTCCATACTCTGTAGAGGGAAAGAAGGACTTACCTATGAGTCGCAAACGGTAATTAGGTATTGGATAACTGTTGGCATGCCGAAGGTTAAATTGGTGAACTGTTAGGTAAAGAAGTGTCTCCTAGATCAAAAGTGGTTCCCATCCACTGAGCCCATCTCATACCTGACAACAACAATGGAACGACATAAAGTTTGAATACTCTATATGATGATTTACTCATTAGCAACTTCTGTCCACTTGAACTCTCATGTGCCTACACATTTTACCTTCATAAGTACCGCATGGCCGAATTCATAATTACAAGCATTCTGATCTCTTAGAGTTACTGCCCTTAGTTTCACTCTGTCAGTACAGTATGGTATTTCGATAAGCCGTGACATCTGATGAGTGCCAAGAATGGATAATAATTTTGAATCTGTTCTAAGTGTAAGAAGATGGATAAAAATATAATAAATATGTGTCATCTGCAAGTAGTTTTGAGAGGCTCGGTAAATTATGAGATACTTGTATGTCACTGATACATAATGTAAATAATACAGGACCTATGACAAAACCTTGACGAACACAGGCCGTGATTAAAAGTTTGAAGAGAATGTTTAGTATCATCTACCAATACTTGCTATTTTCTTAACAAACAAAATTTTAAAGTTTCCCACTTACACCATGGTTTGTTAGTTTCACCTCCAGGCCCTTGTGCCACACACGATCAAACGTTTTCGAAATGTCACAATATGTGAAAGATATATAGGATGTTTTACCATTCTAATAGTGTCTGATGAAGAATTGAGATAAACAAACCGGTTGTTAATTGGCTTGCCTAAGGACACAACTACGACACCACAAGATTGTCCGTAATGTTAGCTTCCTGAGTGTAGCCTTTAACTTGGTTACTGTGGATAGTACGCGGCAGGCCTTCCGCATGATGGTCATCTGATTTTTTTCATAAATATCGACGGCTTCAACAATTAAAAGTATGCAAAAAAAGTGTAATTTGAAAGTAATTTCGAGAGTGTTGGTTACGTTTGATTGAACAGTTTTGAGTAAATAGGATGAGAGAAACATTGCTAAGTGTTATTTCGGCGTTTTTCGAAATGTAAATGCAAACGTCGAGAATATAAAGAAAATGTCAAAAACGTGAAAAGGGTGTACGAGGTTATTCAATTTTGACTGTATCAGAGTCAGAGGGACTCAATCTTCCCAGGTATATCTAACATGAAAATACTTTATATAGTAGTTGAGACAAAACTATTACTCTGATGTTGTAATGTAGCTTCTGGTATATTGTGTTGTTTCAACAATTACACTATAAATAATCAAAACCGAACTTAACCTAATGAAGACATGTAGATTGCAAAGATTTGACGAATAGGATTTCGGTTATTCGATTACCCCTTCAATGGGCCCCACAATATCCAGATGTAATTAACTTCGCCACCTGGTGGAAAACGCGCATATTTACCTGAATATTTGGGTCACGCGGCAAATAATTGAGTCATCACTTCCACAGGTAAACAAAATTACTAAACTTCGGGATAAATGAAATAAATACTTAAATAGTTTAACTTTTATTTTAATGCATCTATTAAGAAAATTATATAAAACATTTGTTATAGATGATATATTTCATTTCCTTGTTTACATAGGATCCGGAGTTAATACAATGATCGAGGCCCTCTTAAGGAGACCGGCCGCAGATAACATTATATTTACAAAATCAAAATCAATTTTATTTCAGGAGAATTGAGTTACAAACGAACAACAGAATCTACCATCTTTAATTTGAATGATATATGAACAACAGGTGTTAGTCTTGTGTGTTGTTTTGTTTGACGCTACCACCAAGTCATTTTACATCTGCTTACCTGTCACCCCTTCGAATGCCTCGGTCACAATTGTATACACACCTGAATCACACCTGAGGCATGCGCAGTAGATGAAAGCGTCGTTTACCTTATTTGAATAGGTGATCTAATTTAGGACGCCATTTTGATTCAACTCGAAGCGACAACACATTACCCTTTGTTAATTTTAAGAAGATAAGTTAGGGGAAGGAGATGGGATCATAGGCTTGAGAAAACCGATCGAACTTCTACAATGGGTTTGTATATGCATATCATATTCGTTGGACTAACTCTGACTCTTTACGCGTCATGGTGCGGAAGTGTCTCACAATCGGGCGTTTTCCACTGGTTGGCAGAGGACCGATTCGATGAAATTATGGACAGAATGTCCTCTGTTACTGCCGATAACTGTAGGTCTAAACCCAAAGAGAAGCTCCGGCTTCCCATGGAAACTGTTTCACAGTTACCACGGTACAATATGTTACTGAGTACCGTAATATATTCAAATAGATCCCAACTACTACACCTGCACAACATGGCTCTCAATCGAGCCTTTTTCTACAGTTTCATATACCAAAGACAGAACAGATCAGAGGATTTTATGAACCAGCCAGGTCTTCAGTATCTCTATATGGCCGCCACCGCCGATGTAACTGGAAGTCAAGGGTTTATAAACGGTTCTGCTATGTACTTTGACAATCATTGTAATTACCCTCAATGGTACCTCTACAATGGCGTGGAATTCAACAAAACACTTCCCCTGTTTGGACCTCGCGCGTGGAGAACGGATGATTATAATGAACCGACGAATTGGTTACGAGAGCCTACTAACAATACTGTGGACATTCATGACTATGGAGCTGGAACGATGAAAAATTACACAAGTGATGCTTACAAAGCCGCCCCATGGTACTCTGCATGGCTCCCGGATAACGACAAGAGTCAAGACTCTCTCCGGAAGTTTACCTATTTTGTGAACGTGAAGTTTTCCAACGCCACAAAACAATTTACTCATAAGGAGTTCGAGGGAATCGATTTTTTCGGGCCTCCCCAACCCGGACAATCAGACAGAGATGTGTCCCTCCCGGTCGAATGGACCATGCCGTACTTCGACTGTGGCCGATCCAACAGGTGGATCGTCAGCGCTCATTCACCAGTAGTCGAATATATGCCTAGATACTCCAACTGGACCCATCTCCGAAGACCTAGGTAAATTTACTAGTATCAGATATCTACTTCAAACACGTGTAAAGATTCCATATCTACTGATTTTTTTGTCAGAATTCGTCAAAATTTGTCCAATTTTATTTGAGATATTTTCTCTAAATCAAAGTTCTGATCCAAGAGTAAAGTCATAAGTACAAACCGAAAAACAAACTTATATCTAAGCCCCGCATTTATTACTGAAGTACTAGTTAATATCTGCCTGTTACCCTCCGAAGTTTTGTCCTGACACTTATTTTTGTAAGGCAATGTCGTTTTATAAACATAAATGTTGTGGTATACATTATTCTGACACCTTGTCTTGCAGGTTTGTGGCGGTGGTGACCCAGGATATAGAGTTTGAGAGGATCGACTTCAACCCCTGCCCCAAGAGTGAAGGAAATCCCGACCCTAACTACTTCAAAGATACCGCTAGGTGTAAACCTACCACCATGGTAAGCATTCCTTGTCCCTCATTATAGTACCACCTTTGACGACAGAGAAGGGAGCATGTGCATGCATAATATCCCCTTGCAGGGGGAAACAGTATATGTTAAATAATATAGCGACTACCTTGGCTAAACATTTCCACCACGTGCACTCCAACACATTTGTCAGCAATATTTCATTCCATTAGTTATGTTTACGAACAAAAGTTTACTGCACTATGTTAGAGTCGAGACCAATTGTATGACTACTGTTCCCGTTCATTTTTGGTCACATGACATTATTCCTATTGTATTACTAGGACGTCACAAATCCAATTAAACTTCTGATTGTACTAGCTCATTCATTCAATCATTTTATTTTTCCGTGAGCCATCCGACTCATAGGTTAAATAATATAGACATAATTACATAATGTGGTACAAATATGAAAGAATGTTATACAAATTAGGTTAAATGGAGAGTAAGCTTACAATGATACTGTAGTGTACAATTAGCTCTATCAATCACTAAATTCTATGCGTTTCCTTGAGGCCTGATATAAATATTTCCCAAAATTACATAATTCTTTTACATTATTGGTGCTCAGTAATATCGTAAACTTAAAAACATTTGGACTTCTGTAACAGAATTGTTTGATTTATTTACGTCTCAGATTTTGGTAAAAAGGACATTTTAGGATAAAGTGAAATTCGTCCTCTATATCACCTGAGGTACAACGAGTACATGATCTATTTTGGCAAAAAACATTACAACAATGTCACCATCATACACTTTTTTAATGGTGACACTACATGTATACTAGTTTTCACGCTATCAACGAGCTGTATTCGTTTTTCATATATATCAGTATTGGTTTTGTGATATGTAACCGCTCAAAGGTGATCTTCAAGCAAAAAGTGCGAAGTACCATTTTCGTTTTGGCATGTCACGGCTTGGGAGGATAACGCATAGCCTTATTCACCAGGACGGACATTCATGAGAAAGGGCAAATGTGAAATAGTGTCATGAGAGAGATTAAAAAGGAAAATGTCATTAGAAATAGGAAAGTATACTTTAAAGATTCCAAGATTAACCGCCTCTTACGATCACGCAATGTAGACAGCAGGTACAATGAAGTCTCTGTCTAGTTTTTTTATGGCTTGTACATACTCACGGCCACAACGTTGTTGTTATCCAATAGCAAACACTTTAAATATGGATGGTTTTACATTAAGAAATGGTTTTTGTAAGTTACTACAGATAGAGTACTTGGGCTTAAATACTTAAGTACTTGATACTTAAGTGTGGTATCGGTAAAATTACTTGTGAAATATGATGTCGTTTGACGGCGTCAGTAATCTTGAAAGTAACTAAATTGGAAGCTACAAGAGATGAATGAAATGTGGTACGTTATGAGTTTAGTAAACGTGAACAGAGTTAAACTACTTATATATAGGAATCGGTAAATTCATGAAGTCTTACACATGTTCGTTACGAGTCAAATAAAACCAACAAACTGAAGTAAGATACTTGATATTTAGGAATCGATAAAATGACGAAAAAGAGAAAGTTTATATTGTGTAGGTTTGGGAAATTCATAGAGTATTTTACCTGTTCGATTAACAGTTTTTAAAACAACTATTCCAAAAGGACATGTAGAGGAAAATCTTAAGATCGTAGATCGTATGGCTAACTAGGACAGCTGACAACGTAGACCTGTTTGGACAACGGTGAAAAATACTTGTGTATGTTGAGACAATCAGGAAATGCAATATAGGGACCACCATTAAAAAAATCCACAAAATAAGTAGGAAAGCTCTGCCAGTTAATGTTAAATTATATCTCCATAACATCATCGGTTGAATAACTTGCTTCCGGCGGGTGTTTTTCATTTTTGTCGGTTTTCAGGTAAGTGGGAACCGCATTGTTTATTTTTAAAAATCCTGTTGTATTTTACTGCCTTAATTGCTATGCAGTCATAATCAATTATTTGATCTACGTTACTTTAGTATGATTGCATAAAATCACCCTGCGGATTAGTTGTTCTCTAACCAATAACACGCTAACGTACCGGAGACATGCGGTCTCTGGCGGCTCAATGACATATTAACGTATGGACTGAAATTGTCCATTGAATTGACACATACAATACAAGAAGTGCGTTACGTTATGTATCGACATCCCTGCATTCGGCAAAGGAGCATGTACAATAATACTCCCCTAGATATTCTACACAAGTCCACGCTCCCAGAATCATTGTAACATGCCCCTGTGTTTCAACTTGGTCAATATTGTCATTGGTTGGACTTCATCATATCGTATAACATTATCGATACAAAGCTGTCGAACTTATTGATATCGCCATAACAGTTGATGGGTTGAAACGAAGGGAAGTAACTCTGTGAGATATGAATGTTATTTATATAACTTTGTAGTGCTTTGCTCAATAACTCTGTCGTGTAAATTGTCCGAATGGGACATATCAATATGACGTCGTGTAAGAAAAAAACAGCTGAGTACTGTCATCGAATGCATTTATCTTAACATCGGAATCGTTACACTGTTAGTATCGAGTTTGATTAACAAAGATAGGCAAGTATATAAACTTATTGTTCACGACGACAAATAGGGCGACTGACATAACTAAAATTCCAAATAACGTGTGTTATAATTATATGAAGATTAATGATGAAATTGTACCGAGTCATGTACATGTTGAATATTCAACGGAGGGGACACTCAATATTTTGAATTTGCATAGAAACAGCTCCTTTACCGAAAGACACAAACTGATTATAAATGTATAACATCGTAAAGGTATGGCGTCCATTGTGATATTTTTACGCGTGTAAATTTATGTAATTTATTACTGTTTATATAGTTGTCTTTGCAAATCTTCATATTTGGAGGAAATAAAGATAATAACTTCTTCCGATGACGGTGCTTTACACTTTGCTTCGTCGCCACCATCTTGATGATGTCCCCCACGCACACAAGGATGAGTTGGTTTCGCCAGATCTAATAATCTTAATTTGAAATTTGAAAATTAGATCATATATACTGGGCTACCTTTTCAACTTATGATATAGTGGATATACGAAAAAAAGCGTCCAATAACCATTCGAGATTTCATCATTAATATATGTATGTCAATCAGGACATGGACTGGTGTTAGCGTGTTGCCGAGGTATGTTGGTTGCCATAGTGTTGCATGAGGTTTATGGGCTATGTTGATTACTATCAACAACCTATTCCGTGCCGATACAGTATGGCAGACGACCTCGGGGTTTATGATGAATGAGAGACCACTGTATTATCGACCAAGTGTTCGACTGGTCGCACCACGGCCGTGCGTGGCAGGCAAGGCATTGTCCAACCAGAATAGACCGTAAATTATCGTCGTATAGTCACAAATCTATAATTAATGAACTGAAGACAAAGCGAAAACTAATAAATACAGCGGTGCCCAACGGCTTCATTACAAGTTAATATCAGACGTAACAGTACACACAACTTCTACAAATATTAGGATTATCCGGAATTAATTCCTGATGAACGCGTGTACCTTTGTGATACAGTGGGTCAACAAAGACATGAACTGTTGCAGTAACAGTATATATTGTGTTTAGGATTGTGTTTATAGAAAGTCATTATGGAAACCACCATCATTCTTCGATATCATATCGGTGTGTTTATCTAAATGTATGGAGGAAAATTGTTATTGCCATGGCAACTACGTATGCGTAACAACCGCGGTTGACCATTACCAACACCATTAGGGTTTAATTTATATATCAATATCATGCTGCTTGGTCGGCCTGACGGGCACGTTCTGTCAACACAGAACAGGTATTCGCTACAGAAATGTACGTTTTGGGCGGTGGTGGTATGGAGATTCATTTCCTTATGATACAATGTATCACGTGAGATGGATCTTTTATTAACTGGTGAGTTGTCACGTCCAAGCAAAAGTCATCGGATTATGGTTCATTTTTCTTTACCCGTATATGCACTTGATGCATCGCTGCTCGTGTCCATATTCTCAGTAACGGAATGAAGTTGTGGCGTTACGATCGAAATACAGCTCCCTGCTACTAGCGTATCCAGAACTTTTAAAATGTGTGTGTTGGTTTTATTATACTGATAAAGATGTCGGCGCCTGGTGTGAATGTTATGGAACAATATTTTAAGTGTGTCTGAAAACCATAAGGAAAATTAATTGTGAGACAGTTTCTGTGTCGAAATATCTCACCTGTACCGGATTTTGAATGTTTTCAGCTATGTGCGCATGTTACGTTAATATTGATTCTTGTCTCGCCCGCGAAAAAAGACGTGGAAGCGAGACTAATGCGTTTCATCTCGGGCGTCTTTGTCAGTATTTCACTTTAACGTTTTGGGTTTAGATCCGGTTTTTTTTTTGTTAGATTTGAGTGGGCACCTCAACAAACTCATCCCTTATAATAAAATACGTTACTTCACGGTCCAACGACTCTGAAAATTAGGAATGCTAGGATTTTGATTTTGAGTTTAACTCAGTTTCTTATTAAGTAAACATAGTGACATTGTAGAATAGACGTGTAAACTTCAATAATACATCTGAACTTGTCAAGTAAATTATATTAGTTGATATATTTATTCATAAAAAAAAGATAAGGATATGAGAAATAGCAAAATCTTTCTAGCTTCCTTTTTATTCTATATTAGATTTAGTTTATATTCATATTGTAACAAGTAATATGAAATATCATCAGACAGGCTTTCCTTTCTCTCCTTGGCAAGAGAGGTATTTTTGGGGTAAATATGGTGAATTTTGATAATTGAAGAATTTATATTAGAAAAAAAATTGATATATAATGATTGAATCATGACAACAGCATATCTTTGGTTATTGATTAGACTGAGGGACATTTATTTTGCAGGTGGGTTTTATGAATTTTTGTTTGTTTTACATTTTTCGCAGAAAAATAATAATCTAACCAACGAAGCGAGACATATTTGCGCCTAATTCTTGTATGGGTCTGACAGTCTCAGTTTTAACAATTTACTAGAAATTTTTATTCTTGATTTCATTTATGAGCACTCGCTTTCCTTTCTAAACAATTCTATGAAACGTTTTATTTGTGTTCTAGAAAAAAAAATCATGATATAACCGTGTCCTATGTCCTTTGACAGAATTAATGTCGTACTTGTTTTACTATACTTTGACGCATCAATATTAGCTTTGCATTTATCTGAATGAACCAATATTGATTTGATCAAATGCAAGTTAAGATGTGAGTGAAATATGAATAGCGACAACTTAAATTGTGAATTTAAATTGTCTAGTAAACCGCATCAGTACCCTATTAGTTTAAGTGGGATAAAAAGGTAATGGTGTATGAAAGGGATATGATAGAGACAATCCGCATGATTCCCCTGTTTTGGGCCCCAATAGAAGTGCCTAGCTGAGTAAACGTTTAGGTGACCACGATCATATTATTCGTGACGACGCTGAACACCCGCCAAATGCAGCGTGGTCATATAGTTTGGACAGAAGGTGAGATGAACATCGTGGAAAACGTGTGTTGTCATGAAACATTGCCTTGAATCGTTTTAAGACCAAAATTTAGATGTTTCTTTTGTTTGCTAATGCTAAATTATACCGACAGTGCGTGTAAACTCTTCGACAAGCCTATATTGGCAGAGGCTTGAGATGAGAGGAAGAACAGGATGTTCACCGTGAGCACTGGTTTCTCTAGTACAATGTTAGGCATTACATATTTCTAAATCTTGTGTATTAACATAAAGTGACACATAATGACGATTTGCTGGCGAATAAAGATACGTGTATTTAATTTGTAAATACTATTATCCAACGACAAGTCTTTAAAACATGCGTTTATATCCGGAACAAGGGTGTGGCTGTTTATGATTCCCGTCTTTTAAGAAATGGAATTTGCTTCATCCTGACACTTCCTTAATATGCAATCTTGTGTAAGGCTAGTAAAAATACTCAGGAGTACAGTTATATTGTGGAAAATAACATGCTAGCTATGTATGATGAAATAACATTAACATCGTGAGACCGAATTAAACATGACTCATCAGTATGTTTTTGTCCGATCAAGTGTTCTGAATTGTTCCATGAATAAATAAGTTAACATTGAACATGCAATATGTTGACACAAAATTTACAGAACCCTGGTATAGGTAGAACACTCTTGGATCAAGAAGTTGCTGGTCAAGGCATGTAGAGCAATTTCCATCGCTTCATCCTCAGTTCCTTTTACATAAAATATGTTGCAGTACTACATTGCTATATTTTGTAATTTCACTAAAGATATTATCTGAATTCCTATATATGGTCACATGACATCCATATATATCTTGCTATATCTGGGCAGATCAAGAGAGAGGTAATCAATTTAGATTTTAAAAAAATCAGTCTACTCATGTACATAATCCTGATTTTTCACTGAAAGTTTAGAAACAGACATGATTAAACATATTTCTAACCAGTACATATTATAAATTATTACAAGACTTGTTTCAAGCCAAGAAGATAGATTAGGTATTTAATGTATTCGTTCACTGTTTAAGAATGTTTAAAAAAAGACATTTAAATTGGAAAAACTTAACACTAATGTTATGTTGTAATGTTTCAGTTGTGACAAGTACAATTTTATCATTGTATGCCACATTTTTACTTGTATATCAAAACAACCATTTTCTATTTCAGTGTGAGCCGTTGAATGGTTATGGATTCCGACGGGGTGGCTACCAGTGTGTGTGTCGACCTGGCTACTACTTTCCCTGGTGGCATGGTGGGCCTTTCCTGGGAGACGAGATTGAGATCGCGACAGAAGATGAATACATGAATAACTTTGATTGCCTACCTGTGGAAGGTAAAAAAATATTGCTGTTTAGTTTTAATAAGAAATAGCATTGATACTGTCAACTTGTTATAACTGGAATGGTTGTGATTTTTTTGTCTTAAATACAAAAATTAGTGAAGAAATTTAAGAATCTTATAAAGATCTTTATAGTTAACATAGTCCGATTACAAATTCCTTTTAATGTTAATCCCTGTCATGCTCTGGGGGTACATAGTGATAAGCAGTTACCATGTCTGTCCTTGGGAGGTTACCAATTAGTGTTTATAATAAAATGTAAATAATTGAATTGGTAAGGACATTCTTGTTGGAAGACATTTTTTATCTGACTTTGTGATGCAGATTACAATGATATGATGAAACTGCTTCTACATTCGAAAAGGTACAATTTTGAGTTTCATTCTGTGTTAATATTTTAAGTTTCTAAATTCATCTGTTACAACTAATAATGACAATATTCAGAGAGAGTTACACACTAAAAGGACCATTTTGTCTTAATTACAGAGCTTCAGGTGATTCCGAATGAAATGCCCACATTTGTGCAAAGGAGAAGAAAGAGATCAACACTAATAACTAAGAAATCCACCTTATTTAAGATCATTACATCGGGTCAGAGTCCTAGAGCAAAATTAGTAGCCAGAAGATCTGTTCCAAAGGATAAGATGAAAGAAAAACTCAGAAATCGTCGACATGTTCCGAGATATGATGGACAAAGTAAAAAAATTAGGAATAAACGGGATCTGTTTGATGCGGAAAAGAGAGTTAAAATGGACAAGATTTTGTTAAGAAAAGCTCAAACTAATGCTGCAAACTGTAAAACCAAAATGCCACATGAACTTTTCCTCCCAGGAGATGTTGCCTATGGTGTTGAGAAACAATTTGAGGCACAAGGACGTACAGCAGTTCGTTTAGCACACTTCCTGTCGGACTTCTTGCAGAATGTCGATGAGTACGAGAATTTTGGTAGTATGACTGGTGACCGACGTCTGAATGAAACACATTTGTTTGGAGAAGTTCTTGCCAATGTCATGGCAGACTTCAGAATCCTTGGCAGTGGTGTTTTCTTTGAGCGCTACAAATTCCGCATGTCTCCACCAATAAATAATACTGATCCACGATACAACAATGGAATAGTGAGAGAGTTCTTTGGCCCATACTCATGGAGGAAGCAAACCAAGACTGGTGATGGTTTAGATGAGTTTTTTGCTGTAGACTCTGCTGGATACTCTAACTTCTACACAGACGAGGTCTGGTACAGAACTGTAAAGGCAAGATGGCAGACCAATTTCCATAGTCTTGTCAAGTACACAGCCAAACCCATGGTGAGGTCAGATGTGAATGGTACTAGTCTGGTCAGATTTGAGTACTATCCCATCCAGTACTATGCTCCAAAGTATGAACATGGTGAATGGCTGAGGCCTGAGTTCAAGTGTGATGACCGCATCATGGACTGGGTGGTTACTTACGTGGTTCCTTTCTTTGGATTTAATGAATTGAAAACCATGCTTGAATTCAAGTAAGAATTTGAATTGTCAAAATGAAATAACTTTTGATGTTAATGAAAAAAGCATTGTTACAATATCTTTGAATTTATTGAATATTTGATGAGCAAATCATGTCAGACAATTTCAAATAATCAAAAGTAAATCTTTGCTAATAATGGTAAAAAAACTTTCAACTCGTGTACTGCTTTTCATTGTAGAATTTTGTAAAATCGCACTTAAGATGGGTGTCGAGTAGAATGAATGTCAAGGGAATGTTAGTTCTTATGTAGCACATTTCATATCTTATGTACGAAAGAAAACTTTGAAGGATTTGTTAGAGGTCCAGTGTAAATGGATAGACTCTCTACAGATAGATGGGATATAATAAAATAAATAAGTGACTTTTTAATAAATCATATACTGTAAAAAATACTAATTGTAAATTTAATTTTGCAGAGGAGTAGTTAAAGTTGATGTCAAGTTGGATTATCTAGACATAAATCAGTGTCCACAGGACTTCTATGTAGCCAACGCTTTCAAAAATACAGCCAAGTGCGACTTCAAATCAACTTACGTAAGTAAAATATAAAACAAAAAGAAAATCATTCTCTCTGATATGGACAACATATCCTTTTCATAATTTTTATTTGTGTTTCATTATTTCTTATGCTTTATCATGGAATGTCTTGATTTGTAAGTTTAAGTGTGGTTATAAATTTCAGTGTGGTTAGATTTTTGTGTTTATCTGATGCTTGTCCACACCTTCCAGCCTGTTGGTTTATAATATTGAATGCTATATATAGCTGTTTACCCTGAAAAGGATTGTTTGATATCAAGTATCATTTTGCTGTGATTTGTTGGTGAAAGAGTGTCTTGATCTGGTGAAAGGATCTGATTGGCAGGAGGAAACAAATGAACATACATGGTCAATGTCTCTTGGTTTCCTTGAAGGCAGTTGTCATTGACTTAAATTCAGTCATACATTTAGTACTGCATACCTTACTGGTTTCAGTGATTAAAGTGGTCTGATCTCGGGTTAACTTTTAACTCGGATATGTTTTTTTGTCTTGGTGTGAAGTAGAGAATCACAAAGCTTGCTGGTTTCAGTGATGATAATGGTTTGGTATTGGGTTAACTTTGAACTGGGACATACTTATTCATCGTGGTATAAAGGCATTCATTTACAAGTCGATGGAGTCTTGTCAGGATGTCATCTGAAACAGATTTCTGGTCAGTCGTCCTTGGCACTGGCGGAATACTCACCTTACATTGCTTGTGAGTATTCTCTGGTGGCAAAGATGAATGCCGGAGCGCTCATCACTAAGCTTTTGAGGTGGAGGTGTTTTCATACTTGGGACAAAAAAGTGTTTTGAACATAAACTTTCATTGAGATTGAATAAGCATTGAAAGGTTTGTTGTTGGTTTGTTTTAATGTTTCTTGTTTTTTTTTTTTTTTTAACAAAGGCTTGTTTGGTGGATTTGGCTGTGAATATTCTGATTCATTTTTAAAAATGCCTATTCATTGTGATAAAAAGTCCAGAGGAAAACAAAAAAATGTAAAATTTTGTGTGCAATTTGGATGAATTGTATATTTTTAGAATTTGAAATGTATAATATATTCTTTTTCGCAAAAATCATTGTAGTGTATTCCCCTTCCTGGGAAAAGATTCCAAACTGGTTCCTACAAATGTGAATGTCGTCAAGGATACGAATATCCATTTAATGACCTTGCCTGGTTCTATGATGGTCAAACTATGGAGGAAGAGTATTCAAAGAAATTGGCAGGAAAACCGAACAGGTAATTATTTTGGGGGGTAGAAATGCTAAAACATGGAAGTTGTGATAAAAATATATAAATGGCTGTAATTGATGTAATGATTATAATGCCATCAATGTAGAACTTTCACAGTGAGATATATTGTTCTCCTTTAGAATATCTGGGAAGTAAATATTTTTGTGTCAAGGTTGATTAGGGTCATGTTATACTTAGTGTTGTTAGTGTGTAGGCCATTACATACCAGTAAGTCTCTACCTATTTGGTATGATTTCAGAAGCTTTGTATGAATAATAGGGTGATTTTAAAATTATGCTGTGGTTAATTGAACAACTTCAAATTTTGTACTAGAAGATACCATTTTTTCCCCTCGCTTAAACATGTATTGTATTTCAGTAGATAATCATACTGTAGCGTATGAACAGATGAAAGCACCTGCCATTTGTTTTAAAAATTGACATTCTGTCACACTTGTGATGATATTCAGCATAAAACCATTCAAAGTCAACAATTATTCTTGAATGCAGTGTATCGTTCTCAAACTTAACAGGATCATGGCCATTATAAATCATTGTTTCTGTATTTTAGGTTCGGGACTCTGAAGTGTCGTATAGCTGGTGCTGCTTCCATTGTTGCCAACTGGGCCTTAGTTACAGGATCTGTACTCGCCTTCTTCTTCCTAAAGCGACGGTAGATGCTGATTCGACAATACTACAGGCTTCTTTCAATTCAGGAACATTTCTACAGCACTACAAAATGAGTCCATGTAAAAGTGCCATACTGAAAACAGATCTTCTTTACACTGAAATATGTATCTTTATGGTATTTTCATCAGAAGTGCTTTTTCTTTTCATGTAGAGTTCTCTTTTTAAATGATTACCAAAATCCAAACTATCTTTTAGAAATACTTTCAAAATATATCAGAAGTTTGATGTTACACAAATAACTGAAAGCTTGTTAAATGTAAGGATGGAAATGCAAATTATACAAATTCATAAGAGAACTTTTTGTGTACAAAACATGCATTCTGTCAACACTTAATCCTAAATCATAGTGGATGTTAAAAGAAGAGAGTGTGTGTGCATGCATGTGAGAGAATGGTACATGTATCGAGTATATTTTAAACTAGGATACAAATTTTCTATGCAAATGTGATATTTTGTATCTTGATTGCAATATGTCTAATCCAATTGTAAAAAGTTGTATATATTGTAAATAGGTAAAATGTATGTATATATTTTTGTAAAATCATAGCTCAAAGCAATAACTCCATCGTTCATTTATCATTTCATCATTAGATATTTTATTTGAAATAGGACAGTTTCAGAGAGGAAATATCAAGATTATCTATTCTCACAATTCAAGATTAAGAATTAATGGGAAGATTATTATCAGATAGAATATCACGGGGGGAAATAATTAGAATGAAAAAGAGATGTTTTTTTGTATATAAATTTATGGATTTAAGAATTAGGAATTAAAACTTTTTCTTTTAAAAGATAAAGCTCTTGGCGTGTTGATACCTTTTCTTATACCAGTTCGTTCAGCGATATTAAGAACATGTGACACTTAAATATATTCATAATTTTACAGAGTTGATACCATCAGTAACAACACTATTGGAACATGTATTGAATATGAGATTACATATTGCTCTGTAGTTAAAAATAAAGACATTCTCATTTTGGTATCACTGCTTTACATTGCATCATGGGGAAGCTTTGCTGTAAATATCAGGATTAGGCATTCAGTGGGCATAATTTACATAGAACTTAAAACGTGGATATAGGAGCGTTAATAAATTTAATCAGTGTCTTATTTACTCTGGTATGGTCCTGTCATGTGAATGAGTTTGAGAAGAAATAGACTACAGATTGTTCTGAAAGGTTTCTGTTGAGGAGGGAGGGATATATTACATACTAAAATTGTATTGATATAGTGAGTATGTGATAAATGTTTATTACTGAAAATAACAAATCATCATAAGAGTGCTGAGAAAGTGTGTTGTGGAGTCGTGTCTACATGCAGTCTAAATTGTGATAGCCCATTACTACTTCTAGAGTTATCTACCTTGAAATTACCCGGAAATCATAGTACATTTATAATAAATAATTTATTGAATGAAAAGTTTTTTTTTCTAATAAGCCATTTTTTTGTCCCGTCAACTTTTTTTTTACTTTTTGTTGGGATACAAGTTTTACTGTACCATATATTTTTACAATTGTTTTGGAATTAATTTTGCTGCAAAAAAAAAAAAAACTGGTAAATTTTTGTCTTGATTTTGAGAGATAGAATTTTGTTATCCTTCAATTGATAATGACAATAATGGGGTTGATCAGTGTAGGGCTAGTCATTATAAATCTTAACTTTTTATAGATATCATGTTATTTACATCATGTACATATACATGTATATATCATGCTTTTTTCTACAACAAAACACTAATTTTTTTCATTCAAGTCTTTGAATGAGGATTAATTTGTATCATTGATTTTAATAATAAAAAAATGAAGATTATGTTGTTATGATTTCTTTCCTTGATGTAAAGTATTACTCTAGGTAATTACAGCATAATTTGCTGTGAAACTTTTTTTAATGAAAACTTTCATTAATGTCGGAACTGACCCTTAACACAAGTATATTGTAACTGTTGTGGTGTACATTGATACAACCGAAAAATTAAAACCCAGATTTTGCACATTGTCATTACAGTGAAGTATATGACAACATGTCTATTAACACCATATAAAGCACTAATTCCTTACGTCTAACAGCGTTTATCCCCAGTCTCAAGCCCATGCAGTTAAACATGAAGTTTCTCTTATCCAGCGGAGATCACAAGACACAGGAATATAGAAAATGAGGTATATATGGTGATTTTGTTAGTGGATGGATCACCGCGTGGACAGCCAGGTGTATAAAAAGACCAGTTACAGTGTACTTGTATTTCTGTACACAAAGATCACATCTCTACTATTGGCCTTTCATTGCACCAGTATCTATTAACAAGAATTTACAATATTCCTGTATACACTGATTAGTTACAGTACACTTTTTTCTACAGACTAGTCACAATTCACCCTGTATCTACAAACGAGTCGCGATTCACCCTGTATCTACAGACGAGTCACAATTCACCCTGTATCTACAAACGAGTCACGATTCACCCTGTATCTACAGACGAGTCACAATTCACCCTGTATCTACAAACGAGTCACGATTCACCCTGTATCAACAGACGAGTCACGATTCACTCTGTATCTACAGACGAGTCACGATTCACCCTGTATCAACAGACGAGTCACGATTCACCCTGTATCTACAAACGAGTCACAATTCACCCTGTATCTACAAACGAGTCACGATTCACCCTGTATCTACAGACGAGTCACAATTCACCCTGTATCTACAAACGAGTCACGATTCACCCTGTATCTACAGACGAGTCACAATTCACCCTGTATCTACAAACGAGTCACGATTCACCCTGTATCAACAGACGAGTCACGATTCACTCTGTATCTACAGACGAGTCACGATTCACCCTGTATCTACAGACGAGTCACAATTCACCCTGTATCTACAAACGAGTCACGATTCACCCTGTATCTACAGACGAGTCACAATTCACCCTGTATCTACAAACGAGTCACGATTCACCCTGTATCTACAGACGAGTCACAATTCACCCTGTATCTACAAACGAGTCACGATTCACCCTGTATCAACAGACGAGTCACGATTCACTCTGTATCTACAAACGAGTCACAATTCACCCTGTATCTACAGACGAGTCACAATTCACCCTGTATCTACAAACGAGTCACGATTCACCCTGTATCTACAGACGAGTCACAATTCACCCTGTATCAACAGACGAGTCACGATTCACTCTGTATCTACAGACGAGTAACAATTCACCCTGTATCTACAGACGAGTCACGATTCACCCTGTATCTACAAACGAGTCACGATTCACCCTGTATCTACAGACGAGTCACGATTTACCCTGTAACTACAGACGAGTCACGATTCACCCTGTATCTACAGACGAGTCACGATTCACCTGTATCTACAGATGAGTCACGATACATACCCTGTATCGATTGACGAGGAAAAGTACATCTGTATCTACAACCGAGTCATAGTACACTCTTATTTACAGATGAGTTTCGGTACACCTCTGTATATAGGCGAGTTACAACACACCTTTGTTTACAGTCGAGTGACGTAACATCTGTATCTGCAGACAAAGACGAGTTGAGTCAGAATACACCTGTATCTACAGAGGGTTTATATAACGTTTCTGTCAATAAGTTACAACAAACTTGTATCTACTAACAAGTTACATTACACCTGTTTCTACAGACGTGCTACATTACACCTGTATCTACTGACAGGCTAAATTACACCTGTATCTACTGACAAGTTGCATTACACCTGTATCTACAGACAAGTTACATTACACCTGTTTCTACAGACGTGCTACATTACACCTGTATCTACTGACAGGCTAAATTACACCTGTATCTACTGACAAGTTACATTACACCTGTATCTAAAGACAAGTTCTATGACACTTGTATCTACTAACAAGTTACATTACACCTGTATCTATTGACAAGTTACATTACACCTGTATCTACTGACAGGCTACATTACACCTGTATCTATAGACAAGTTACATTACACCTGTATCTACTAACAGGCTATATTACACCTGTATCTAAAAACAAGTTACATTACACCTGTATTTACTGACGAGTTACATTACACCTGTATCTACTGACAGGCTACATTACACATGTATCTACTGACAAGTTACATTACACCTGTATCTACAGACAAGTTACATTACACCTGTATCTACTGGCAAGTTACATTACACCTGTATTACAGACAAGTTACAATACACCTGTATCTACTGACAAGTTACATTACACCTGTATCTAGTAATAGGCTACATTACACCTGTATCTAAAGACAAGTTACATTACACCTGTATCTACTGACAGGCTACATTACACCTGTATCTACTGACAAGTTACATTACACCTGTATAAAGGCTACATTACACCTGTATCTAAAAACAAGTTACATTACACCTGTATCTACTGACGAGTTACATTACACCTGTATCTACTGACAAGCTACATTACACCTGTATCTATAGACAAGTTACATTACACCTGTATCTACTAACAGGGTATATTACACCTGTATCTAAAAACAAGTTACATTACACCTGTATTTACTGACGAGTTACATTACACCTGTATCTACTGACAGGCTACATTACACATGTATCTACTGACAAGTTACATTACACCTGTACCTACAGACAAGTTACATTACACCTGTATCTACTGGCAAGTTACATTACACCTGTATCTATAGACAAGTTACAATACACCTGTATCTACTGACAAGTTACATTACACCTGTATCTACTGACGAGTTATATTACACCTGTATCTACTGACAGGCTACATTACACATGTATCTACTGACAAGTTACATTACACCTGTATCTACTGACAAGTTACATTACACCTGTATCTACAGACAAGTTACAATACACCTGTATCTACTGACAGGCTACATTACACCTGTATCTAAAAACAAGTTACATTACACCTGTATCTACTGACGAGTTACATATACCTGTATCTACTGACAAGTTACATTACACCTGTATCAACTGACAGGCTACATTACACATGTATCTACTGACAAGTTACATTACACCTGTATCTAAAGACAAGTTGCAATACACCTGTATCTACTGACAAGTTACATTACACCTGTATCTACTAACAAGTTACATTACACCTGTATCTACAGACAAGTTACATTACACCTGTATCTACTGACAAGTTACATTACACCTGTATCTACTGACAAGTTACATTACACATGTATCTACTGACAAGTTACATTACACCTGTATCTACTGACAAGTTACATTACACCTTATCTACTGACAAGTCACATTACACCTGTATTTACAGACAAGTTACATTACACCTATATCTACAGACAAGTTACATTACATTTGTATCTACTGACAAGTTACATTACACATGTATCTACTGACAAGTTACATTGCACCTGTATCTACTGACAAGTTACATTACACCTGTATCTACTGACAAGTTACATTACACCTGTATCTACTGACAAGTTACATTACACCTGTATCTACTAACTAGTTACATTACACCTGTATCTACTGACAAGTTACATTACACTTGTATCTACTGACAAGTTACATTACACCTGTATCTACTGACAAGTTACATTACACCTGTATCTACTGACAAGTTACATTACACCTGTATCTACAGACAAGTTACATTACACCTGTATCTACAGACAAGTTACATTACACCTGTATCTACTGACAAGTTACATTACACCTGTATCTACAGACAAGTTACATTACACCTGTATCTACTGACAAGTTACATTACACCTGTATCTACTGACAAGTTACATTACACCTGTATCTACTGACAAGTTACATTACACCTGTATCTACTGACGGAGACGAGGATTAGTACACTTGTATCTATCAACGTGTAACAAAAACCTGTATCAATAAATGTGTCGCAGTACACCTGACCTGATAACGAAGTACGAATTACGGTTCCGTTGTCTCTTATTTATTTAGGAATATTCGTGCATGCAGCTTATATTTCAAATATCATCACTTAATTACATAAAAAAAACACAAGAAAGTCATAACGGAACAAAATTTATTCCTGAGAAACAAGAATAACCTATATTTAATATGTAGATTGTTTTGTAATGAATAAACATGAGTGACTACAATGAAATTATCGAAATTTTACAGAAAAGGATAGCACATTTCTCACAGCTATATTCCACTGTACGATTTGGTGGTAAAGCTATTTCGGAGAGTTTGTCTGTGAGGATTAGTGTGTGTACGTGTCGATAGATCAATGTGAAACGTGGTAAATTTTTAAAATGCATTAAGTTCGCTTTTACACGCATGAATTATATATAGTACACAACATAGCACACCTATGTAATTTGGAATCCCTCAGTCTGAATCGCTGTATTTAAGGGACAATTATCAACAGGTATGCACTCATTGCATGCCACAACACAACCTGCAAATACACCATGTACACTGCTCATGCAATTCTCAGGACCACTTTAAATGTCACACTTTGACATAACAAGCGTTCCCTTGAGAAAGACTTTACGAAAGTCGATTTCAATTAAGTAATTAATTTTCCAGAGCAGACTTGATTTTAACATGTATTTTGAAAAGACTTAAAATTTAGCGACAACACTCTCATCATACTATAAATGATAGTATCGACCTATCGCTATATCCTTGTATAGACCGGTCGGATAGGGGTGAAATCTGGTAAACTTTTCCGGGCCACGGTAATGTTACCCCTGTGACGGTCCTCACTGAACTGAATAATTGTCAGCATTGTCTCTATAGCTTCCCGCCTCTTCACCACACGTTTACACTGCGCATGTCTGCACGCGGGAATGTGCGCCTTCAGTCCCTGGGCGTATAGATATATTTTCCTACATTTCGGATATCCCGGACATGACATCATACTTGGCATCTTTCCTCTCCAACACGCTCCTAAAACAGGAGAACATTATCACTGATATGCGGTCAAGGCCACACGATTTCAACTTTGGAATGATTCACGTTTGTATCTAAGTTGTAAGGGTGAAAACGATGAAAATAAAATCAACGTTCATACCTTCCGAAATGAATGACTACTACAGTAAGTATGACAATGTCAAGGTAAAAGAACATGTCGATTTCATTGATAACCATATATTGTTTGAATGTTAATTATAGAAAAAGAGAGCAAAAGATCACACGTGAATACTTAAAATGGCAGTCACCATTCACATGGAAATACCAAAAAAGGAGAGTAACATTCACGTGTAAATACCAAAAAGGATAGTAACATTCACGTGTAAATACCAAAAAGGAGAGTTACATTCACGTGGAAATACCAAAAAGGATAGTAACATTCACGTGTAAATACCAAAAGGAGAGTAACATTCACGTGGAAATACCAAAATGGGTAGTAACAATGACGTGCAAATACCAAAAAGGAGATTAACATTCACGTGTAAATACCAAAAAGGATAGTAACATTTACGTGTAAATAACAAAAAGGAGAGTAACATTCACGTGTAAATACCAAAAGGAGAGTAACATTCACGTGTAAATACCAAAAAGGATAGTAACATTCACGTGTAAATACCAAAAAGGAGAGTTACATTCACGTGGAAATACCAAAAAGGATAGTAACATTCACGTGTAAATACCAAAAGGAGAGTAACATTCACGTGGAAATACCAAAATGGGTAGTAACAATGACGTGCAAATACCAAAAAGGAGATTAACATTCACGTGTAAATACCAAAAAGGATAGTAACATTACGCGTAAATAACAAAAAGGAGAGTAACATTCACGTGTAAATACCAAAAGGAGAGTAACATTCACGTGTAAATACCAAAAAGGATAGTAACATTCACGTGTAAATACCAAAAAGGAGAGTTACATTCACGTGGAAATACCAAAAAGGATAGTAACATTCACGTGTAAATACCAAAATGAGGTAGTAAATACAAAGGAGTAACAATGACGTGCAAAAAGGAGATAACATTCACGTGTAAATACCAAAAAGTAACATTCACGTGTAAATACCAAAAAAATACCAAAAGGAGAGTAACATTCACGTGTAAATACCAAAAAGGAAGGAGAGGAAATAAAAAAGGATAGTAACATTCACGTGTAAATACCAAAAGGAGAGTAACATTCACGTGGAAATACCAAAATGGGTAGTAACAATGACGTGCAAATACCAAAAAGGAGATTAACATTCACGTGTAAATACCAAAAAGGATAGTAACATTACGCGTTAACAAAAAGGAGAGTAACACGTGCAAATACCAAAAAGGAGAGTAACGTTCACGTGTAAATACCAAAAAGGAGAGTAACATTCACGTGTAAATACCAAAAAGGAGAGTAACATTTATGTGTAAATAACAAAAAGGAGAGTAACATTCACGTGTCAATACTAAGAACGACCCATTCTGGTGTTAATATAAAAAATGAGAGTAACTTTCTCATATTAATATTTAAAAGGAAAATAACATTTATTACTACGTTTAAATACTGAAGTCTACATTCGCCATTTACTAGAAAACACTAAAAACAAAAGTCACTAATAGTCACGTGTAAATACCAAGAAGGAGAGTAACATTCTCATGTAAATACCAAGAAGGGGAGTAACATTCATGTGTAAATACCAAGAAGGAAAGTAACATTCACGTGTAAATAACAAGAGGGAGAGTAACATTCGTATGTAAATACCAAAAAGGAGAGTAACATTCGCATGTTAATAAATACATACGTATATATATGATGCATATAAAAGCATTACTTTTAACTAAGTATATTGGTGTTATCGTGGTTACTATAGAAAACATAAAATATGTTGGTAGAAGTGTCACGGTTTTTGTTATGATAAATAAATTATCGTGGTACGTAACTTACAGATACAATAAATAAATCATCACGGTAAAATCTTCAATGTTACTAGTCCTGTACGTAAATTATCGTGGTTATCGGTACAATACGTAAATTATCGTGGTTATTGGTACAATACGTAAATTATCGTGGTTATTGATACAATACGTAAATTATCGTGGTTATTGGTACAATACGTAAATTATCGTGGTTATTGGTACAATACGTAAGTTATCGTGGTTATTGGTACAATACGTAAATTATCGTGGTTATCGGTACAATACGTAAATTATCGTGGTTATTGATACAATACGTAAATTATCGTGGTTATTGGTACAATACGTAAGTTATCGTGGTTATTGATACAATACGTAAATTATCGTGGTTATCGGTACAATACGTAAATTATCGTGGTTATCGGTACAATACGTAAATTATCGTGGTTATCGGTACAATACGTAAATTATCGTGGTTATCGGTACAATACGTAAATTATCGTGGTTATCGGTACAATACGTAAATTATCGTGGTTATCGGTACAATACGTAAATTAACGTGGTTATCGGTACAATACGTAAATTATCGTGGTTATCGGTTCAATACGTAAGTTATCGTGGTTATTGGTACTATACGTAAATTATCGTGGTTATTGGTTCAATACGTAAGTTATCGTGGTTATTGGTACTATACGTAAGTTATCGTGGTTATTGGTACAATACGTAAGTTATCTAGGTTACCGGTACAATACGTAAATTATTGTGGTTATTGGTACAATGCGCTAGTTATCATGGTTATTGATACAATACGTAAATTATCTTGGTTATTGGTACAATACGTAAATTATCGTGGTTATTGATACAATACGTAAGTTATCGTGGTTATTGATACAATACGTAAATTATCGTGGTTATTGGTACAATACGTAAGTTATCGTGGTTATTGGTACAATACGTAAATTATCGTGGTTATCGGTACAATACGTAAGTTATCGTGGTTATTAGTACAATGCGCTAGTTATCGTGGTTATTGATACAATACGTAAATTATCGTGGTTATTGATACAATACGTAAGTTATCGTGGTTATTGGTACAATACGTAAGTTATCGTTGTTATTGGTACAATACGTAAGTTATCGTGGTTATTGGTACAATACGTAAATTATCGTGGTTATTGGTACAATACGTAAATTATCGTGGTTATTGGTACAATACGTAAATTATCGTGGTTATTGGTACAATACGTAAGTTATCTAAGTTACTGGTACAATACGTAAGTTATCTAGGTTACCGGTACAATACGTAAGTTATCTAGGTTACCGGCACAATACGTAAGTTATATAGGTTACCGGTACAATACGTAAGTTAAGGTGGTTATTGATACAATACGTAAGTTATCTAGGTTACCGGTACAATACGTAAGTTATCTAGGTTACCGGTACAATACGTAAGTTATCTAGGTTACCGATACAATACGTAAGTTATCTAGATTACCGGTACAATACGTAAGTTATCTAGATTACCGGTACAATACGTAAGTTATCTAGATTACCGGTACAATACGTAAGTTATCTAGGTTACCGGTACAATACGTAAGTTATCTAGGTTACCGGTACAATACGTAAGTTATCTAGGTTACTGGTACAATATGTAAGTTACCTAGGTTACCGATACAATACGTAAGTTATCTAGGTTACCGGTACAATACATAAGTTATCTAGGTTACTGGTACAATATGTAAGTTATCTAGGTTACCGGTACAATTCTAAAATCATCTCATGGAAGTTTAATGGGAAACTATCGAGATATAAGAGTCAAGGGTTACTAGTGCAATGCGTAACGTACGTGGTAAAAACACCGTGGTTATTGGAGATTACGTGAATTTCGTGGTCAATTGGAACGTGAAAAACATTTTTTTCTTTTTAAACTGGAATACATGTACATTAAATATTGATTTTAATCAGGTTTCATATCCATGTTATCTACAGCCATATATAGGCAAGAACTTTTCCCAAAGATATTTTTTATATGAAATGTGATCATGAAAATGAATTTATTCAAAACTTTTTCAGTTAACATATCGTTACTTTCGTTAACCGTAAACAGATAATGATAAAGTTACTTACCATGTTGGTCAGGTTAATTAACAACTATATCGTTATAAAGTCCAGTAATTACTACTTTGCAGTAGTCATTAGTATCTAACAATGTCAGAATTGTGGATACTAAATTATGTCTATGTTGTCATGCTGTCGAGACCCGCAAAGGTCTAAAACTCTAACACATCAATTAAATTATAAGTAATTTGATATAATCAATCTAATTGATTTTGGCGATATTAAACTGTATCGAATCAGATATCAACTCACCCTTTGTGCTAGTCGAGGTAGGTCCTGACCCAGAAGTGTAATTTTCCAATCTAGTTACTCTACATTAACACTCACAGCCACTGTTATATATCTATAACAAGGTACATATATATACAATACACAAGTTGTGGATTTTTTCCGTATGTCAGTATCATTGTATTGATTTTTGTCGAATATCTTATAATTAAACTATAATCCATTGAGTGTAACAAAGGTGTGATATTGATAAAGATCGGACCTGAATGGCTGTTTAAAATACCGAGTTGTGCTGGTTGGTCAATTTTAAATGCGTCTCTATAACGCGTTAAATATGGGCGGCTACCAAGTGTTGACTGGAACTGTAACAAACTCGCAGTCAAATCAGATTACCAGCAAATACATACACTGACCCAACCACATGGAAACAGTAAGGCCACACTGAAAAGAAAATCAAATAATATATTCATAAACTTACCCTCGAATAGCATAAACTACAGCTATCCATCGGTTCCTTTCTTCTTACGTTCATCTTCACAGGGCGATTGACTGGTAGGTAGGACGTCAGTTTGGTAGGTCTTCGGTGTATGAGGACATTTTTCAGTATGCTAACACTATAACGTGAATGTAGAGAAGAAACTGTATGTGCTGACGTGGTAGTGTGCTAAAAATGTTGTCAATTGACAAATAAATGTGATACTTAATTTCAAACACAAAGTTATTGTTTATTTACAGCTCATTAACAATTAAAAGCCTTATACCTCGAATAAGTGTGAGAATCTAATCGTTTACAAAATGATAAATCCCCGAAACAAATGAGTGAATACGAGGGTACACATTGTTGACGTCGTTGATAATAACTGATTATGGACACTTACGTGGCGGAAGAAATGAAATAACAATTGTGTTTCAAGTTTTTGAAAGGCCGCCAATGTAATTATCTAAATGTTCCCAACAATTGAGTATTTTGGTAAACATTCGTAATTGTATAATGTATGTATCAGGTATTATCTTATTGATTACGACAACAAAATACAATAAGTAAACAATGGGACTTTACTAGTAACTTAATTAAACACGACGTTGGCTGGAAGTTACTGGTAATAACACTATCCCTATACTCGGGGTCGATAATCAACTATGGTTTGTAACAGCCTTTTGAGAAAGGGCTTAGTAACACTATAGAAAATTTACGTGTATATAACGACCACCTTCTCAACGTGGTCAGAAACTGATATCGCCAACATTATTAAAAATATTTTGCAATGCCAAAAAATATGTTATTTCTCAGTATAACTAAACACAATATGAATACTAGAAAAATAATATTTCACGACACATATACATATCGTCCACCGGTTTGCCTTTGAACTACCTTCGCAATATATTTGCATATATAATGCACAATAATTCTTACGGTAGGAATCCTTTAATCTGAACACATGACTATCCTTTTTTCAAGCAACCATTGATGCGATAGCGCTGGCACATTTAACGCATTAGCTAACTTTGTCTGCGGTAAATTTCAGAGAAAAAAATTGCCAAAACGGCAAAAATTACAGCAGATAATATAATAACACAAACATTTTTATCACGTGGCCTTATTCTCAAATCGACACTTGCATATAAATTATACGTTATCGCTAGGTCTGATATACGTGTATTGAAATGTATGATCCGTTATTGTTACTTATCTTGGGTTCTGTCAAACCAAGCAAGAACTGCTAGTCTATCCGCCGGTGTGTATACTAACCAAGCGCCTAATCTCAGGATTATCGTCCAGTGAGGTCAACATAAACACGAACATTGGTCTTACCACTGATTTCCATTTATAGTTATATAAGAAAGCAAAACTTTAATGTGTAAGTGATGTTATAAACCATTTAATGCGGATTTGATAAGGACGAGGTTGATTAATCGTCACCTACCCGGGACGGCGAGGCAGGGCAGTGTTACCAATATGAGCTTTATGGAAATGGCTGATATTTGTCGAAGATAAAGAGGCCAAATTTAAAACAAATAACCATGTGATTTTGTGAACATATTAAACTTTGGTGACTGTTTAAAATCTGATTTCCTATCTTGCATTCCCACAGTTTTACACAAACATGTCCGTCTTTTCTCGGAGATTTAAAGTTACAATGATATTTCCACACGATAATTCAGAATAACACAATGGTATACATGCAAGTACGAATCCCAAGACCTATATACGTGTACTTCACATGTATTTAACAGTCCAGACGGATCAAACTCGTGGGATCAAACTCCGATTCCTCCTGAAGATCAAACACATGCCCTTTTTAGACCACACAAGGCTCTTTATTTGGATCACAGATAAAATATCTCAAATCCCACACATTTCAAATGCGAGACATAAAACTGCTAGTAATTTTCAAATACAAAATTCAATGTGTTTCACACTATCTGTAGTTATATATTCAAATAAAATCCCACAACATAGTTTTACATACATATAAATATTACATGACCACAAACAAGTTTACATTATCAATACTACGAGATCTAGAGATTGTATTACATCAAAAAGTCTTTAGATCAGATAATAGTACCCACAACACAATACAATGAAATGATTGTATTTCGACACCATTATTACGAGTTCCGATGAAAGAACTTTACCTCCGATATTACGAGAGCAAATTAAAATATTACATTTCCATTGTAACAAGAGATAATTGAAGTATTACACTTTCTATATCACGAGAGCAAACTGAAGTATTATTACACTTCCTATATCACGGGAGCAAACTGAAGTATTACACTTCCTATATCACGGGAGCAAACTGAAGTATTACACTTCCTATATCACAGGAGCAAACTGAAGTATTACACACCCAATATCAAGGGAGCAAACTTAAGTATTACACTTCCTATACAACGACGGCAAACTGAAGTATTACACTTTCTATATCACGAGAGCAAACTGAAGTATTATTACACTTCCTATATCACGGGAGCAAACTGAAGTATTACACTTCCTATATCACGGGAGCAAACTGAAGTATTACACACCCAATATCAAGGGAGCAAACTTAAGTATTACACTTCCTATACAACGACGGCAAACTGAAGTATTACACTTCCTATATCACGAGAGCAAACTGAAGTATTACACACCCAATATCAAGGGAGCAAACTTAAGTATTACACTTCCTATACAACGACGGCAAACTTAAGTATTACACTTCCTATATCACGGGAGCAAACTGAAGTATTACACTTCCTATATCACGGGAGCAAACTGAAGTATTACACTTCCTATATTACGAGAGCAAACTGAAGTATTACACTTCCTATATCACGGGAGCAAACTGAAGTATTACACTTCCTATATTACGAGAGCAAACTGAAGTATTACACTTCCTATACCACGACGGCAAACTGAAGTATTACACTTCCTATATCACGAGAGCAAACTGAAGTATTACACACCCAATATCAAGGGAGCAAACTGAAGTATTACACTTCCTATACCACGACGGCAAACTGAAGTATTACACTTCCTATACCACGACGGCAAACTGAAGTATTACACTTCCTATATTACGAGAGCAAACTGAAGTATTACACTTCCTATATCACGTGATTACATCTATAATGTCGTATGGATTTATTACACCACTAATCTCACGTTATTTGATAATTTATTACACTGCTAATTTCACGTGATCAAATAATGGTATTACACTACTAATCTCACGTGATCAAATAGTAGTATTACACCACTAATCTCACGTGATCTGATAATTATTACACTGTTAATCTCACGTGATCAAATAACGGTATTACACTACTAATCTCACATGATCAAATATTAGTATTACACCACTAATCTCACGTGATCTGATAATTTATTACACTACTATTCCCACGTGATCAAATATTAGTATTACACTAGGCGATAGTGATACGCCGCCAATGTCACGTACAAGTCGACAGTGGTTAAGTAATCAAATAATCTCACGCCCATGTATCTCAATATTATCTCAACAGCTTCAGTAAACAAGTTGATGTCAAGAGAACATACGAGCGTCACGTGATATCACCAGCCTTAGTGATTTATATGTCATGACAACGCGACAGTGTCACATGGTCTGACCAGCTAAAGTGAAGAAACTGACGTCAAGGTAACACACCAGCGCCAGCGACGTCAGTAAGCTGACGTCAAGGTAACACACCAGCGCCAGCGATGTCAGTAAGCTGACGTCAGAAGGATAGTCATTCTCTTGGTCTTAATAAGTTGACGTCAAGAAAAGTCAGCTGGCATCATTTCATAATTCAGTTCAGTGCCTCATCATACAGCATAAAACAATTATACTCGAGCATGATTATCCAGCAGACTTTAATGTCAGTAAACAAATATTATCACAAAACCAGTCAATACGATATATTTGCATGTGTCACTGGTGTCATATACCATAGAACGTTTTATATTGGCTTGCGCTGGCCAGAAATTGATTGCGATATCATAATACGGACAGGGGTATTAGTCATCAACTGAAAATGGCGCAACAAAATGGCTACCTCCATTTGATCATGTCCTCCACACGTGTGACGTTCATTTTAAACATGAACTGTTCTGAGTAATGTGATAAAGAAAAAGCATAGTTTAGAAACTCACTTCAAAGTTTAAGTTTTTTCTCACCAAGCAAAAATAAAAACCAAGACTTTTTAAATAAAATCACATATGAAATAAAACCTTATTTAAGATTCTTTACATGTATGTCTGTCAAACATTTCAAAATATACGATATAGCAAAAGAATAACTACCAGAGCATTGTTTTCATGGAAACCTTGACACTGTAAAGCAGCATTAAATGCAAGGAAATCACAACATACTTAAAACTGAAAATGAGGTAACATTATTTATTACAAGTCTGGTAGGTTCAGCTAACCACTTAAAGCATTATGGGTGTATGGACAGAGGCTGTACTGTCTTGTAGTGTGATAAAAAGAAAAGAAAACAAACATTCTGCACATCTTCTTTCTGTTTTAATACATTTGGAGACTAAAACTTTGTAAAATGAATATATTACACACACTGATATCCTCAGTCTTACTTCTGGTACCCTATTGTACTGTTGGTAGGTATTCAGTAGGAAAACAGGAACAGACCCCCAACTAGTGACGGGCATTATCATCAATAAAATCTCATGTACACAAATATTTCATTAGCTGATACATACTATATAACATACATTTCAATTCCGGTAGGTCTAAAGGACAGCCCTTTCTACCTTCCTCCCCAAAGACATGAGACCAGTGTCTGAATCAATCACCAGGCCTTAAATTTAAGGCTTTTTACTGGCTATTTGCAAGTAGAAATCCAAGAATTGCAAGTAGAAAAATTAATGACTTGCTTTTTTCAGCAAGTGGATTCATCAGATGCAAACTGTGAGTGCCTGTCTATTCCTAACATTTCACAGAATTAAATTGTTTTGAGTTTTGATTTTCAAAGTGTAAATATTTGGAAAAAGCAGTTCCTCTATAATGTTGATATATATTGGATGAAGCAGCAACTGACCAAAAATGTTAAATTCTAGGCCTGATCACTGGAAATGGAATGCCTTTATTTGTCATTGAACTTCAGAGATCTACTTGATAATACACCTGCAGTTTTGCAATGTCCTGATCACATACATGTGTATCAATTCATATTAACATTCAAAATTTTAAGTCCGAGATATAGTCACAGTATATCAATACATACAACAGTATACCCAGTCAAAAAGCATTAAATATAGCCTAAATTCTTCTATCTCAGACATAAACAAGGGTTGAAAAGTTTTCAATCAAATAACAAAATAAATACAGAAACAAAAACAGCACTAAATGTCCATTTAGATCGCACCCTCCTACAGAACATTATATACACAGGAGATTACAATACATAGAACAAGTTCCATGGAATTCATAGAGGATTCCAACACCATATAGCACTTTGTAACTTCATAAGTGGCAAAACGCATTCCCAATCGTTTTAACTCACCCATGATTATCTCCCTTTGTTTACCTTATTGCATCTTGATTTCATTGTCACAGTGAGTACTGTATATAGATATGCAGTAAAAAGTTGTGAAGTTTTAGTGTTCTTATACAGCTATCTGATTTTACAGCCAAACGCTAAAATTTGCAGATATTCCCACAAATATTGGAACAGTTCATAAAATCCTATCATGATATGATTGTGTTTTACATCATCCACTTGTTACTTTGAGGGTGCAGTTGTCATAGGATCACAACCACGTACTGTATAATCTGCTGGGGGTTGGTAATAAATCTGATTGTACAGAAAATCTGCAGAAATTTCTGTGTCACTTTTTGCAATCTCTGCTGCTTCTTCCACTTCCTTGCGAACCTCAGTATCTATTTTCTGTAAAAGCAACAGAGCAAAAAAAATCAAGGCATCGGTTTCCTTGTACAAATGGTTAATTTGTTTGGTCTTTAACACCGATTTGTTTCTCAGGTTAATTTACTGGTGTTGAAAATTTTTCGGCACTGACAATCTGAATATTTTTAAACATCACTTATGGAGATAAATTATGCTGATATATATTTATACATATGCTTCCTACCTAAATGATGGATTTGTTAACATACATACCTTGAGTTCTTCAGCAGTAGCCAGATTAGATGACAGTAACTTTTCCTTGAATGTGGTGATGGGGTCTTTCTTCTCACGTACTTTCTTCACCTCCTCTCGACTGCGGTAGCTGTGATGACAAATTTATATAGTATGACCATATCTGTCCATAATTATGTCTTGAGCATCTGTCACATTTTAGAGATGACCATATTATCATACCTTGCTTATGATGATGTGACTAATTCTGTCACAGTGTACTTATGATCATATGACTATATTTGTCATATCTTTTATTGCATTTAGCCCCAGTATTGATTGTCAAAAACAGCTTACATGAGATAAAGAGATAAAAAGATGAACAGAGAAACTTTCATTAAATTCAATACAGAACATCAAATTTCAATTTTTTCTTTTTTGCTAAATTAGCTCTTGTCACTATCCTTAAAAGTCTGAGCAGAACCTTTTCCGTAAATCACACTGTCCCAAGACTGACCTTGTACCAGGGTCACTCATACTGTGACCACCGTATCTATATGTGGCTACTTCCAGAAGGATTGGGCCGTTCTTCAGGGCATAGTCTTTACAGAATATCATAGCCTCGCGTACCGCTAGTACATCCATACCGTCACACTGAGTTTCACAAAAAGAAAAAAAAACTCAATATATTGCAAACGACATCCTCTTAATTTTACTTTGGTTAAATCAGTAATGTATCCAGATTGAATATATGACAATACATGTATTTACAAACAACAGTGACTGTGTAAGAATCAAATGTTAACATGGAGTTCAAATTGAATGGTAACAAAATCAATATTTCTTATCAGGATTAATAAACGTGACCAAAAGATTAGTCTCTTCTTAAACAATAATAAGTTCAGTAGAGTTATTTCCCTTGAAGCCAAATACACAGTAATGGCTATATCAGAAAGTTATTTCCCTTGTTTACTAGTAAATGTCATAGGACAACAATATTGATGAGATGAATACAGGCTCTTTAGTGCTTGACTTTCACTAATCTCACCAACACACCTACCTTTATGCCCGGTACATAATCACCTCGGGTGTAGTAATCAATACAAGCTGAGGCTCGTTCAGCACTGGTACCCATGCCATAGCCGTTATTCTCACATACAAATACACAAGGCAGGTTCCACAACTTCGCCATGTTAAATGTCTCAAACAGCTGTCCTTGATTGGCTGCTCCGTCTCCATACAAGGTCACACATATGTTCTTCTGCTTACGATACTTCATGGCAAAAGCGATCCCAGCACCCAGTGGCACCTATATATCAGACAGGAAGATTAGTCTAAAGTTAAAGACTTGGGTTTACAAACTTCTATTATCAAGGCTTATAGTACTTCAAGGCCAAGGCAATTCCAGCACCCAGTGGCACCTATATATCAGACAGGAAGCCTAAATCTAGTGACTGGGATTTACAGACATCTTCTATCCAGGCTTTTTCTAATATACACCAGGAGGAAGTACACGAGCCTCAACATCTTACATTGTACATCTGATGTTTATTTTAATAATTGACATTTTGTTCTTAAAAGTCAGATACACAGTTGTCCTCAATCATATATAAGTTCTTATCAATGACATATACATGTATTATTTAACATACTTGACCGGTGTAATCTTGAGTCTTAACAGACAATGCTTTTGACAAGTGATCCAATGATGATTAAGAAACAGAAATTGGCAGTTTAATCATCCATGAAAAGTATCTCATTAACAAGAAATTCTCTGTACTGACTAAAAATACCTGAACCTAGATGCTTTTTATGGGTATACCTGCTGGTAATGGTTATGAGGAACTTTTATTTTACACTTGACACTTGCTACCCATGTGGTAATTTGTTCAAAACAAGATCGACAACAATGAAAACATTATCTCTATATTATTGACAGTGCAACTATGGAATGCTACACAGTTTGGTGGATAAAAACCTATATTCCCTTCAATACTACCAGTGGGGGAATTGGAAATACCCAAACATCATGGAAGTTTGCATATACATACATATTTGCATATATCGACAATGGTAGTATAAGGATTATAATTGCAAAGGAATGACAGCATTTTGGAAAAGAATAAAAGTTTATACATAATCTGTGTCAACAGGTATTCTCACCTGAGCACCGACGATTCCATTCCCTCCGTAGAAGTTTTTACTGTACATGTGCATTGAACCTCCTTTACCTAACGAACAGCCAGATTTCTTGCCTGGAACATAAAGTAAAGAATGGAAATTTTAAGAATCATGTACTGATAACATGTTAATTGCAAGAAATAACATTTCAATCAATTTAACAGTGTTTTTAAAAGACTTTGTGGGCCTAAAGTTTTAATAAGTAAATAAATAAATCCTTCAATTTATGCATAGGTCTCTTTCAGCACTAAATCATAATATTATTCCACATGACATACACCAATTAATATATTTGAACAAATCATTAATCTGTAATCCAAACTAATCACAAAGTTAAAATAAAATTTCTGAAAAACAGAAAGAAATGAATTCAAGAAATAGACATGAAACAGAATACCAGGTATGTAATGTAAAGGAGCACTCTACACTGATTCATATACACCCAATTAGCTGTAGAGACCACCATTTACCAGCCAATAAATCAGATTTTTAATGTATTCATTAAACTACCCAAAGCCACACTTTTACAATGTAAATAATGATATAACATACAATAAGATTTAACAACAAGCTATAGTTTCCCTAGCTATTCTCAAGCTACATCTGTATGTAACCTGCTAAAGGTAAAGGGATAGCAAAACAGCTGTAATACTGTTACAATTATAAATATTGTAAACACATACAGTTCACATTTTAGCGGTAATCTGATTCTAGTGCTTTTCCCACTGAAAGTATTGCACTAAAATATTATTGTGCTAATAGCAGTTTCTATACACTGCTTATATGGCAATCATTTATGATGCACATATTCATCATTGTGCTAATTTTTCATATGCATGAACAGGAGTGCTGTCACTAGGAACATTGGTCTGGTTAACAAGACAACTGGATCAGAAATTGAGGAATGCCAATTATACAGACTTTACCCTATACTTGATGACCTACCAGTGAGCTCGGCCAGAACTCCCAGTATAGGGACACCACGAATGTATGTCCAGCCGTGAGCTCTGTATGCTGTAATCACTGCATCATCAGGGGTAATAGCTGCTTCCATACCAACACAGCAGGCTTCCTGTAACAAATTTCTTCATTTTAGGTAGGGTAAAACGATAATCAACAACTCAAAGAAAAAAACCAGGTACTCTACTGGAAACAGAACTCATAACAAAACAGGTACTTTACTGGTGGCAAGAGTATTGATGTGTCATAGCGCAATGGATTGTTATGTGGGCGGCTGTAAGCACTATGCAATAGAATTACTTCCATTTCCTGTTGTAAATTCCAGCTGTCATTATTTCAAGCTGTAACTTCTGACATAGAAAAAGAATAATAATTAAAATATGTAGTCCTTTCCAGGATAAAGGTAAAAGTTGCTTAAATACCTGTCCAAGGTTGAGGTGAAATTTGTTTATATCTGTCCAGGGTAGACTTGAAATCTATTTATATCTGTCCAAGGTATATGTGAAATTTGTTTATACCAGTCCAGGGTAGAGGTGAAATTGGTTTTAATCTGTCCAGGGTAAAAAGACATATGTTTATACCTGTCCAGAGTACAGATGACAAAAGCCACGGATTTGTTTGGCTTTGTACATGTTGCCAGCTGTTGTCTCCATCCTCCTAATGGTCTGCATGTCTCGGTAAAACTTGATGCATTCTTCCCTGCTGGCAGACACTTCAGTAGAGGGACCCATGTCAAGTCTGTGCAGGTCAAAATCCTGTAACATTGAGTTGGTGAGTAGTTCAATATCATTGTAGATGTGTAAACAACTAGTTATTAGTTAAAAGCAATGTTCCTGTAGCAATTGTTTTGGAAGGTCTGTGCCCATAGATGAAACATACTAATGTTAACAAAAAATGTTACTGGTATATACATAGTTCTGTATTTCAGATTTACTTACAGAATGTGAAGAGATGCAATATTCATTGTTTACAGATAGATTGATAAATTATTGTCCCAAACTTAAAAGGTGTTTGATTTATAACTTATAAAAAACTTTGCTTGCTGTAAATGGTTGGTTGGTTGGTTGGTTAGTCACATGGTTGATTGGTTGGTTTGTAAAAACATGCGAGACTAACCTGTGTTGTGAACGTTGAATTAGCAACTGTTGAGTATTTGCCATTGCACAGGGCTGCACCACACTTCCACTGCAAAACAAATTACAAGAATTTTGTGTAACTTTCAATCATGGAAATCATATCATTATTTTCCCCTTCAATAGAAAGTAATCTACACTCTATATATCAGGAGGTTAAATCAGCACTTTTCAATATGTCTATGGGATTTTATTTCATTTCTAAAGGTACCAGAACATCACTTATGTATCTGTTTCAACAGTTTCACATATATCAAAAGAGAGTTTGCATTTGTGCCTCTTGTCACATTTAAAGCATGTAATATACAGACTGATAATGATTCTTTAACCATACTATGAGTTTGATATCCTACTCGTTATGTGTTCTTTCTATTACAGAAACCCATTAATGACTCAATATTTTAAGGAGTGATTAATTTATCTCTATTACTATCTTTTCTACAGTGCTGGTCACTGAGTAAACATAGGTTTAGTTTTGATGGATACAGAAGATGACATCTACATCACAGAATCATTTCATAAGCAGATTAAACACAAAGCAACATAAAAGTCAAACTAATTTTGCAAAATACCACTGGTAGGCATAATATGGGAAATATAACAGAGAATAATGTCGGTAATGTAATAAATTATCATTCAAAAATTGAGAAAAAAACACACAGTCACATGCACTACAGAATGCACAGAATATTTCCACCATAACACAAGATTTCATCATCTTATTGAGATCAGAGTAGAGCAAAATTGGTTGAGCAATACAAAAATATAAAATTTATAGTTGTGAATATAATGTTGAACTATTTTAGAACAGCTGAATCAAATGTAGCTGGATTATGATATACTTATCTTAACAGATAATTTGTGATATTCTTATTAAGGCATACTGTCTGTTAATGGGTTACAAATGTTGTACTTTATTAATAACTTAATACATTTTTTGATGATCATGTATTTGTCAGTTTAATCTTAAAGCTGGGACAATTTCATAATATATTCATACCAGGCAATAATCAAATTACTGATAAATATGTTCAAAGGTTGTGTCAAATTTAAGGACCTCCCATTTTGGTTGATATAGTTATGTCATTCATTGACTTTAGAACATCAGAATAACTCAGGCTACAGAAGTCTGTTACTGATAAATTTAAAATGTCTCATTAGCTGTATATAATATTTCCTGTATACTGACAGTTCTCAGACTGAAGCACAATACAACAGCATTCTTGAGTTACCAACAAATTGGTTTCATGTGGCTTGATTATTTCAATTTCTTCGTCTCATTAGATAACCGAATTTAAGCAGATACATAATTTGTAAATAAATCTTACATACTGTAAAACAACAACAGAGTGTGACATTACCACTGCGTATAAAGGAACACAAATGGTAGTGGCTTAAACAGAAGATAGGTTTACATATACAACATCCAGATAATAAACGTGTGTGAAATTCTCACAATCCGTTGTATCAGGGAGATCGTTTTATTTCTCATTCCTATATTCGTTTGGGTCAATGTTGACATGTTCCGATCTACATCTGGCCCAATTGCCTGTTGAGTTTTAAGTGTCTGATCACCCTTTGTACGTTTAATGATGTGACTGGTCAGGAGAGAGTAATTCATATAATTGACAGATCCCCCATGTGTCACAAACTGTCTGTATCTTCCCTGAAATTGACAATATCATACAACATACGACAGTCATATCCAGCTAATAAAAACCGTTGAAAACATTTCATTATTTAAATATAAAACATCATACAGATGGATGATGCGAGAATGTAATAACAGACCAGTCGGCATACTTCCTAGTATTTCAAAAATTTTTGAAAAAATTCTGCATGATCAGCTGCCAACATTTTTTAACAACATATTTCATCCCTTCTAGTGGTCTATAAGACCGGTTTTGGGTGCCAGACCATCCTGCTGCACATGATGGAGGACTGGCAACAGGCCTTGAATGGTCACAACTATGTTGGGGCCATTCTTATAGATCTTTCCAAGGCCTTCGACTGTCTTCCTCATGACCTGTTGCTCAGGAAGCTCTCATATTATGGGGTATCAACTGAGGCTGTTAGTCTCATGAGTAGCTACCTAGGAAACAGGATAGGAGGCAACACCAGTGAGTGGATAGCTCTCATCGAAGGGGTACCCCAGGGATTGATCCTTAGGCCGCTTATTTTCAATATATTTATTCATGATATCTTTTACTGTATTAAGGAAGCTACTTTGTACAATTATGCTGATGATAACGCTCTGGGCTATTTTAACAAAAGTATTGAAAGTCTGAAAGAGGTGTTAGAGAGAGGCAGCATTACTGATAGAATGGTTTGAAATGAATGACATGAAAGCGAACCCAGAAAAAATTCAGTCAATATGTTAAGGAAAGAAAGCCCTCCATTACTTCACAATAGGCAATTCCACCATAGTTTGTGAAGATAGCGTTAAACTTTTTGGTGTTGAGATAGATTTTTATTGAAGTTTGATAAACATATCTCTTTTATTTGTAGACAAGTCTCCAAACAGTTAGTAGTTTTGAAGAGGATTGGACTTTTCTTATCTAAATCTGTTAAAATGTTAATTTACAAGAGTTTTGTATTGTCAAATTTTAATTACTGTCCTCTTGTTTGGCATTTCCACAGCGTCTCGGCAACCAGGAAAATGGAAAAGGTGCAAGAAAGGGGTTTGCGCTTTGTTTTTAATGATGATACCTCTGACCTCAAAAATACTGCTAATAGATGCTAATACTTCTTTCCTGCATGTTAATAGGATGAAGTTGATGGCTTGTGAAGTTTTTAAAAATTTTTAACAAGATTTCTCCTGACTACATTTGCAGTCTGATATCTAAACAAGAAACTTTGTATACTTTCAGGGCAGAGGGTAAGGCACACATCCCAACTGTAAACACCACCAGGTATGGAAAGAATTCCTTCTGGTACGAGGCGTCCCGCATATGGAACAGTCTGCAGAATGGTCTGCGTAAGGTAGAGAACTACAAAGAATTCAGGAGACTGCTCCGTATGAGGTATGGCCCAGACTGTAAGTGTTCTGTGTGTGCTCATATGTGAGTGTCCTCCCTTTGTTCAGTGGTGTTGCTACCTCTGTGCTTTTGTCTTCTATTTTCATTTTTGTGTTTTTATTTTAAGTGCTTTTGCTTATTTTGTTTGTCTTCTTGCTTTGGTTTATAATCTGCTGTCTTATCTATTTACTATTTACAATATTGACATTGACAAAATGTTCTCTTTTAATTTGTACTTTATTAGTAGGCTTCTAAGTATCATAGTCTGTCAATTTTTTTTTATTTTTTGCTATATTAGCATATATGTATATTACATTTTCATTAAAGTGTTTTACTTCTTTTGCATCAAGAAATACATGTGTATGCCTGATATGCAGGTGTTCAATCTTAGCCTATTTAGTCTTATCTGATTACATAATTTCTATGATATATAAAATGTGATAACTTCTTTTTTGTTTATAATATGTGTATAAATTGCTATTGACTGTGATACATATCCTCTGCTGCTTGTTGCTAATATTATGTTGCATGTTATTTTGTTTTGTATTATGTTATGTCGAAGTACAAATTCACCAGAGCTTATGTTTACTGTTTGTAATATTCGACGTGAAATAAAGTTTCTTGTATCTTCAGAATACGAGTCTTCCATCTATCAACAAAACCTATTTTCAAGTTTACAAAATTCGTGTGCAATCTACAACGATATAAATTATACTGATCGGGGCACCAAATTAAACTGAAGCAAAGAAATAACAGAGAAAAGTTTTCTTACTGCTTTGGAAACCGCTGACGAGGAAAGGCTCCCCAACTTTCTTAACGGTAGCATGTTTCGTTTTGTAAAGGTCAAAACACTGAAAGGAAGTTGGGATGTAGAAATGGGGAGATAACTCTCGATCACAGCATTTATGCAGGTGTCACTCACTCAACAAAAAAAGGCCAACATTATTTCTCTTGTAAGATAACATTTGTGTTTCAGTAAGCCACCAATGAAATGATTTATGGAGACTACATCAGACTATCACTAAGGTAATACTCAATGGTTGGAAACTGAACTTTTTCCAAACGATCATGTTAAGGTATGACCGATGTTAATACACGACTACTCCGCGGATTCGAACAGATAAAAAGTGACTTAGCGTTTTTGTTAATTTGATGTAAACTTACTAATTGTCATATTTAGAACAAGGTGGAGGCACAAGTTTTTTTCAACTTAACTGCGTATTCTCTAAATATACATTTACGTATAGAAAACAGCTAGTACCATAAAAACATATCTATGATAATTCTGATTTAATCAAAATCTGTTTCTAGATTTAATGAAGGGTTGCTCGTCTCAAGATATGATAAGATGAGAATTTTGAAAATAGGATAATGACTAGATCTAATGATGGTATTCGGAACGAACGTCACTATGATCATTAAGACATTCCAACTCTAAAGAGTAGAAGGTATAAAAGACGATCTGGTAAGGGAGAGCCTAAAGTGAGGAATCCTGAATTTATCATTGTTACCTAGTGTAACGATTATTCACTCAACATTAACAGATGACAGTAAAAGATGTAAGAATCCAGACGTTAAATTGTCATTTACCTGATAAAGGTACAATTTTCTTCGTATTCTGCAGTTAGAGAGAGTTTTCAGACCTGAAATTTGCAGATTCACATCTGCGCCTTCTCTAACGTTTCAGATTCAAAACTGCACATTCACTAACTTTTTAGATTCAAATTTACGCATTCACTAACTTTTTAGAGTAAAATTTGCGCATTCACTAACTTTTTAGATTAAAATCTGCGCATTCACTTACTTTTAATATTCAAATCTTCGCCTTCTCTAAGTTTTCAGATTACACTATCCCGTATTCGAGGATTGGTAAAAAGAACTTTTTATTTCCTTTAAGTCCCAAACTTGATAGCATGAAAACACTTCACTGATATTTATCGCCAAGTAAGTATAGGCTAGGGAGAGAAATTGAGGCAAAGTGAAGGATACTTCAATGACCGAACGAGGTAAATCTTAAAAATAAAACAAAGAAGACTTGTCGGAGAAAAACTATGTCCTAAACGGTAAGCCATTCATGAAAGCTAAGAACATGTTTTAACAATACACCAAAGGTGTATTTGAACAAATGTAGTACAATCAAGTGAAAGGCCATTAGGAATGCATGTGCCAATTAAGAAGGAATTTTCTAAAAGAGTATAAGATATTGATTGGAATGGAGACTATGGGACATACTCGACAAATTAAGGAAAGCGGAATGCATATATTTAAGTACATCAGACGAAGCGGGGCACTTGTTATGGTTTGCCTAGTTTCTTCAGTTCTGTTATCAACTTAATAAAAGTCCCATAGCTGTGGTCGGATTTCGACCAATATCGAGCTCATCAAATATCATACTGATACAAAGCAAAGCGCAAAATTTGGTTTATACTTGGCTATGATAAAAATATAGTTAATTGACGGAAACGAAGAAATAATTCACTGTAAGGAGCTTAAAGTCCCATAACTGGCAGTTATTGACGGATTTTGACCGATATGTTATTATTACATTATTAGCGGCCCGTCCACCGGTATTGACCGATATGAAAATACCCGAGGCCTTATTGATTTATAGAAATATACCAAATTTCGTTAAAATCGGACTAAGGAAAACAGCAAAACGGCGGAGGGGGACATTCAAAGTGACACACTAGTTATTCTCTCATCTAAAAAGAAAAAACACCTTACATTTAGGTTCTATTTAAACAGATCAGATATACCGTATGAGATAGTGTGATGGATCTAAATGCTAAAGTTGTCTTATAACTTACTTCACGTACCAAAATATATCTAAGATAGAAACGTCAACCCAAATCGTTAGATAACTGATTATAGAGTACACGTTCGTGTCTGTTGCTTGGCAAGGTCTTTGTTATCAGTAAGCTATTCGATAATCACAGAAGAGGGACTCAAACTAGAAATTAAATCAAAATGTCGCGACCTTATTTTGGTTTTAAAGACATACCGTCTTGTAAGGTTATCAATCATAGATACGTACTTTTATCGTCGTCCGCTTTTCTCGGAAAAGTAAGTTCTCATAATACGAGAATGGAATTATCTGCGACATTGAAAATAACTGCATATGAAAATAAAAATTTTCACAGAACAAAAAAAACATGTGTTACAGAAGCTGATATTTTTGATTAATCAAAAACTGTAACACTTTTAAGTTTTTATCAATTAATATTTGATTAATTCCATTTCTTTACCATATTGTATCACAGAAAGATCAATTACCATGATTTAGTTGCCAAGCCGGGAATCACACACATATAATCATTACGGATAACTACAAGAAATACAGATATTAAGTCTAACTATTCCAAGTGCCACCGTGTAATAAACACTAAGTAGTAACAACTAACAGGTCTATATTACTACTTTTCCCAAGTTGAATTAGTAATTAAAAAAACATAAACTTTACTCTAATCGATACAAGTGACCATTCATTTGATATACGTTTGCATGTGCAAGACTATATAAAAAATCTGGTAGTTTTCAATGACATTATCTAATGTAACAATTTAACGATGGTATCTGTCGGATACTATTCATGTAACTTAGATTCTAAAATGTAACAACACGTACATGTAATACAAACTGTGGGTACTGGTATAACCAATGGTATAACCAATGTTACGATTATTGTATAGTCAATCTGTGGGTACTGGTATAACCAATGGTATAACCAATGTTACGATTATTGTATAGTCTGTCTGTGGGTACTGGTAGAACCAATGGTATAACCAATGGTATAAACAATGTTACGATTATTGTATAGTCAATCTGTGGGTACTGGTAGAACCAATGGTATAAACAATGTTACGATTATTGTATAGTCAATCTGTGGGTACTGGTAGAACCAATGGTATAACCAATGTTACGATTATTGTATAGTCAATCTGTGGGTACTGGTAGAACCAATGGTATAACCAATGTTACGATTATTGTATAGTCAGTCTGTGGGTACTGGTATAACCAATGGTATAAACAATGTTACGATTATTGTATAGTCAATCTGTGGGTACTGGTAGAACCAATGGTATAAACAATGTTATGATTATTGTATAGTCAGTCTGTGGGTACTGGTAGAACCAATGGTATAACCAATGGTATAACCAATGTTACGATTATTGTATAGTCAATCTGTGGGTACTGGTATAACCAGTGGTATAAACAATGTTATGATTATTGTGTAGTCAATCTGTGGGTACTGGTAGAACCAATGGTATAAACAATGTTACGATTATTGTATAGTCAATCTGTGGGTACTGGTAGAACCAATGGTATAAACAATGTTACGATTATTGTATAGTCAATCTGTGGGTACTGGTAGAACCAATGGTATAAACAATGTTACGATTATTGTATAGTCAATCTGTGGGTACTGGTAGAACCAATGGTATAAACAATGTTATGATTATTGTATAGTCAGTCTGTGGGTACTGGTAGAACCAATGGTATAACCAATGGTATAACCAATGTTACGATTATTGTATAGTCAATCTGTGGGTACTGGTATAACCAGTGGTATAAACAATGTTATGATTATTGTGTAGTCAATCTGTGGGTACTGGTAGAACCAATGGTATAAACAATGTTACGATTATTGTATAGTCAATCTGTGGGTACTGGTAGAACCAATGGTATAAACAATGTTACGATTATTGTATAGTCAATCTGTGGGTACTGGTAGAACCAATGGTATAAACAATGTTACGATTATTGTATAGTCAATCTGTGGGTACTGGTAGAACCAATGGTATAAACAATGTTATGATTATTGTATAGTCAGTCTGTGGGTACTGGTAGAACCAATGGTATAACCAATGGTATAACCAATGTTACGATTATTGTATAGTCAATCTGTGGGTACTGGTATAACCAGTGGTATAAACAATGTTATGATTATTGTGTAGTCAATCTGTGGGTACTGGTAGAACCAATGGTATAAACAATGTTACGATTATTGTATAGTCAATCTGTGGGTACTGGTAGAACCAATGGTATAAACAATGTTATGATTATTGTATAGTCAATCTGTGGGTACTGGTAGAACCAATGGTATAAACAATGTTATGATTATTGTATAGTCAATCCGCGGGTACTGGTAGAACCAATGGTATAACCAATGTTACGATTATTGTATAGTCAATCTGTGGGTACTGGTAGAACCAATGGTATAAACAATGTTACGATTATTGTATAGTCAATCTGTGGGTACTGGTATAACCAATGGTATAAACAATGTTACGATTATTGTATAGACAATCTGTGGGTACTGGTAGAACCAATGGTATAACCAATGTTACGATTATTGTATAGTCAGTCTGTGGGTACTGGTATAACCAATGGTATAAACAATGTTACGATTATTGTATAGTCAATCTGTGGGTACTGGTAGAACCAATGGTATAAACAATGTTACGATTATTGTATAGTCAATCTGTGGGTACTGGTAGAACCAATGATATAAACAATGTTATGATTATTGTATAGTCAATCTGTGGGTGCTGGTAGAACCAGTGGTATAAACAATGTTATGATTATTGTATAGTCAATCTGTGGGTACTGGTAGAACCAATGGTATAAACAATGTTACGATTATTGTATAGTCAATCTTATCAATGTTCCTTTTCTTTTGCTTAATGATAATAATGATAGTAATAATATACTGGACATAGGTTTATTAAGCCTATATATCCAGATCAGAGTTAAAAAGAATTAGTATTCCGAATACGGATCAGTATGTTATTGTCTAGTTCATTATTATAAACACATTCAGTTTGCCTCCAATGTTTATCCAATCGGGATTTAAAGTTTTGATTGTTTGTGACGTTACAACGGCATTAGGAAGTGAATTCCAGTGGTTTACCACCCGTTCACAGAAAGAATACTTCCTCAGATTTAATCTGCTCCTTCTATTTGATAGTGGAATACTTAGCCCTCTTGTTATCTTGTTATTGTTTTGTATAAGGAAATCCTCCGCGACAGCCCTATCATATCCTCCCTGTGTTAGTTTGTATACTTGAATCATATCTCCTCTCAATCTTCTGGGCCTCAGTGTTGGTAATTTAAGGCTCCTTAGCCAACTTTCATAGCTAAGGTTTTTCATTCTCGGTAATTGTTTCGTTGCTCGTCTTTGCACATTTTCAATGAGAATTTAGATGTAAAATTAAGGTACCAGATCCTATATTAGGCACTAACTTTCAAGAATGAAATCGGTTACAGAAACAGTATAAGATACTCGTATTTTCTAATAAAATGCACTGACTAAAGAAAGTTCGGTCTATTGGTGTAAATATCAACTCTGGTGATTGATATATTAATACTGAACAGATTTTAAAACCATACAAATATGAGGTTCTCATACATACATTCCATTGATTTCTGTTGTGCATGAGTGATAACTTTTTGTTATTAGAATGCAGAACGTCCCCTTATTGAAATTCCTTTACATATCTATAGTATTATAATGAAGATTTCAATATGGTCTATATATACATACACTTTTAACAGAAGTTATTTAAAGTATCTGTTGTTAATGTGTAAAAATAGGATCAATTGTCTAATGTTTTACTGGTCATCTTCAGACAGACTATACAAAACAATTATGACATTTTGATGTTTATAATTTGAATAATAAGGATAAAAAGGGAGGAATCACAAAAATTTATAAAATAATACCGTAATTTGATATTAAAACAATTGAAGCCCAATATATCAGGGCTCCAGATGTTACCTGTATACATACCCGCATCGTTTATAAAGAATGGCGCTGTTCATTGATGATAATATACAGTTACATTTATTGAGCAATAAACGACACGCATATCTATAATCAATATAGCTCATACAAAACCATTATGGTAAAGAATTTAAAAAAAAAATCAATGGATATATTGAATGTTGATATTTTCGTCACGTGACGGGCCGTCAGTGTTAGCTACAACAGGAAGTATTCTATACGTGTATATATTTGTGTGTATGTATATATATGTCTGTGTGTTTGACACGGGTTTATTGCATTAGCCGCACAGTATCGGAGCTAGAGGCTAGTGTATATAAGTAAAAGCACGAATAGATATAGATTAAACAGCTCATTCAATATGCCGGGCCAAAATGGACAATTGGATTTACAGAACAAGCAAGGTTGGTATATAGTGTCAATGTTTTCAGTTCCTATTACCTTACTATCACAAACAGTACTAATACTGTATAACCAATACTTTGCTATATAAATTGTTTCACAACAGTAACATGTGTAAATACGATAAGGTGTTGCAATTATAATTATGTTACACTCTTTTTTTTAGAGAAGATGTGATTTTGTGAATGGGAAAACAATATTGGTATTTAGACTTAAAAGAAAGGTTTTTTTCTTGCATAACATCTTGAATATGAGTAACCGTGTTTTAATTAGGAAACATTTTGTTTTTCTATATATTTTTGTATCTAGGTATTATGATGAAAACTCAGCATCTCAGGCGATTGTCATGCACTGGTTATGAGGTTTATGCTTCTGCTACACTCCACTTATCCCAGTGTCATGGTCGGGATGCGATGTTTTGTATCTAAAATAATAATCTTTTAGTTAGCTGACAACATTAAATAAAATAAAAATACACGATGCAAATCAACAATGACATATCCTGTGGTGTCCCTATTTGCTCCACTTGGGCAGTGAAGCAAGTTTACGTTATACATACGAACATTTTTGGGTTGGTTTGATGGTATATAGTGTGTCCGTATGAATAAGGAAGGCTGTTGAACATCATACGTGTGTTTATTTAGAAAGTATTTCATTTGAAACTAAAGACGATAATTGTTCCCTAGTTCCTCGGGATTGTAAACAACTTAATTAGCATATAAGTAAGGAAGTCTTCAGAGAGAAAATGGATACATTCCAAGGTAAGACAAATTAATCCTTAGCATGGTAACTACACAATAGGGAAACATTTATCTTTTATGATACTAAGACATGATATACGGAACAGCTTTTGAATCTTTACAGCGAAATATCAATTGATTTACTGTATCGTCCGATTTCGATGTAATGTTTTTTACGAGTTTGTGTATTTCCTTTGCGTTGATGTTAGCTTAACACATTCTGTACATATCACTGCCAAAACATTATGAACTTACACTGCTATGTGTGTAATCGATAGAATGTGTCTGTCACTCAGTGTCCACAACAAGGTCAACATACTGATCATCTGTCTACCTGTCAGTGGGATGATGGACACATGACCAGTCCAAAACACTGACCAGCCCTTGTTCAACTCACAAACGGCGGAATGCTAACCCAGTTTTGTTGGCTATGTTGTTTTTATATTTACATTAAAATATCAACGATTCTTATCAGTAGAAGGTTGTAAATTCCCACACTTCCTACCAGTGGGTTGGTATCAATTACTATTTAGACCAGTGTATAGCGTCATAGTTGATAGTGAGCGATATGTCTAAATATAATTCGTAGTTCTTAAAAGCAACATTAATTTTTATAATAAGAACAGTTTTCTTCTGGTTAGTAATGGTTCTTATATAAACTGATGTGTCTAACACACGCAAAGAAACTACAGTGAATATAGTCCTCGATGTGTTAAATTGTTAAGAGCTCTTTTTGCTTTAAGCAAATGTTTCAATTAGAAAGGAATTGAAACACACATTTATGTAAAGCAAAAAAGTAGAGAGCGTATATACACATTTCTATTGAAGTTTGTCACGCAGCTGAAAACCGGTAACTCCCACGTTATTTTGGGAATACCACACAGACTTTCATTTTTAGCATAATATATATGATACCTGTATTTATCCCTGAGAGAGGTGGAGAGGTCATAAAGTGATGTATTCTCTTGTAACATAAATAAATCTCACGTAGTAAGTTACACTGTTACATACAAGGAAGCTTAACATTGGTTTATTTTTACAGGTGTAAATAAACTCAATAACTTCGGTCATATCAAGATGAAATATGGCCGTGCGTATATATGTAGTACCGAGGTGATTATGTAATAGGCAAAATAGGTGAATTTTCTTTTAACTTTTGCTGTTGTATGCATTTACAATGACACATTTCAACATTTCACTTCAAGAAATGTCAATGCTGTGACGTAAGTGTTAATTTTACAGGGAATTCCCATATCGTTGATTTGGTGAGTTATTATCGATTCCATTACAAGAAATGCACGATGAGCGTCTTTGATGAAGCAAAAGACGTTTATCCTTGTGAAGAGACTCGGCCGGATTCATGAAACCATTCTCATGCTCAAGCATGTTATGTTTTGCTCTCCTTGCATCTTTAATTAATTTGAGTTTGAGTTTGAATTAAGGCTTGGTTAATATTTCGGTATATATTCTAAATACCTTATGATTTAATGAATGACGAGACTGTTATTGAGAGTATATATTGATAAGTATATAAAACTATCAGGATGTGAGATGTGAGGCCTCTGTGTACGTGAGGTCGATATTCACGTCCTCCGCGACAGGTACAGGGTGTAGAAAACCTTTAATGAACTCCTCCTGGACACCAAAGGGCGCACTACCGAGACTAATGAGTTTACACATCACTAGGTTTAACTTTATTCATGTACACAAGCTGGGATCAAAGCAAAACAAAAGTGATAGTAACCCACTTATACCTAAGTTCACAAAAATATGTAGGTAAGATTATGTAAAACATTGTAGCTGTATGTGATCACTCCAGTGTACTCCCAATGAAAGAATAAAATACCCTTTGAACCTCGGGTATCTTGAACATTGTACACTTTAATCAAGAGTTGGGGAATTCACAAAATTTAGATATCTCATCAAACACAAAGAGTTGACCAAACATTTAGCCTGGAGTCCGATTTTTCTGTAACGAATGCTTGACCGCAAGGTTAATTATCCTGTTGTGTTATCACGGACAGATTCGCCCCAAGACTAATAGACTCTGCATACAAGATTTTAATACACATCTGTCTCACAAACGGACAAACGAAAGTTAAGATGGGTTGCTTAACTTCACGATATCCAAGGTTAATAAGTGATATGTTGAGTGGTCAGTTTAGACTAGTACTTACTTATAATTAGTGTTGCCGTCAGCAGATGACATCGTGTTTTCAACGGAAATAGCCTCATCAGAAGGCAAGCTTGAACTCAATCTAACCCGCACTTTTAAAAATGACTGGTGTCACACTGTAGCTGGTTTTCTACAATAGAACGTGCAGTTTCCCAGTACTGCAGCCTCAGAAAAACAACGAAATATTAATAGCTATGATTCTAGCTGAAATTTGGAGAAACTATCAAACTGATTATCTCAGAATTTCCACTACTCTCTATGCAAATTGTCTTTGATTATTGATTGATAGTACTTCTATATAGTCTATACCAACCCAGAATAATGTAATAGAGAGAGAGAGAGAGAGAGAGAGAGAGAGAGAGAGAGAGAGAGAGAGAGAGAGAGAGAGAGAGAGAGAGAGAGAGAGCACAAATATATATTTTAGATGTTTTATTTTCATATTTATATTGAATCTGAAGACAACTAAAAGATCATTTTACAAAATGCTTGTCTAGCATTGTGTAAAAGGTGAACACAAAACTGCTTTATGTTGAACCATATGTAGAATTATTAAAACAACACAAGAATATCAAATGATTTTAAATAATTGTCACTGAATCTCAAAAGCGATGAAACTGATACATTTATTAAAAGAAAGAACACATATTCTGCTTCTTAGAAAACAGGCCACCGCAATGTTAAATGCAGAAATGGCACGTCTTTAAAAGGCTATTTAGCGAGTTTATGTCACGTTATCAGTTATATTCATAAAAGGAAGTAAAAAACTAGAGTAGTAATCTGTGTTAGCGATAAAAATGTTACTTCCCTGTAGTCATATTTAAATGGAAATTTTTCAACTGATAAAATATTAAAAGTATACAGTCTGACGCGTGCATTAATACATCAATACTCTGAGTTGAATTATTAGGAAATCTGATATAACCAAAAAAATAAAGTGTTTTTTTTAGGTAGCTTATTTAATAAACTAATTCACTTTAAGTTGAGATCGGCTAGGTATAAAACTAAATTGAAACTCAAAATCCTCGATATCGTATGAAGTACGATTAAGTATGATACACGTGGTCGTCATCTTTTAAACAGAGTATGGTTTCATTTTCACAATCACCTCCACCCGGACCCAGATTAAATGTATTTGCAACACCCGACAAAAACTACATCATAACAAAAATAAAATTAGGAGGTAGACTCAGCAGAGCTGAGATCTAATATAAGTTTTATGTGAAAAGGGTCACAAGTAATGGGATTGATTGAACGAACATCAAGAAACAAAACAATTAATCAACAACACCAGTACCTGATAGTATTAACACAAATATATAACCACAGATGTAACGCCTGGTATAATTAGTCAATACAGAGATGTCTGGATGAATCTGCAGTCTATGAAACTGGTTTCTGGACCGGAAAGATGCCTATCCTTTGTCCTTATACACATATCCCTTGTCGACAGATAATGATGCGGGAATGCTCCTTTGATGTCAATGGACCGTGACCTTTCAGAAAAGTACACTCTGTACTACTTTTAACATATAGTAGTATTTCGAGCTATGTAGTAGTGTGACAATGCTGTAAGATTTACAACGAAACTAGCAGATACATAGTTCATTTTACAACATAATTTTTACTTTTATTCTTGATAATTACAGACTTTGGTGTGAATATTGAAAAGAAAGTGTAAGACAATTTGTTTTCCTTTTCCATAGTTTGTCCCGATTCAATTTTATTCCAGTCAAATTAAAAAAATATATATAACGTTTCTAATAGTCGGTAGCATATATAAACGAGAGATGATACATAACATATTTCCTGTATGAACTATCGCCAGATGTATGTGTGTTTGTGTTTAAATAATGCATATATATATATATATATATATATATATATATATATATAATATATATACAGTATTCAAGATTCCTCGATATTGATTAAATATATTAGCACTAAATGAATGTTTAAGACCTTCGTAAATGTCAGAAATACATGTAACAATTCCAAATGATGTATTAATTTGTACATGGGAATAAAACGTAGTAAGTAGTAACCATTTCTCATCAATTTCCTTTCCTTGAGGCTGATGAATATCCGTTAGGATGTAGCTGTAACTGATGAAAAAAACAATAATATCATAATAAAATTGTGTAATTAATCTATGTCAGTTTGATCTAATTGCTTTTATTTGTGAGATTGATAGAGGTCTTAACGATCCTAAAATGCTTATTTGTCAATAAAATAGCAAGCGTCTTAAATAAAAGTAATGCTGAAGAACGATATGAACTGTAAATATCTCGTGGACAAGTTTATTTATAGCGAGATGTTTGTAACCTACAGTACTTTAATATGTGCCCTCTGTATACATGTTTTAAGTGTATAACTTTGTACATGAGTTCAGATGCATTACACATGTTACCTGAGGGAGAATTTTGATGAAGTGATCCTGTCAAAATCGACTTCCTATTCGCACAGTTTTTGTCCACACCATTCGGTGTAATCTACTACAATTTACATATTTTAGACTCATTCTAAATGACCTATATTTCTATATCCTGCAATTAAATATACAATATTGGGCGAACAATCCTCTAGGAATCAATAACGATCTGTCACGTACGAAACATACACTACGATGTGTAGCCTCTCTATAAGATATTTGTTGAAGGCCACGTGTCCTTCAACATTCCTTTGTAACAAGGACGAGAGATTGAAAGGTAATTAGCTTGCCTTGGTATGGTGCAATGCAGTCATGTTGCTTATTGATGATTCTCAAGTGTGCATCTCATATACACTAAATAAGTTATGGTGTTATTATATTTTTGCATCTTTTTTCCCCAATACCCTGTTTCAGTCGCCTCCATACATTTTAGGCCATTATCATCCTAGCGGGACGAAAATAAAAACGGATGTATAAGGCATTTTAATTGTGTTTGGCTGTTATTTATCTTATTCTAAATTTGTATTGAAAGGTGCTATTGATTTGTTTTCTTGTAATTATAGGCCTTATTAGTTTATGTGAAACTATCTGTGTGTATCAGAGTTTCTATCTTGTGTTTTTTACTAACAAAAACTACCACTAGAGGGTTATTTATACGACGTATTGAAGCAATTTCTCTTGTGGACTTCATTTTTTGATTGCGAAGTTGACGTCGTGATTCAGTTAATTGCATCAACAATTTCAACGTTTTCTAGTTGCTAAAGTATTTCTCTTATGTATAACTCTGGAAGGCTTAGGTAGATTTCACATATATGTTTAATGAATGATCACCACAAATCACAGATTTCAAATTCATGGATTCCGACTTGGTTGACCACTTTCCATGATTTTCAGGAACCGAAAACAAATCTTTCTGCTTGTTTGGTCGGAAACTGCACAGCAATCCCCGGTTTTTACTCACGAAAATTATTTTCGAAAATTTCTCTATCCAAACACAAAGTCATCACAAAGGTTATACATTAGAAGATGGCCAAAAAAAGGACTGTTTTTCAGATTTTTATTATTTGGGTGTTAGGCACTATTTACTTACTAATATCTAAGTATCGTTCTATTAACTTTTCATGAGAAACGAAAAAGTTATTTAAAAAAGATTCACACGAAATTAACGCATAAAGCCTATTACATCATTAGAAACATTTGTTTATTATGAATGACAATTAATATCAAAATCAAGATAAACTAAGCACAAAAAACCCCCATTAAGTTAATGTTACATAAAAAGTTCACGATATATATAGCACAACATTATTTATATGGTGATGCATACGAATAGTATATTTAAATGACTACGTCTGTAGAATATATGAATGGATATAGGACTAGCTTCCGGTATATCTTATCTCGAGATATCCGGGATTTCAACTATAAAATGAGTCACGGGATACTTAACAGTGGCCTATGTTATTTGTCATATACACGCTTTTTTGCCATATATGGACAGAGGTTGACTAATACCAGGATGTGTCCCGACCGATATCACGGATTTTACACTGGTCAAACGCAATTGTGTATTTCCCTTGGTGGGCCATTGCCACTAACAAACACATCAATATGTATTTTTAAAAAAGCCCGAAGCAAGGGTATGAATGAACTAGAGAGTCTCAGTAATATACGCCGGAAATGATGACGAATGAAATGAGATGCTAGTTTAGAAATATGATGACTGATTCATGTTTTGCTTAGAAATAATCAAAATGAGTCTTTCAACATAAAAAGTGTCACGAGTATAGACTTAAGTCAGGAAATATTACGGAGTTTAATTGTCTTGTTAAGTAGATAAATTGTTGTTTATACCTCGCCATTCTTTTATAATGTAACAATATATAAGACATTATTATGGCATTGACGAACAACCAAACCAACAATCAACGAGCACTTTCATATATCTATATATATACTGGAACATGTAATACTCTGACTTAAACATACCAAAGTCTTTGTTGTTATATGACCTCCTCACTGCGGGTCGAGTGACGCCTATAGCCATAACCTGACAAGTAATATATATTTTAGACGGACCTGTAAACTCACGACCTCGTTGTCTGATATCGTCATTCATATTACTGAGAAAATAGCAAAATCGGCAGGTTACGATGTCAATCAAGTGTAATTATTGCAATGTCAACTGTCAGCACCTTCTCCACCAGTTTTATGGTTGTCGTCTGCAATATACTACATGAATGCAGCGTTACGTAGCTATTTATGCTTGGTATTTGTCATTATGGTTACAATCCTGCGAGTTTGAACTGTTTCACAGATCGTCAATATAATCATTGCTTTTCATTGTCAGCGCTGTCAACAATGACTATTTTTACGATTGCGTATCAAAGCACAATGCAAGTATGCCCACTATTTAGATTATCCAATGTCAAAAGTATTTCTTTTCTTGTTATTTCTAGGAGGAAAATTATTTGGACAACTCAAAAATAGGCAAAATGAAGAACTGACAGAAATAAATCAGGTGAGAGATTTACAGAACTTTTTATTTTTTATTATCTAGTGATGCTATTCCTTACCAGCTTCTGTGGATTGTGTATATTACCATTCAGTGTTTCAGTTCACTTCTGTAAGGTATGCTTACGACAGAGTAGACGATCTGTGATATAATTCTCAGTTTTTCAGTTACGCCTTGGCAAGCATGCTCCTTTCGCAACAGTTACCAAGATAATTAAACGATTTAATTTGATACTTTCAGAGTTACCTAGAAGATGACTCGTTACAGGAAATAGAGGACTTAGCTGATAAACTGATTCAGTATAAAGGTGATTTAATACTACCACTCACTTTATTACATTAGAATGATTAATGCCCTTGAATGGCAGAAAATGAAATGAAAATCAGGGGTCTTTGTATCTTTTCTGATAAAAACCCCATTGTACTAGGAATGTCCAGCCAGTGTTGAGACACAGAAATGACTATTATTAATATTTATACATTTTAATGGCTATCACAGTGATAAGCAGTGATAAGCAGCAACATAAGTTAGTATTACAATGTGGTATGATTATTTCATTTGTGTAGCTCAGTGTTTCTCTACATATAAAAATACAAACTTAGCTAAATACATTGTAATTACCGTTCTTCATTCACTAAAATATGAATTCATTTCTAGCACGCATTTTGTAAAATCAAGTAAGATATCAAAGACGTGGAAAGAGTTCCTTTTGAACCCCCCGCCCAAAATGACTACCAGTAGGCTATAATAAGTATCATAAAGGGTTTATTTTAAGGGGTACCAAGAAAAATTGGGACATGGTCTTAAAATCAACCCTTTCAGACACTTGTATTGTATTTACCAGGTATAATAACCCATTGGTAGCCACTTTGGGAGGGGGGTTTAAAAGGAACTCTTACCAAAGACGTTTGAAAGATGTGAAATTCAAATAGACATGTCATATTGCAGTTAATAGTCAAATCGAAATCAACCTCAGAGTTATTTACATATCTTTTATTTTGTTGTCTAGTTTTGTAAAACTCTGTAATATTTACCCGTTTCACATGTAGACATACACTTCCAACAAGTTCTACGTTCTCATGGCATTCTAAAAATAACGTAACATTCTGGACTAAAGTCTTAACTTATTCATACATCCTTGCTTTCTTTTCGACATATTGACCGTGAATACCGTATTTAAATCTACAACGATGATGAAATGATTATAAACTAAATTGAATGCTTTGATAATCGTTCTTTGACAGATCAATTTATGGAGTTCGATTTGGACAACTCCGGAGATATTGGTAAGTTTTAAGGTAACTGAATATTTACGTTATCGGTTGCTAGATATCTCTTCGAAATATTTAAATCACACAGCTAATCTATTAAGGTTTTTATTCTAATGTTTCTAATTTTTTCCTGTTTAATCCGGTAATTTCATTAGAACTGTCTAGATTCTATATTCGCTGTACTAGCTTGTATGACATGCCTTTACAGTTGTCACAGAAGGGGTTGATTAAAACTATGACCATTTATGCCATGTTACCAGACATTATGGAGCTGAAACAAATGATGGAGAAACTGGGATGCGCTAAGACACATCTAGAGCTGAAGAAGATGATCGCAGAAGTGGACACGAATGGATCTGGAACCATTCATTACAGAGAGTTCCTTGATATGATGTTGGGCGGAAAGTCAACTGTCCTAAAACTGTAAGTCATCATCATTAAGAGTGGCCTCTATTTCCAGGTTTGAATAATATAATAATATTCACGTATACTGCAGTAATATGTAAACAACCCTTTTCAATGCTAAAAGCGACTTTATAATTTGGAACCTCGTCAAGTACTAGACAAAAAAGTGATTTCTAACAAAAGAAAATACAATGATACATTTAAGACGTGCACAATATTATTTTGATAATAAATATCTCGAACGCTCGACTTATCATATATCATCTCTGTTTACTGTATTATGACTCGTACTCTCGCCTTGTTACGAGTAAGGTACTTACGTACACATTGGTATGTTTTACTAGTCTAATGCTATATTTAAGTGGCACGCTTCATGTTTAAGTGTTGCGTTGGATATAACATGTTGAACGATCGTAACTATACGTCAAGCGCTCAATATAATTAATGTATAAAATAATATTATACTTGTCCTTAATGTAAGAAAACTTTATCTTAGATGTCACCGATGTTATTTTTGCGTTAGTGCAAAACTTTCTGAGAGTTAAGTCCCCTGCCACATTTAAGAACATGATGTAAAAGAAACTATAATTTCCGTCAACGATCGTGACTAGGTATTATTTAATTTGATTATACTTGTAAATAAACAAATAATTGCACAAAAGACAAACAGGTGAATAGCAATTTTCAATAGAAGAATAGAAATAGAATACCTGTTTAGCCTACTTATGAATAAAGTCTCGTTATAAGATTGTCCTTATACGGCTTGTGGATAATGTTATGTTCCAGTCTCACTCTATACGAAACATATTTTGTTTGGATGTTTCCTTAGTTCTTGATATTTCGTTTTTCTTAGTTTTATGAATAGCTTCATGAATTCAAATCCTGATATATCTAGTCATTTTACACGGGTTCTCAGAGGATATAGAATATATATCACTGATACACCAGTTAAATAGTAACATTTTTAAAGTGTATAATTTTACCAATTTAGAATACGCATTTAATGCGAATGGTTCATTAAAACTAAGCAAACGGGCTTTACTTCGTCATATTAACACATGTATATGATTGCTATACAATTGTTATACAAAATAGCAATATTGGTGTAACTTGATACCAACTGTGATTCTATCCGACCCCATATGGACATGGATCGCTAGCTATCAGGTTGTTCTGTTTCTTTTTCAGCATTCTGATGTTTGAAGAGAGGATGCGAGAGAAGGAAAAACCAACAGGACCCCCTCCCAAGCGTGATCTGAGCAGTTTGCCATGAACATGGTGTCGATCTATCGGGATAGATGAGGGTCTTCCTAGAGGAAAAAATGGAGAGTCTGAAAGTGTGTAAGGTGGTGAATGTATGATAATGAATGGGGTAATGTGGTAGGGAGAAACATATTGATCAAGCATTCTTATTTTTCATTTTCATTACTTCCATGTATACTTTGCCTTCATATTGGTGATCTAATGGTGTATATATCCATGTCATCTTAAATTTATAGTTCATTTTGCATCTTCCAGAATTGAAAGGTGCGAGGTTTGATATATTTATGTTGTTTAAAGAACATTTTGTGATCATCACGAGAAGTGAGCACGTTGACGTAACATATAGCATATATAATCCAATATCTGTATATCATATTACTGAGTTTAATCATTATCATCTCCATTACACACTGGTATCTACATTGTTTAATTCCATGTATGATATTCAATTTTGATAACGAAATAAAATGTAATTACTACTTCGATTTTATAATTTCTTCTTCTTATTTAATATCCATATGATTTTCGGGGAAACAATCAATCAGTGTATTTTCCCCCCTTTCCCGAAATTTTTTATCTTCAACCAGTTTGGAAATCTTCTAAAACTACATAGGAGTAAGCACTTCAGCAGTAGCATTGATTGTCGGTGAGAGTGTTCCTGTATACAGGTGTTATTCTCTCTGATACTTACAGGTGTGTATCATGTGTATTACACAAAATGATTTGATGAGAATTACGGCAAATGGTTGGTATTTTAGGATAATACAAAAACACCTGGATTATTTTCAAAGATTCTTTATCTTAACGACGTCCAGTTACACTATATATCAAAAGTGCTGAAGAAATGACTAAATGGTAACCACGAAATGAATGTAGACCTATATCTATCAAAACAACCCTTTGTGAGATCCCGTGTAATAGGACCAACGAGCTTATAGCTTGTCATATTAAACAAACATTTAAAAAAAAAATTAATGACAACTTTACTACCCCCCCCCCCCCGTAAAAAAGGATATATCGGAACGTGTTAGAATACGATGATGAACAAATAGTTGGTTATTTTGTTTGTGAAATATTGAGGTTAGCGTATAACCAAGATATGGTCAGTACATTACTTGAGGAATACACAGATCAGTCTAACAATGATATTGAAGGATTTCTCTTCCTACTGAACTATAGAGACTCATAAAATTTTCGATAAATTCAGCCTTGTATGTAAACAAAAAGGAAAAAATTGAACACATGAACAGTTTCTTTTCAGGGGAATATTAAATCTTTTCTGCTTAATGAACGATTTCGTATATCGATACAATAAAAAGACCTCGCTGGGAGTGATATGTTTTGCGCCCATCCATATAGTTTCGCCAAATGTAGGCAGATGAAGATTATGGAGAAGTTTTATGGTCGACATAATGATCTCATTGAGAAATATCCTATTTCCAAGTGCGATTCAAAGTTGGACGTGTTTGTTACACGTTAGTGTGTATGGTAATGTCGTTGTTGTTTATCTTGTTCTCATTTGGAAATATAAGATTACTTACTTGAATTGACCAAAATAAACGCGGCGAACGCCATCGATGCAGCAGAAGCCACTTAACCTTCACTAACACCTCATCTGTTTCTCCTTCTACTTTGTAATATGTAACTATGTATTTTTCCTTCACATTTTGCCAAGTTTCATCGAATTTGAGTTGTGTTTAATATCGGTATTTTCTTTGTCAGGTTGTCAAATCACAAATTCTGTATTTGTTAAAACTATCATCGAGATGTCACTCTAAAACAAAATTTCACAAAAAAATGTACAATTCAGAAGAATGTGTGTACTGTAGCCATTTTTTTACACTTGATGATATACCTTAAAAAGTCTTCAGTGAAAACAAGAACAAATTGTGTAGAAATATAGATATTTTATTTGCATTTAACCACGTGTAAGCTAAAAGTTGAGTCGTATAAAACACAAACATACACGCTTTTGACAATGTAATGTTCAATATTGTTTTACATTTGAGTCAGGATTTTATGAGATTTATAAATTAACTATGTGTAAAATATCATCTATAAACTATCAAACATTTACAAATACAGCACAATACGTGTTGATGACCCTCTCAGTATTGACAATACGGCTAAGTAGTAATTTGTGTATCGGATTGTAAACATAATGACATTCTTGTGTCTGTAATACAGGTGATGTCAAATAAAGCACAAATCTACACTACAAGAAATACAATTAAATACAGAACGTGAAATGTGAATAAATAAAGCTGGTCAACAGCTATGAAATTATTAAGTTATGGATTTCTACTACATATATAATATAATTCACACAGGCACGTTATAAAACAGAAGAGTAGTAACTTGTGTACATAATTGCATTCACAATACTGTTATATGATTAATGGATGGATCATTGTTACTTTTCTTGCTCGCTCTTTGTTGCTACTTATTTAAGCCAATTGATTGTCAGATCTTCGGAATAACACCATATGACAGTCACATGGGTAGCTCTGACAGTTCCCTTGGTTACACATGAGTTCACACCATTCCTTATACCCAACGACGCTTCTGTAAACACCGCGGACTTCACATTCAGCGACAAATGTTTGATCGTCTCCACATACACAGGTGTCGATGGGACAGAAACCCTTAAGACCATTGGCCATGCAGTATTCATTTACCTTATCGGCAATTGAATCTGACTTGAAGTGAAAGTGACCGTGATAGCGGCAGTTGAAGCATTTCTTCGGCTCATCTACAGGCAAAGACGTAGTAGTCGTTTTCGCAGTTGTGATTGGACTTAATGTTGTAGTTTCCTCGCTTGTGGAATCTAGGGTAGTTGTTGAAGCTTGTTCAGTTGTGGTAATGTCTTCAGTGGTAGTTAACTGTTCAGGCGTAGTCGTTTGTTCAAATGTCTGGTCGGTCGTTATTTGTCCTTCAGTTGTACTATGATCGGTTGCAGTAGCGCTTTCAGTTGTCACTTGCTGTTCTGTTGTAGTTGGTGCTGTCTCAGTTGTAGACTGGCCAACCGTAGAATCTTCAGCAGTTATGATAATGTGATCAATGGTTGTTGCTTCAGCAGATGTCGTTTTCTCAGTTGTGGAAGCAGATTCGGTTGTCCATTCGGCAGTGTTGTTAACTATTGAAAAAGAAAGGTATTGGATTTTATTGCATCATTGACAAAACAATCAACCTCTGATAGGTAAATGCATTCGATTCTGTGTTAATAATTTACATGTATCCAATATCAAGCTTAAAAAAAAGAAGAATGGTATATTGCAACATACCTGATGGAAGGGTGATTTCGTCTAATAGACAGACAAAAAACTTCCTGGTTGGTTCCATCACATTGCTGATATAATTTACGACTGATACAGCTTGTTCCCGTGAACAGTAGTTGCTTGCAGCATTAACGAAGCAGTATGAGGTAGTCTCTAGCAAACTGAAATAACATAATACATTTAATGCTATGGGTTTAATTTAAAAGCTTGGATGTGGAATTCTAACTTAATAGTTAATATAATTTCATTTCAATTGAAACGATGCGTTTATGGTTTTCATTATTCTTTAATTTTTTTTATTACTTCTTTTTTAAAATAAATATATATAAATGTTTATTACAAACCTGCAGAGGCGGTCAGATTCCATAAATAATTCAGGATTGGACGCTATTACGGACACAAGTGAACCGATTTCATAAGAAGGTTCCGTGAGGCATGTTTGTGTGCTTAGCACTACATTCGGTTCGGCAAAACACTCGGCTGCTTGCAAGAAAGCTGTAACGACATAGAAAGAATATATGACTAACATATCATTTAACCGTTTCAAAAGTCCTAATACAAGTAACAATACCATTCCATCTTCCTTAACATTCTGTACAATATCATTTAATGTTGAATTTGTGAAATGGAGAGATGACATTAAAAGTTACTTCGATTTTATCAGCAATTCCCTCCTGTTAATTGATTTATATTTAGACCCGCACAAAATGAAAATCGACATGTGTTGACATATACCTTGCTTCCCGGCGCCACAAACATAGTTGAATGTATGTCGAAGAGAGGTGTATTGCAATAAGTGGGCTCCAGTGCATCCTCTTGTTTCCTCCTCAAGACAATCTAGTTTGCCTACCGACCTTTCAAATAAAGAAGAATTGTTACATATTAAATAGTAGTTTTGTAGTGTTTTATATACAATAACTAAACTATTACAATTCATTGAAAATGAAGCAGTTTCTAGATAAAAAATGGATTTGTTTTGTTTTCAAGAGACAAAAAATGGGCAAAAGAAACATCCAGCAATATCATTTAGATCAATGAATATACTTACTTGCATAATTCCTCCAGGTCAGTAGCTGACAATTGAGGAAATACCCCTGTAGTTGATGCTTCTACCATTTGAGAGTAATAGGGAGAAGATCCTATGGAGTTGACAATGCACTCAGCAATAACTTCTTCATCACAGTTCATTTCAGGGTCTATGTGTATGCCCTCGGTCACTGAGGTTATTGGATCCATGGTTGAGGCGGTTGTTGGTTCCATGGTGGAGGTGGTCGTTGGTTCCATGGTGGAGGTGGTTGTTGGTTCCATGGTGGAGGTGGTTGTTGGTTCCATGGTGGAGATGGTCGTTGGTTCCATGGTTGAGGTGGTTGTTGGTTCCATGGTTGAGGTGGTTGTTGGTTCCATGGTTGAGGTGGTCGTTGGTTCCATGGTGGAGGTGGTTGTTGGTTCCATGGTGGAGGTGGTCGTTGGTTCCATGGTTGAGGTGGATGTTGGTTCCATGGTTGAGGTGGTTGTTGGTTCACTGGTTGAGGTGGTTGTTGGTTTCATGGTTGAGGTGGTTGTTGGTTCCATGGTTGAGGTGGTCGTTGGTTCCATGGTTGAGGTGGTTGTTGGTTCCATGGTTGAGGTGGTCTTTGGTTCCATGGTTGATGTGGTTGTTGGCTCCATGGTTGAGGTGGTCGTTGGTTCCATGGTTGAGGTGGTCGTTGGTTCCATGGTTGAGGTGGTGGTTGGTTCCATGGTTGAGGTGGTCGTTGGTTTCATGGTTGATGTGGTCGTTGGTTCCATGGTTGAGGTGGTTGTTGGTTCCATGGTTGAGGTGGTTGTTGGTTCCATGGTTGAGGTGGTTGTTGGTTCACTGGTTGAGGTGGTTGTTGGTTTCCTGGTTGAGGTGGTCATTGGTTCCATTGTTGGTTTGGTTCCATGGTTGAGGTGGTCGTTGGTTTCATGGTTGATGTGGTCGTTGGTTCCATGGTTGAGGTGGTGGTTGGTTCCATGGTTGAGGTGGTGGTTGGTTCCATGGTTGAGGTGGTGGTTGGTTCCATGGTTGAGGTGGTGGTTGGTTCCATGGTTGAGGTGGTTGTTGGTTCCATGGTTGATGTGGTCGTTGGTTCCATGGTTGAGGTGGTCGTTGGTTCCATGGTTGAGGTGGTCGTTGGTTCCATGGTTGAGGTGGTCGTTGGTTCCATGGTTGAGGTGGTCGTTGGTTTCATGGTTGATGTGGTCGTTGGTTCCATGGTTGAGGTGGTTGTTGGTTCCATGGTTGAGGTGGTTGTTGGTTCCATGGTTGAGGTGGATGTTGATTCCATGGTTGAGGTGGTTGTTGGTTCCATGGTTGAGGTGGTTGTTGGTTCTATGGTTGAGGAGGTCGTTTGTTTCATGGTTGAGGAGGTCGTTTGTTCCATGGTTGATGTGGTCGTTGGTTCCATGGTTGATGTGGTCGTTGGTTCCATGGTTGAGGTGGTTGTTGGTTCCATGGTTGAGGAGGTCGTTTGTTTCATGGTTGAGGTGGTCGTTGGTTCCATGGTTGAGGTGGTTGTTGTTGCCTCAGTATTGCTTCTAGTTGTTGACTCAGCAGATGTTTCCATAGCGATGGAAATTGTTGGTACCACATCAGGTTCAATGGCGGTTGTAGTGGTTTCGGCAAACGTAGTACCAGAAACAACTGGTGTCGTTGTTGGGACAAACTCTGGTTCAGGGTCTGTAGTCTCTGGCGTCGAATTATGAGCATTTATAATATCTGGTTCAGCAGATACATTAAATGGACTCATGGTCGCTGTTGGCACATCGGTAGGTAAAGTGTCCGTTGATTCTGTGGCTGTGGCTGTCACTGTTTCAGTGTTATCAAATATACCTAAACAAAAGGATACACTGTTGAATGATAGTTCGTATCACAATGTATCAACAATATTATGTTACGTCACACTACCGGTAAACAATTTTATGATCTTGCAAGTTGCATGTCATCATTTTATATTACAACCCTTTCTAAATTTAAAAACGTATATACATATGAAAATCGAAGGTACATGTGTAATTTCATGATCATATTTCTTTTCTCTCTTTATTTCTTTCTTGATAAGGCAATAATTTTTGAGAACATTTTGGAAATGTTAACATTGACAGGTGTTAACACCGACATACCTGTCAATGTTTGTTGAGCGTGGCAGCCGAGGAGGTCTTGTACTGGTCCTGTTAATGTCATCACGTAGGCAATCATATAATCACTGGACCGTGACCCACAATAGGCATCGGTGGAACTAGTTATGCATGACAAGGCAGTGTCCAGAAGGCTAAATAAACCAAAAAAAAGATGAAAGTTTATATACAAGCGTAAGGGAAGTTACTTGCAAATGACTGTATTTTTTATCATATAATTTGAAGGTTATATTTCAACTAAACACTGAATTAACTTATTTATGCTACCAATAATTAAACCATAATTACAACGATAGTGTTACATTAAGACGAGTTTTTTTTCGACCAACAAGACGAAAAATGGGAGCAAGTAATAAAGAACTTATATAACGGGACACTAGTCGTTCTCGGGGGCTACTTACCTGCATACTTCTAAAGTTTTAGAGCTGTCCAGCATAGTTTCAGAAATCGAGAATTCGTTTATGTTCAGACAGGATGTAGTGTCGTTGATTAAGGATGGTTCAGACAGGCACATATTGTTCTCGAAAAATTCTGAAATTTATAATTTATGTAGATATTAAAGCTTCGGAACTGTATCCTAGTCTGTCGCATTTTTCAAGCGGGTAAAAACATGTAAATAAGCTTGTAGTCTAGTGATGAGAGTGTCTGGTTAATTGATGCGGAAACATCAAAGGAAAATCTGATCCGGCAAAACCATGTTAATTCAAACTCAAGATCGATTAAACGAAGGCAATATATTGACTTTGGTATTTCAACACGGAAACTCAAGGATAAAAAGGAAAATGGATACAGCGTCTTCTGATTCAATGGCGTCGCAATCTCAACTAACCAAGTATATCAAAGTAATAAACAGAATTTGACTAATATAACGAAAAGATTTCAAATATATGAGAAAATGGTAACCTTATAAGTGAATAACTGTGTGATAAATTGGACTTACCATCCTCGGTGTTGCATACGAAATTTACGGATGACATTATCAATTCGAAAGAAAGAGCTTCCTCTCTGGAGCATCCTGCCAAGCTATTTCCAACACATTCACCAAGGTCAGTAGTTATGCTATAAAAAGTATAAGCAGTTTAATGAGAATGAGATGAAATAGTCGATGCATGTATTTAGATATCGGAATAATGTTTCAAATGAAAATCAACATACAAACGTTAATAAACACTAGAATTATTATATGAAAGTCGTTTTTAGAAAGGACATTAGAAAAAAAAGTAACATAATGATAACATTGTGTTGCTTCTATGTTTTACGGGGTTGGACTTACATCCATCTCGTGTGTATATTGTATTTTTCCTTTAAACAATTTTGATAGAAAATGAAAAGAAAGAAAACAAATTTACGTTTAGTATTCTTATATACATCATGAATATATTTATGAATTTAAATAATAAGACATTTTTCATGAACGTCACGTTAAAATAAATCACACGGTATTCATTTAAAATGAAATCAAAAACTTACTTGCAAAGTGTTCTTAACTCCTCTGACGTAACATTAGGTAATTGAAATCGTGTCGATTGATTTATAACATTTTCATACATAGGCCAACCCGTAACAGCAGATTGAATGCATGTTCCTAATAATTCCATATCACATGTTTGTCCGTAAGTTGTTACTGAAACGAAAATAAACGAGGTTAATAGAAAAATAATGTGGTGATATTTTCCACTATTGATGAACGTAGCAAATTTGTAAATAACATAAAAGTTTTACTTAATATCAACCTGATAAATGAGAAAATGTTATGGAACTAGGTATATTGTTTTGTAAATTTTCAGATATAGAGTTTATATTTTTATAAACGTTATTTATGTATTTCGAATGAAACATGAAACATTTATCTATTAATCATTTTAAACAAAATACGATCATTGAATTAAACATTTTAACTTTCTTAACTCAAGCTAAATCTTTAAAATGTGAGTGTCTGTTTGCATTAAATCATATACTTTGTAAAGTGTAAAAAAAACTTGCAACAGTCAGTAAGTAGATATATAAAGAAACTTACCTATCAGAGCAGCAAAAACAGCGAAATTCAGTATTGCCTTCATTGTCACCGTTTGTATTGTTTGTTGGCTATTCACTGTTTTAATGCACACCTGAACCTCGATTGCCTTATATACATTTTGAAATCATATTTGGGCATGGCATGTGGCATAATTAATTATTCCACAAACACCACTTAACCCACCTACGACGGTATGATGTCACAGGCTACGGTGATAGTCTTTCTAGGCACGGAACCGCCCCCTCCCTGTTTTAGGTCCAACACCTTGCTTTGTTTGTGTGATATCACGTGATGTTTGACGAGGGCACAGAAACAATGTCCTTACTGACATCCATGATCAATCATTGTTAAAAAATCTTATTGTCTATTAGGTAACATTCATAACAACAATATATACGAATTAAGATACAGATATATACACATAGGTAATGTGCTAATGGCGATACTTCATCAAAATACTTAGTTGACTGTATTAATATTCAAATCACGCATAATTGTAATTCGTCAGTATTGCTAAGAAAATAATTACAGAGCCCATATTGTTCATTTCCTAGTGAAACATATCAAAGCAATACATTACATTTGATACTAAAATACACAAGTGTAAATAACAATACATTTTTGTACTCTTATATTTGTCAACATAACAAAATAATGTATAATTATCTTTTTTTTTTAAATAAAATAATGATGAAATAGATACGTTGACAAGCATTTCATCGAATGACAGATTCTTGATCAAATAAAAAGTGACACAAAGATGAATTGACCTTCTATTGATGTCAATCAATTTCTCTTTGCGTTTCTAAAAACGTATTCTACAGCAAGGATTTTGTAGAAAGTAATCTTTATAATGATTCTGACTATAAGATGAAATAATATCAGCTGATTGACATCAATCACTAACTTTGACTCGAATGGACGAACGTTGTGTAATCGGGAAGGGAACCGTAATCGTTTTACGGTCGTTTAGGAGAAAAACATTAATGTAATATAATTAGTATGCCACCAAACATCGAATAAACACTAGTTATGATCAATGATATACAAGTTCATTTTTTCTATTATCTGAACGTCGTTGATTCCGGAATCTTGAAAGATTGATAAGATGTACGATAACAAATGGATTGTTATGAGATTGTAGAGTGTCTAAAGCGGTCAAAAGTTAAAGTATACATGATATGCTCTTCTCAGTCAATCATTTATAAACATGTATATTTCCTTTTTTGTTATTAGTAAGTATGGAAAATTTGGAAAACCATTTTATCTTCCTATATGTATTGTCATTGTATATAAACTCCAACAAGATTAATAATATATTTTTCTATATTTTATGGAATGGAAAGATACACAAGATTTTCAGGAAATATCACAGAAAGTGAAATAGTTATTCATAAAATCAACGAAGTAACCTTTTATTTATACTTTGGTTTTCATCGTGAGGTCATAATGTAATATGTAATATTCAAGTGCTTGACATCAACACTGTATGACAAGAGGATATTTGTATACCAAGTTAGCACTTATTTTCCCGTCAATCATGTATTGTGTTTATTGTGAGGGCAGTCCTCATATGACCTTGTAGGGGGACGTAAAACCTCAGACAGGTTTTTGAGAGTGCGATCCTCTTATGACCTTGTAGAGGGACGTAAAACCTCAGACAGGCTATTGAGAGTGAGATTCTCTTATGACCTTGTAGAGGGACGTAAATCCTCAGACAGGCTTTTGAGAGTGAGATCCTCTTATGACCTTGTAGAGGGACGTAAAACCTCAGACAGGCTTTTGAGAGTGAGATTCTCTTATGACCTTGTAGAGGGACGTAAAACCTCAGACAGGCTTTTGAGAGTGAGATTCTCTTATGACCTTGTAGAGGGACGTAAATCCTCAGACAGGCTTTTGAGAGTTAGATCCTCTTATGACCTTGTAGAGGGACGTAAAACCTCGGTCAGGCTTTTGAGAGTGAGGTCCTCTTATGACCTTGTAAAGGGGGCGTAAAACCTCAGACAGGATTTTGAGAGGGCGGTCCTCATATGACCTTGTAGAGGGGACGTAAAACCTCAGACAAGTTATTGTGAGGGCGGTCCCAATATGACATTGTAGAGGGACGTAAAAACCTCAGTGAGGTTATTGAGAGGGTGGTCCTCATATGACCCTGTAGTGGGGACGTGTAACACCAGACAATCTTTTGAGGGGGCATCCTATTTGACCTTGTCGTGGGGCTGCAAATCCTCAGACAGGTTATTGCGAAGGCTATAAAACTTCGAATAAGAACCATAATATTGATTCCAGCATCTTTAATCTATCCTGCAAGTAAAGCAATCGGCAAAAGAATCAAACAATTAACTTTTATCATAATGATTTAATGTCCTGTTTTTAAAAACCACCACAACCAAAATGTACGTGATTTTCTCATGAAAAAAGTATGTTTACCCGATTGGTAATGATATAGGTAAATCTTGTGGTGTGCTCTTCGGTTTGGTGACGTCCTGAACGCATTCGATACAAATCTTATCACACTCCTTAATTTTTTTACACATGTAAACTATACATGTAAATATGTTGTTGTTGCAATTAACGATGGCCAATCCATGACATTAAAAACGCAATCAGAAATATGAAGAGATGAGAATGTGTTTAACTTAAAGACAGTACAAAGAGATGGTAGACATTTCACTTGATTAATTCTTAATCACCTGTAGTTCTGGAGAGAAAATGTAATTTGTTATAAAACATAATGACAGATTTTTATATATTACAACCACAGAGAAAAAAGTTCGATATTTCGATGACTTCACCGTCCTTTTATATCAGCAGAATGACCAGTGTAGGGTCAATGTGGCATATACTCCACTGCACATACACGTTATTAGTCATTTTTCTGATGAATGTGACAAGATAGTCATCGAAACGTCACACACAAATCTTCCAACTGGTTGCGCTTATGTAAGTATGGCCAAAAGAAGTGTTCAACAGGAAAATTAGGATAAAGACATTTTCATTTGATAATAGATGACTTCGCCCTCACCCCCTACCAATCTGACTGAACCCCTATATTCCTGTAGGGGGTCACTAGCAAACTACATAACTAATAATATATTCTAATTACCGATAGCTCCTCTAATTATATATGACATCAATGTTTAATTGTGCTGTGCCGTTCATTTAAAGTACAATACAATTCAAAGGTGAAAAAATGTTTATCTTGAAATTTTTGAAAGAAATATTACATAGAGATTGTACCGAAGCGAATGCTATCTTTCGAAAATTTTATTATTCACCTGTTGAATAAACACAAGACTGCGTCAACGTAAGACAAGCCATAAACGACAGTCTCGTCATCAATTTTTCTTACGATGACCTAATTTTGGCGACTACAGACTGCATTGTCGTGTTTCACCTACACCAGGCAGACAACAGATGCTACAAACCATGACTTACGTCACGTTAACGTCCAGAATGCTTCAGCCAATAAATAAACGGCAAGGAATAAACAAACCTAAGTATGTGGTACAAACGTTAAAAAAATGCAGACGTAGCAATGACCAGGTATTTAATAACTACATATGTTAATGGTACACAGTATGATATACAGTTAATATCATGGGATCTGTCTGGTAATTTAAAATACATGTACCACGCAGAAAAAGAGGAAGAAAGAAACATTTTTCATTGAAGTGTCGTCATCGTAAGATATAGGATTTACCTGGTATAATTACCTGATGCCTGGGTACATGTCACTGGTTCACTAACATTTAATACGATTACATTTTCTTTCCAATTCAAAAGTTTATCATTATTTATTATCGAAAAAAAAAAACATTTTTGTAGAAGACATAATTATGTTCGTCTTCATGAATAATTGTAAATACATGTTCTCTAAACGTACAGTACACTGTATGTGGTTTTTTTGTACACGGACTTCCGTAGATATTTGTACCACCTCTGTGTCTCTGTAACTGTTGTCATTATTGAATGACTATAAAAACCTTCAAGGCAATTTTGCTGTAACGAATTATATACACAGACTTAATTGCTGTTCGTGTATTTGCCGTCACCTTCCCATTGATTTTTTTATTTCGACAAATTTCGATTTTTCACTGTCGTTTTTTTTTATTTCATTAATTCATTATATGGCTCTGTTGTATCTAAGTTTTGCTTTGAATGAAGAAGGCGCTAATTTTATATACGTCTTTTGTATAATTTCCAATCTATTTATTTATAAAACATTGCACCTGTGAGGTAATTCAAAATTCCAACTTGAAGAAATTTGTTTTTATCAGTATACAGTTTGAATGGAAGTTTTCACTTAACTATTTAAAGAAAGAAATATTACACATAGTTAAATGCCATTCGTACAAACCCTATCAGGAAATTCATACCAAAAATGAAACATTGTAAAATATTTAATTTTAATGAATTAATCGTTTTAATTATACTATATCACCGTGTCTCTTGAAACAGTCAGGCCTTTATAGAAACAGGTTTTACCTATTTACTCATTGTGGTTTCAACGAGGGGTGAAGTTGGGGAATTCCTATGAGTCAGCTTGACTAAATCCTTAAACACAATATTCAGTAAGATATTAAAACCACATACAGAGAAAGGACGACCGTTTATTTCCATGTTTTTAGAAAGAGCACTTCACTTTATTCGAGGACCAGTATGACTATCACTAATTTCCATCTCTTTGCTTGCTCGTTGTCACTATGTAAAAATTGTGTTAAGTGCTTATCTCACGATGTCATGGTTGTGGACTTTTCAGTGGTACAACTTCGAGCGACCCTCGAGTCACCCCAACTGACATGAACATTGCATACATCTATATCACGTTTTCTAATTGTATATGTAGAAGTGCAATGAATATTGAATGAATCGCTTCTTTTATAAGATGTTATATAGGAAAATTAATTAAGGGAAAATTAATCAAGTATCTTTTTTATAATTGTATTTTAGAGTATTGGTAGACTAAGTGCTCGCCTTCATTTATTACAAAAGTTTTTTTTATCGTTTCTAAAAGTTTCTCTAAATAAATGGTAAGAAATTTTCTTTTCTTATGATTGGCTTTCGAAAACAGAGAAAATTGTAGAAAAAAAAATCAATAACAAGAATCAGTCATGGATGGTTTTGGTGAATAAAATCGTAAATTATGTATTCCTAATAAAAAAAAGTTTCACGGCATATCAATAAACGTTGTTCGTACGTTGCTTACACAGAATAAACGTCTCAAATTTGACGAAAACTTTCCAGATTGTGATTTTGCCTTTTATTGTATAAACCCGTAACTTGAAAATATAAAAATAATATATTACTGCATGTATCACCTCATCAACGTGCCGTTGTTTTACGTATACAACATTAAATCAGTTAATCACCAAAAGTATTGTTTCTCTCTGCCTAAACTGGTTATAAGGATGATATACTTCTTAGTAATATATCCTAGATAGATGTGTCACAAATAGGTGCGGACATGTGAAATGCGTGTCATTATACTTACATAAGATCTACACTTTATTAATTATTTTTTTAACTATTCTTCGCTAGTATGGCCCAGTGAGTTATCTCAGTATTACTCAAATATTGTTACACTAAATACATAATGATTTAGTCAACATAGCTATGTAGCTATTTCCTTTTTCAACCATTACAAAATCTACTGCCATCACTACCGTTCTCTGGGGCAATAGTTTTTTTTAACTAGAAAGGACTTAATGCCATACACAGAAATTTTAAAAGATTCATGGTCAGCTATCCAAGATATCATCAAAGTATTTATTGGATTAGCTTAATGATGACAAGAATACAAAAATGCAACGATCGTATTTGTATCGTGATTGTGACGTATGTGAATAATTACAATTCTAATCGGGAGTGAAGGGAATGATTATGTCAGATACCACATACTCGATGTTACTAATTCTTTCATTAATTTGACAGACTGTTAGCTTATCTATACAGTTTATTTTTCCACGTGGTACACTCCTCCACTTAGGATACGCTAAGCGTGGTGAAATTTTAAGTATAACATTTGGCGATGTGAACTATTCTGCTGCTACAGCTATGAAGCACATTCAAATAATTAGTTTATTTCTGAACCAGCATCAGTCAAACCAATTTCCTCATGATGAAGACAATGAAGAACTTGTTTAAAGTCTATTGTTTCTCTGTTGTTTCATCTCCACACACCACCCTACAGAGAATCTGGTGATGGAAGAAAGGATGGGGTTGGGGACGGATGACTTGCAGAACTATAGAATGTAGGTCGCAGCGACATTCATTTCGGCAACTTTGTATGTTTAGCAGTTCGAACAGACAAGGCGAAAATTAAAAAAAAAAAACCTAATGCACTAACCGTTTTACTGTTAATTAGTTCGAGGGTCAGATAGTATAACACATGGCGGAACAGGGGTTTGGAAGACGACACTATTAGTTATTGGTACAGTTACTGAAAGTTGTAGTCTAATCTACGGTGACATTTTAAATGATAATACATTAAACTTCACTGAATGACAAACAGCTGACTAACTATATAAGATTTATGTAGTCTTCGTCTAAATCCTGTATCTGTTAATTGTACTGATGTACAAAACATGATCCCGTGTATTGAATCCGTAAAAGCATTGTCACTGGGAATATATAACTACTAAATTAACAAATACATTATTACTAAAGAAACACGTAGATACAGCAGAAATTTTACTACCTATAGGTAGTGAGCTGTATTTCATGGCTAATGAGTTATATTTTCATGACAAGGTGACCTTGCCGCAGCATCGTTGGTTTGTATCCGAATACTACATTTTTAAGAAGCATTGTAAGCATGGTGATGTGTTTTGTATCGGTTATATGAAATATGATTACTATATACATGCATTTTTCTGATGTCTAATTTGATAAATGATTGAATTAATCTGTGAATTATGACCTTGTAGGTACTTGTCCACCGACAGGCTGTGGAGATGCCTCTAATAACACTCTTTTAAGGAGGCTCCAACATTTCAAAGTGAAACTACTAAAACTGTCCTAGACTTAGACCAGTATAAATACCGAATGACACAAGCTACGATAAGGACGTTCATAGTCAGAAAAAATGACAAGCCATTTCACTTGTGTAGCTAAGAAGGGGAGACTACCCTCACAGAGTTGAGATCTAGAACAATAAGACTACGTGACCTGACGGCGGTAAGACAGTTATATACGAACGTAGAAGAATGTCTTCTTCGAGGTAGTTGAAGTAGGCTGATATAATCCTATCTTCATATGTTTTGGTGACATCGGACACACTATATGACAGATACAATAGAAGTATACGGGAAATTACTCTTCATGTGATTGTCATTTTTTTTTTTAAATTGAATGATTTACAAAGTATGTCTTCATATCTACCTTGCACAAAAACCTGCACTAGAACTTATTTTTATTTGCATCAATAATATGTTTAAACTGTTACTTAATTCTATATTATCCTGACGTTTCCCGAGGAGCCGAGAAGTTTAACATTGGACACCTGGAATAGAAACTGCTATTACAAAACTGTAAAACAAGACTTGCGAACTCATTAGTGTTATATGTATACATAGAATAATAATTAGTATCTTTTCTTTTCTGAATATGCCAATTTGTGGATGAGATGCGGTAATTCCAAGTATGATCATAAAAAAGTCAACAACGTTGTTTCATGTATGTTGCTATAATATTTGTCAATTCTTTATCACTGAGTTAATATAATGGATTATACACACATGTTTAACACTTATCACACAACTCTCAATATACTAATAACCGGGTATAGTTGTTTAAACTTCACGGGGCTGACATTTAAAGCTTTTGGAATATCGCGCATATCTATACCTTTGTATTCAAGGTGTATAACTTATCACTTACATTTTCCCTTAGGTTATAAACATTTTCATGAACATAGAAAATGAACCCAAGGTCACCCGTACATAAAAGGTCTGTTAGTCCGTCATTGTAAAAAATCCTATCATGTGTGCATGTGTTCACTTACATATTAATGATTTGCAGACATTTTACTGGAACATTTCTAGAAAAGATATTTAAAAAAAAACAAGTGTAAGGAATAGATAGACTTCCAGGAGACTTCCAACCACCTAATTAAAAAAGAATTATTTTATATCTACCCATACACTCGAAATATGTATTTACCCCCATCCCCACTGAACTCCACGGATAACGATTGACTAATGCCTGTGTAGGTTTGATGTATATGGTGTGGTAGTGATGATATGATAGTCATATACATATGCTATACCATGCTAATCAATATATTGATTATTAAAAATGAATTATTAAAAATTAAGATAACTAATTGATCTCATTATCATTACAGTTTTAAATACCATTAAGCTACAATGGAAATCCTAGTTTAACCGACTTCCACCATAACGCGTGGTCATTTAACAAGTGTGTTTCACACCCACTTGTTTGACCGCGACTTTTCGCCACAGAGAGGCCACGCCAGTGCAATCTTATCTGATAGCTTTGAGGTCTTGCCATGTGAAGGCTGACAGTGGAATATCATTCATCTAAAGGAAGGATGTACAGTCAGTTGTTGCTAATATGTGGGGTTTTCGCTTTTTCTGGTAATTCTGATTATGGTGTCTGGTTTTTTTTTCGTGTGTAATATTTTCAAATTGTGACAAGTGTGTAACATAATATTTACTGTTAAATCAGACGGGCAAATGGTATGCACGATTGAAATAGCATTGTAACAATGAAATTGTTAGAAAGGTAATGATATTCACGATTGAGATAGATTGTTACCATGGAAACTCATACGATTAGACTGGTAAATGATATTCACGATTGAGATAGATTGTTACCATGGAAACTCATACGATTAGACTGGTAAATGATATTCACGATTGAGATAGATTGTTACCATGGAAACTCATACGATTAGGTTGGAAATGGTATTCTGAAATAGCATTGTCACCATATTAAAGCCATTCTACTAGCTGTATTTTTCTTAGCAAAATCAATGCACAAATTATAAAATCATTAGAGATATGTAATCATCATGTAATTAACTGTAATTCACGACATAGCGACTGAGATAAATCTGTTATACAGAGGGAGTAGACCTGTCTTCACCCGAGGTGTTCGACGCTCAGTTCTACCTCAACAATTACCCCGATCTTCACATCAGGCATACATCAGAGGCGGCTAAAGCTCACTGGCTGTCAACCGGTATAGCACAGGGGAGACAGGGATGTGGCAGTTTTCACTCAAAGCAGTATGTCACCAGGTAAATTAATGTTGTTCATTCCCAACTGACCATTTCAATTTCAGGATTGTCAAATTAATCTTTCTAGAAAAATGACTTTTTTCAGTTTTTACTCATTACCACGTTTTGATATGAACTTTACTCAGATTTTACTAAAATGTCTATGTGTTATATTCTTCAACACTTGATAAAGAATGGACGATTTGATCTATCTGTGATATGTATGTGAAAATGGCGATTCCTTTCCACAAATACCACAGAGATTTTACCTTCTCAATCAAGGTATTGTAAGGGACAACCTCATCTACGTGTTTAATGGTGACACAGGGAACCATTTGAATGTTTTAGGTACAAGGTAGACCCGTGTGAGAAACTTACCTTGCATTGAAAATCCATTAATTTTCACGCGGTCATCTTTGTCACGGTACCACTTCAATTATGGACTATGTGTCATATTTTGCAAGGATATTGCTAGTGCGTGTTTCTGACTAGCGGAACTTCTTTGTTTAAATAAACACTCATTCATGGTATCATCATCAAATTAAACTTAGATTGGAACCGTTGTATAGACAACCTAAAGGCAAGATAATCAGGATGAAAGTCAACCCATTTAAAAGTCAAAATCGCGAAACTAATATTAATAGGAACAAAAGTTATTGTGACTATAAATACTAATCATTTATATATGTTCTAAATGATAACAGCTGCTTAATCACATTTATTTGTTTGAAAATAAAAAAAAAATGTTTTTCACGGAGTTATACTATTCACAAATATGCGTTTCAGATACCCTGATTTGACCAGCGCTTTCCACACAGACTACACCTCGGTTATACAGCACTACCTAACAAACGGTATCCATGAACATCGACTCGGCTACATCGACGGCGGATACGAGGGAAGATGGACAATTTCAAATGGCAAAGACCTGTTCATCAGCGCTTCCAAACGCATGGGTGGAGCTATAGACAGTCTGGTTTGGAATAACAAACAAATGATAAACATGTATGACCATGGCCGGGAACTACAAATGGCTTGTAATTCTGATACGTATACGGAGTGTTATAACCCTACAGAAGCTGGAGGAAGGGACGATAGCAACCATGCAACAACGCACACACAGATTCAGTGGGTGAGGGCTCACAGTAACCTCTTAGAATCCGAGGTAAGGCCAGCTTAAAACACTTACATACACGTCCAACATTGATATTTTCTTTACCTTTTATTTTACTTACCTCTGGAAACGGCTAGATTCTGTACCTTTTGCGGTTCGTATATCTAAAAAAGTCTGTTGTTGTTTCAATTTCATTTAATTATTTTAGGTACACCCTGCCTTTTGGTTGCGACCAGGAACACACGAGAAAAGAGCAGTGCATAACAGTTGCAGCAGAGGAAGTCCATCTTTGACTCATCAGTCCACCTACTCTTATCCATTCTGGAAGCGCGTGGAAATCGGTGTTCATGGAATGCCAAATGCCGTGGAGTTTATGTCCAATTTCACCCTAGCCGGGGACTGGCCTCAAGACTTACGATATATTCAGATGGAAGCACCGACAGGTTACATGCCTGGTGAGTTTACCACTGCTTATAGATTTAATCCTAAAACATTATCTCTTGAGAGTCACGGATCGAGTTTGGAACCCCCTGTTCTTTCCACACAAGACGGACAGTATGCTATGGGAGTGTACTCACCACCCGGCCAAGACAGCGACACGTTTATGTACTATGGCGTATCTTTACGACTTGGAGGGACATCATTTACCGGAAGTACAAACAAATGGAACGTCGTCTATCGGAAGAGAAGGTTCACTTCCGGCGTGCATCATCAGATATATAAAACCTATATTTGTGTAGGAACACTCAACATGGTAACGACTTGTCTTCATAAGCTGATCCAAGAGATCCCGCATGTGTAAATACTGTAAAAACAATAAAATAGTGTATACATAATCATGATAGGTCTTTGAGAAGTTTCCTTCTGCAATTTTTCATCTCAAATCAACTAAATCAGTTTTTCATATTTTAGAATACAGAAGCGTAGTACTATTATTCAAGCATATTCAAACATGTGTATTTTGTAAATCCTTTACGGTCAGCCAAAGTAGAAATTGTCATTTACGTTAATTTTCGATGAAATATCGTAAATCTTTCATAATTCTACCACAAATATAAACAATGGATCTCAGTAGTTTACTAATTTGCATCAGGTAGTTTCGTCGACATTATATTAATATATTGTAGCATATGATAAATTAAAGTACTGAAAGTACTGAGAGGCTAAACGTATTGAAAAATGTTCACAAATAACCGCTAAGCTATATTACTTTCCCCATACTCCTACACTTTGGAATGCAAAAATTACTAAAATAAGAGAACCAGAGGCTATTTTTTTTAATTTTAAGCGATTTTATATCTTCTTTAATCCTTATTTTAAATCTGACGACAATAATGTGAACAAATCAAAAAAGGTAAAAAAAATAACAAAATAAACACAACCATATATTCATCGCCAACAAGCCAAATGATAAATAGCTCTACGATGAAGTTGACTAAATAAAACCTTTGAAATCCCCAAGATGTTGCAATTACTATCCTATCAATATGAGGATTTAGACAAATCGAAAGGACTTTATACCTACTTCTCTATTTTAAATCTATTGCAAGGTAATAGTCCTTACTTATTGTAATTAAATTTGTAGTTGAAGAAAGTAGATAAGGTGTACACAGCATTTCAGATAGATAAAAGTGTAAATAATTACATTAAATTTATTTGCATGCGTATCTTCCTTGAAGTATCATGGTTAGATTTTTATTCCAGTAATTATATCTATAAAGACATAGTTCTATGAGATTAAACTAGACTTCCATATATATACAAAATTTACAATATTTTCACTATAGCTACTACTATTTCTGATCCCCAATGCATTAGATAATGTCACCATAACACGCAAAATGAATAAATATGTTATGGAAATATTTCGTTCTTGTTAATTGATAATTATAAACATGAATATTTTGTTTTTTTATACGCGTTTTGTTTGAAGGAATATTTTCATTTCAAGGAACTTTGATACACATTAACAAACCTTGAGAAATCAGCACAATCAACCTTCATCAAATAAAACTAAAAGTCAAAAATTACAAGTTATAACAGAGTCAACATCATGATCAGTACAGTATTAAAAATATATTATTCATAAATCATGAGCACCAATTGTACCTTGCTTACGAAGCGCAAACTTTTTATCTTCAAAAACTTGAAAAAGTGTCATGGCGGTGGGTGTGAAAAACCTGAAAAAGTGTCATATCGGCGGGTATGCGCGTGGCACGAACAGTCCAATTTTGTGACGTAAATGAGGTAAAATGATGTTATATATTAAGACGATCTTGCCACAACGACAAGGATTAAAGCAAAATTGATGTTCTGTTTGTAAGTTTGTTTGTTTATAAGTGCTGTTAGTTAATAATTCAAACCAAGCCCCCAGACTAGCTTCTTATCATGGCGCCAACTCGCACGTAGTGTTCTGTACGCTTACGTCATGTCGAGAAGGATTCATAAGCCGTCATACAGTAAATACATTGTAAATCAAGTCATGCAGTTGCAATAAACTTTGAAGATACAAAAAAACCATTTTTTTCTTACTTACGGCAGAGACGTATCTCTGCTTACGGTTAATATGGTTGTTTTCTAGGAATATTCACAGCAGGCGATAAGAATCACGTCAGCTCGATCTTCTTCAGCAGCACAGGTCGGGGATGTCCGTGAGTAAATTCCGTAAAATCTAATGTTCAAAATTTATCAATAGTTCAACCACACTGTGCTTCCTTTTTTTTTTTTAAATATATAGTAATCGTATTGTTCTTAAAAAATAAACTTATTGTGGATGCTTTTAAAATAGCGATTTAAAAGATCGCGGCATTATTTACGCAGAAAATTGCCGCTAGAGGGCTCTAATTCTTTTCGATATTTCAGCCAATGAGAAGGCCAGGATCGGTAAATTTTGTCTGAAAGGCCGTCGCAATAGGCTGTACGTATTGAGTACGTCAAGCCTAAAAAGACTACCCTAATGTTACAAAAAAGACATAATAATGACATATATTTTAACATCGATACGGCTGAATATTTATCAGAAAAACATATTAATTCCATTGCGATCTAGCGGTGACATACAATAAGCAACAATTAGAGGTCGGGTTGCGTCGTGGTAACGCACTCGCCTTTCACATAGGCGTCCGGGATTCGATCTGAAAAAATATGGAGTTACTACCCGACCACGTGGGTTTTTCCCGGGTACTCCGGTTTCCTCCCAAAGTGAGACTCATTACGCGCTTCAATCAGGGTCAACAAGAGTGAGTAATATGAGACTAAAGCTTGATTTGCAATTGGTGTAAAATAGATCAAGTATGGGCAACAAGGTAGTTAAATTGTCGCGCAAACTAAACGCAGTTACCTCCCTTCAATTACTATAAACGGATGACACACAACTAATATTTCTGTTACTTTTAAACGTTTTGTACTGGAGTCATTGGCTGGAATACAAGTTAATTGTAAGGACAGTGTGTACACGAATGGGACCGATTTAAAGTTTATTATGCAATTTCACTGCTTTGTCATGTTGCTAGCACCTTTGGGACACATCCATTTTGGGATGTTACATTTCCTTGTGTATCCTCTTGAATGTTGAACGTCATGAATTGTGAGAGATCCGCTATAATACTCATGTAGGTATTCCAGAAAACTGTCAGAAAATATTAGGGGATTTCTCCTATACCTCATTTTCTTTGTTACGGTCTTGTGGCCTATCCATCATTACCAGCAATTTTGCCTGTTTAAGGGAGATAACTCGTGCTGCACCTTAAATCCCAATCGGGTTCAAGCCGGGATAATCATGTTACCTGTACATTCTATATATAGGACCAAAGTCAGACTGTGATATACATACTTGACCTTTTATTTCTTAAGACCTATGGTATCACATCTGTAATATTAATTTAATTCCTACTCCTGTTGTATATCTCATGTTAACTACGTCGTGTTATATACATTTGTTCGACATCATTATATTTCATGTATAAGATCTGAGGTTACAATAAAAGAAATTGAAACTGATACTGAAAAGCGAATATTCCAACCGAGACATTTACATACCTGTATTTTATCAGGGACGTATATATAGATATATAAGTGCCTGACTTTATCTAAATGTTGTGAATAGTTGGTATGAATAAATAAATATATCCATGAATACGTAAATCTACTCATGCTTCATAATTTAAATATGGAAGGTATAGAATCTCACATAGAGAACGTACATTTTGTAAAGAATGTAACTCCTCTGAAGTTGAGGACGAATATAAATATATATATAAATGATTTTTGACAAAAGAAGAAAGACGTTACATTTTGCACTAGCGCTGTCATGTATTTAAAATGTAACGTCTTTCTTCTTTTGTCAAAAATCATTTTTATTTATAATTTACTCGCATCTCGTCAAATCAAGTTTTTTCTATATATATATATATATATTGATTTGTTGTGAATTTAAAAACCTGAGATCTCGTTTCATCAAACGATACTATTGGAAAAACCCATCTATGATCATAGCTTAGTGTCCACAATATTAAACAAACAAGCCAAAATTACCAAAATAAAATTACTGTCTCCATCCATAACTAAATATGATGTATTGCATAGTGGTTAAGTGTTGAATAAAACTTACAAATATTTCAAAACATTTTCGGAAAAAAAACCCGGACGTACATTATAACCATTCAAACTCAAACCTCGGTATCTCTTTGACCGACGGTTATTGACCGGGAACTGTTGACATCACTGATATCGACTGCGAAAAGCATATATACCTGTTTAGTTATGGCTGAAAATCCAAATTTTATCTTTCCTTTTTGTTATTTAAAAAATTTGATCTCTTGGGATCTATTGATATTAATTGAAGAGCCTCCATGAAAGGTGAAAGTACTAGAGGAATCTTCTCTCGAAAATTTAGTTTTATTATTTAATAACCGCACAGGGATTTCAGAATTTTATATATGAGCACAAATAACAGAAAAAACCGACAGAGATAACGTAGATTTTAGGAACAGCAGGATTAATAGGACAGAGAAAACGTAGATTTTAGGAACAGCAGGACTAATAGGACAGAGAAAACGTAGATTTTAGGAACAGCAGGACTAATAGGACAGAGAAAACATAGATTTTAGGAACAGCAGGACTAATAGGACAGAGAAAACGTAGATCTTAGGAACAACAGGACTAATAGGACAGAGAAAACGTAGATCTTAGGAACAGCAGGACTAATAGGACAGAAAAAACATAGATTATACGAACAGCAGGACCAATAGGACAGAGAAAACATAGATTTAAGGAACAGCAGGACTAATAGGACAGAGAAAACGTAGATTATAGGAACAGCAGGACTAATAGGACAGAGAAAACGTAGATCTTAGGAACAGCAGGACTAATAGGACAGAAAAAAACATAGATTTTGGGAACAGCAGGATTAATAGGACAGAGAAAACGTAGATTTTAGGAACAGCAAAACCAATAGGACAGAGAAAATGTAGATTTAAGGAACAACAGGACTAATAGGACAGAGAAAACGTAGATTTAAGGAACAACAGGACTAATAGGACAGAGAAAACGTAGATTATAGGAACAGCAGGACTAATAGGACAGAGAAAACATAGATTTTAGGAACAGCAGGACTAATAGGACAGAGAAAACGTAGATTATAAGAAAAGCAGGATTAATAGGACAGAGAAAACGTAGATTATAGGAACAGCAGGACTAATAGGACAGAGAAAACGTAGATTTTAGGAACAGCAGGACTAATAGGACAGAGAAAACATAGATTTTAGGAACAGCAGGACTAATAGGACAGAGAAAACGTAGATTATAGGAACAGCAGGACTAATAGGACAGAGAAAACATAGATTTTAGGAACAGCAGGACTAATAGGACAGAGAAAACGTAGATTGAAGGAACAGCAGGACTAATAGGACAGAGAAAACGTGGATTTAAGAAACAGCAGGACTAATAGGACAGAGAAAACGTAGATTGAAGGAACAGCAGGACTAATAGGACAGAGAAAACGTAGATTATAGGAACAGCAGGACTAATAATAGATATAGATTTTAGCAGGACTAGAAAAACGTAGATTTTAGGAACAGCAGGACTAATAGGACAGAGAAAACTAATAGGACAGAGAAAAACGTAGATTTTAGGAACAGCAGGACTAATAGGACAGAGAAAACAGTAGGATTTAGGAACAGCAGGACTAATAGGACAGAACAGCAGGACTAATAGGACAGAAAACGTAGAAAACGGACAGAGAAAACGTAGATTTAGGAGAAAACAGAGAAAACGTAGATTATAGGAACAGCAGGACTAATTGGACAGCGAAAAAGTAGATTTAAGAAACAGCAGGACTAATAGGACAGAGAAAACGTAGATTGAAGGAACAGCAAGACCAATAGGACAGAGAAAACATAGATTTAAGGAACAGCAAACGTAGATTATAGGAACAAACAGAAAACGTAATAGGACAGAGAAAAACAGTAGATTTAGAGGAACAGCAGGAACAGCAGGACTAATAGGACAGAGAAAACGTAGATTTTAGGAACAGCAGGACTAATAGGACAGAGAAAACATAGATTTTAGGAACAACAGGACTAATAGGACAGAGAAAACGTAGATTATAGGAACAGCAGGACTAATTTTAAGGAGAAGCAGAATAACAGAGAAAACGTAGATTTAATAGGACTAGATTATAGGAACAGCAGGACTAATAGGACAGAGAAAACGTAGATTATAGGAACAGCAGGACTAATAGGACAGAGAAAACGTAGATTTTAGGAACAGCAGGACTAATAGGACAGAGAAAACGTAGATCTTAGGAACAGCAGGACTAATAGGACAGAGAAAACGTAGATTTTAGGAACAGCAGGACTAATAGGACAGAGAAAACGTAGATTTTAGGAACAGTAGGACTGATAGGACAGAGAAAACACAGATTTTAGGAACAGCAGGACTGATAGGACATGGAAAACACAGATTTTAGGAACAGCAGGACTAATAGGACAGAGAAAACGTAGATTATAGGAACAGCAGGACTAATAGGACAGAGAAAACGTAGATTTTAGGAACAGCAGGACTAATAGGACAGAGAAAACGTAGATTTTAGGAACAGCAGGACTAATAGGACAGAGAAAACGTAGATTTTAGGAACAGCAGGACTAATAGGACAGAGAAAACGTAGATCTTAGGAACAGCAGGACTAATAGGACAGAGAAAACGTGGATTTAAGAAACAGCAGGACTAATAGGACAGAGAAAACGTAGATTATAGGAACAGCAGGACTAATAGGACAGAGAAAACGTAGATTTTAGGAACAGCAGGACTAATAGGACAGAGAAAACGTAGATTTTAGGAACAGCAGGACTAAGCAGGACTAATAGGACAGAGAAAACGTAGATTTTAGGAACAGCAGGACTAATAGGACAGAGAAAACGTAGATTTTAGGAACAGCAGGACTAATAGGACAGAGAAAACGTAGATTTTAGGAACAGCAGGACTAATAGGACAGAGAAAACGTAGATTTTAGGAACAGCAGGACTAATAGGACAGAGAAAACGTAGATTTTAGGAACAGCAGGACTAATAGGACAGAGAAAACGTAGATTTTAGGAACAGCAGGACTAATAGGACAGAGAAAACGTAGATTTTAGGAACAGTAGGACTGATAGGACAGAGAAAACACAGATTTTAGGAACAGCAGGACTAATAGGACAGAGAAAACGTAGATTATAGGAAAAGCAGGATTAATAGGACAGAGAAAACGTAGATTTTAGGAACAGCAGGACTAATAGGACAGAGAAAACGTAGATTATAGGAACAGCAGGACTAATAGGACAGAGAAAACATAGATTTTAGGAACAGCAGGACTAATAGGACAGAGAAAACGTAGATTTTAGGAACAGCAGGACTAATAGGACAGAGAAAACGTAGATTTTAGGAACAGCAGGACTAATAGGACAGAGAAAACATAGATTTTAGGAACAGCAGGACTAATAGGACAGAGAAAACACAGATTTTAGGAACAGCAGGACTGATAGGACATAGAAAACACAGATTTTAGGAACAGCAGGACTAATAGGACAGAGAAAACATAGATTTTAGGAACAGCAGGACTAATAGGACAGAGAAAACGTAGATTTTAGGAACAGCAGGACTAATAGGACAGAGAAAACATAGATTTTAGGAACAACAGGACTAATAGGACAGAGAAAACGTAGATTTTAGGAACAGCAGGACTAATAGGACAGAGAAAACGTAGATTCAAGGAACAGCAGGACTAATAGGACAGAGAAAACGTAGATTTTAGGAACAGCAGGACTAATAGGACAGAGAAAACGTAGATTTTAGGAACAGCAGGACTAATAGGACAGAGAAAACGTAGATTTTAGGAACAGCAGGACTAATAGGACAGAGAAAACGTAGATTTAAGGAACAGCAGGACTAATAGGACAGAGAAAACGTAGATCTTAGGAACAGCAGGACTAATAGGACAGAGAAAACGTAGATCTTAGGAACAACAGGACTAATAGGACAGAAAAAGACGTAGATTTTAGGAACAGCAGGATTAATAGGACAGAGAAAACGTAGATTCAAGGAACAGCAGGACTAATAGGACAGAGAAAACGTAGATTATAGGAACAGCAGGACTAATAGGACAGAGAAAACGTAGATTTTAGGAACAGCAGGACTAATAGGACAGAGAAAACGTAGATCTTAGGAACAGCAGGACTAATAGGACAGAGAAAACGTAGATTCAAGGAACAGCAGGACTAATAGGACAGAGAAAACGTAGATTCAAGGAACAGCAGGACTAATAGGACAGAGAAAACGTAGATTATAGGTTTATGTAAAACAAGTTTACAAGTATATCGGGACTTCTATAGAACTGTACATGTATAACAGTATATACGTAAGTATGAGATATATATCAAGATATAGGCCCAACAGGAATATTAAACGCGTAAAAAAGTATATCGGGACATATTAAATACATTTACTTAAAAGATCTAAACATATGTGTAAGATATTAAAACGTTAAGTATATCGGGGCATATACAAGGAATATTCATTAAATAAATTTCCTATATCGATCCGTATATATAATATGTATATTAAATACATTCCTTCATGTATTTATATAGATAGATCGTCTACATAAAATCAGAGACGTATATATTACACATGTGTTATTTACGTCTCTGATAAAATGTTCATTTGTCTAAGATTTCTTCCACATATAATCAAGTACAATATTTGTCGGAAAATAACCACTATTTTAATGGTGATATTATGACAGCGATATGATAATGGCATTTTCAATTTATCTCCTTCGTTAGGGAAATCGAACAAGCAGATGGAACTTCAAGAAAAAAATACTATAGGAGAGTCGAAATATGTATGCACGTGATTCTGCATGAACGACAATTTTACCCTCCAAGTTCTATTTTTCAGTATTTTTTTAAACAGAAAAGAATACAGACAATATTAATTTCACACTGCAAATGACTTAGAGGTGAAGCGTGCGAATCGATAGGGGTCTCTTATCCCACGTGGCATACACATACTAGTCACTGACACCGGATGTTAATTACATTGACAGACAGCGCAATTAACAAGCGAAACATCAGTATACAATATACATGTATATGTATTATTATTTTCACACTCTGCCAGGAATTACAATTGCATATGTTCAGATTGATCCACATTGGTAGTGACCCACGCAGACTCATAACAGGCCATGTCAATATAAATCTTCTCCTTGTCCAGTACATATTGATTGATATTACATTTACAGTGATACAATAATATTTATAAATTTCATGTACACATTATATTAATTGATTATCGTAAACTGTTATCAATATCTTAGTTTTAACTAGCACCTGTTCCGCGTACATATTTATTTTAATGTGTGTTTTTAAGACGGTGTTTATAGTAATAGAGGTACACTGTCAAAGTTCTGGACTAAAAAAATAAACAAATTAACTAGTATAAAAAATTCTAATTTTCAAATATAAAACATTGTATTTACAGATAGGTAAGTCATCACAGTGTACAGAGACCCTATAACACTGGTCCCATGACGTCACACCAGCGTAACATGAGGCTGCTGAATCTACACCTATGTATGTACCTATATCTTAAAAAAGGCACCGATTCCAAAACACTTATTAAAAAAATTAGAGTGTCGGAATCCTGGATAAATTTAGAAACTAACCTATACGGGAAAAATATTCACAAATTTTGGAAAACATTTTTTATCTAATTTTGAATTCGGTGATAAGGCGAATTTCTAGTGGAAATACTTCTTTATTCATAGTAAATAAATTTCTGAACTTTAACTAAAAAAAGGCACCGACTCCTCAAAACTTATTTTTAATTTTCAAATACCATATTAAAAGCTTATAAAATTATCATTCAAATGTATACGGGAAAAATACTGTCATTTGAACGAAAAAATGCTTTATTCAAGTTTAAAGATTTTCTCTCTTTATAATCTATAGTAACAGTACAGGTGAAAAATCGACTCAGTCTGGCGCATGCGCAGCACGCTACAGGAAAGATCATTTGGTGACCCTCCTGAAATAAGTGGGATGTGAAAAAAGACGTTCGGGTGAAAACATTTGGTAAAAAAGATGAATCGATATAAAGATAACAAAATTATGTCATTCACTTGAAAATGGAAGGGATCAATTTTATGTCAACTTGACCGGGTCCGTTATACATTGTTATATCTGTTAACTGATCCTTATCATTAGACATGTGGCCCGTCCAATGAACATTTTTTTCTGAATCCCACGAATCTAGCTGTTCTATAAAGCCCGTAGATTGTTTATAATCAATTTATCATAATAAGGACATTAATTTTACATAATGTTTTTTCTTTATAAAATTGACTGATGATAGGGAATAATTGTGCTCTTCATTAATTCCACTTTCAGCTCATTCATATAAAAACTCTGACTGAAAATCTTACCAAAACAAAAACTTATATAGTAGGATTTGAAACAAGTCATCCTGAATATTAGCTGTGTGAGAGAGCTGATGCCGCCATTAAATATTGTATACAATTATCTACACTTAAAATATACGGCTTATATTAAAATATAAGTATCTGATATATATATCAACTATGTACAATGTAGATAGATTATATCAATCATTCAATTTAGCATTTGATTCCAACAACAAGACAAAAGATGGTAAACTTATATCGGACGTTAAATAGTCCATTTCAATGCATATATGTAAGCTACATCAATAAATTATAAGATAAGAAGAGGCTAAAGATATTAGCAGTATTGTAGTATGTTTATCCCCCGTCTGAATCTAAAAGTCCAAAAGTTCGCTAAAATGTACTGTTAGGCTTGGTATTTACTTTTTTTTTTACACCATTGTTGTTAGAAAGAAGATTTCTACCGTTCAGTCTGTGAATCTGGATCAACAAAGTAAAAAATCTAAAAAGTATGCACTGCTTACATTAGGAAACACGTTAATTATGTAATCCACGATCAGTGTTATCTGGTCGGCGACAAATTTCCGGCTAAGAGACTAAAATAGTAAGGAACTCCCTGAATTTCAAGTAAATGAATTAAAAAATATTGCACAAGTACTTTACTTGTCATATATCAACACCACATCCTGTTGTTTTTCTTTAAATCTCACCTTTTTGTGCACTTAACTATAATCGTAGCGTTGAAATAACAACGAGGTTTAAAGGAACAAAACAGGATGTGGTTTTAATATACGACAAATAAAGTACTTATGCAGTATGTTTTAATATTTCGGCGTATTTCTATTTTTGCGATTCTCGCGCTGAGAATTTTGAGCTACATGTAAAATAGGATCACGTTAAACACATTTTGTTGTCTACACCTATACTTTGCCACGAAGTGTTGTGTTATGTGTTTATGGTTTATGTAAGTGTCATATAACCACCAGCCATAACTACGATCGACACAAAATAGGATACAATATCTAGTAGAACGTTTATTTGGCTTTTGGCACACTTTTTCCAGTGCACCCTACACGCCTCCATTAATTTTTCTTGTATTCTATAACATCTTTGAATGAATGCTTTTAAATCGGTTAAAGAATCCAAGTTATGGCAATACTGAAATGTGCCATGCATGTTGACCTCCACTGTACATTTCTTTGGTATAGATAATATGTTTGCACTGCTCCACTTCTGGGACACGACACGATATCGGTAGATTCCCATCAACGCGTCCCGTCTGTGGATTTTCGAAAAAAAAGCTGGCGTGATGATGCCGGTCTAGGAGTTTAGGGAGAGTGCTAGACCGTTAAATGTTTTAAGGCATTTGACGAACTTCAAAATTACCCTAACCTAAACCAAATCTATGTCGCCACCTAATCGCTTCTTTCAACTTCTGGACATGTTTCAGACTGCTAGAGTTAGGATAAGGCATTATCAGGTCACGGAGCCGTCCTTTAAAACTAGTATAAGCAATCACACATGGCACCAGACGATTCCACGATTCCGGCCATGGGAGGAGTCAACCAACTAACCAACCAACCACCAACATATTAGAGGTCATTAGGGACGACGAGCGAGGGATAAAATTAGAATTTATATGTTGAAAGTGAGGTTTGAAGAAAACTGATAATGACCCCAATATTACTTGTTTTGATTATGTGATGTTTACCTCTAATACTGCGTGCATACATGTTTAACCGGCAATTTGATCCATATCGAGAAAACAATAAAAAATTATCCTTCCCACCAAAATGAAATAATCTAAGATGAAGTTATCACCAAACTTTGAACGGAAAGGTACATTTTCTTATAAAGCCACTTGCGTAAATATATTCTAGAAAGTATACAGAAGTAAGCAGATAAATAGAGTTGGTTTTCCCATTGTTGATGTAGTCACTTCCAGCACTGTGACAAGTGCGTGATTCTCACTTATTAAAACCTATACTTGGAAGCGAGCCGTGGTATTTTTTTCTTGTACTACATTATCAACACATCGCATACAAGAAAAAGTTTTTGACAAATTAGTCTCAAGAAAGATTCAGTGATGTAACGGTAGTCTCATGTTGTATCATTTATATTGCCAACAACAAAACATAGAGTTTGAGAAATGCATAATAAAGTAGATTTGTCATATACTATTTGCTAACATAGAAAATAGCACGGTAAATTAAACTTTATCTTACAACCTTTGCGAGCAAGATATTCCAGGTTCATGGTGTGGGAGGAAACCTGGGTACACGGGAGAACTGAGTCACGTTGTCCAGCAGGTGACTATATATTTGTTCACATCTATTCCGAGAGTCGAACACGGATGTTGAAAGCGAATCTTTCTCAAGTGCGTACTTCATGTACGGGACATTTTTCTAGTTACGATACTTGAGATAATTAAGGTCACTTGTATGCTTTTGCAAGATAAACCCATGTCATGTGTTAATGCCTATGAAGTAAGTGTTACATTATAACACTTTGAGGAGCACAGAAGACGAGTAAAACGTAAGTTTTTTTATTTGTTGATTCATCTTTTAAACTTGATTTTTATTTGTAGACTGATTCTATATATAATATAGACCAATATCGATGACTTCAAAGTCGTAAAACACGTTACGTAATGTTCTTCAAACTGTACAACGTTGGTATTTATGGAGCATGTTAAGTATTTAACAATACGGATGCTCACTGTAATGGTTTTTGTCCTTTTTGCTTTCACGCAGGTTTTTGAGATTTTTTAATCAGTTGCAAATATAAGGATCTTTTTGCCATTTGCAATATAAATCACGAAGCAAAAGTCTATCCCCTGCTGATGTTCTAGACTTATCAAATGATAGACTGACTTCTTGTTGATTGTTAGGAAGTTTTAAAAGCCTTTTTGCCCTGTATGGTTTGGATTTAGCACTCCAAAATGTTGGACTTAATTTTATTACGTTTTTAACTGTCTCATCAAATTCCACATCACACGTGACTGTAACAGGCATATTTTCTTCTCTGCATCTCGATTCTGTAGTGTTATCCTGTTTGATACAAGCACTTATATGAAACAGACTATAAACTAAACAAAAAAATAAGGTAAGGGGAGAAAACTCCCCAACATCTACTAGACTGGCAATATACCACAAGCATGATATCTAAAAACATCAAAATAAAAATTAATCAAAGTACTGAAAGTACTGAGAGGCTAAACGTATTGAAAAATGTTCACAAATAACCGCTAAGCTATATTACTTTCACCATACTCCTACACTTTGGAATGCAAAAATTACTAAAATAAGAGAACCAGAGACTATGTTTCTTAATTTTAAGCGATTTTATAACTTCTTTAATTCTTCTTTCAGATTTGACGACAATAAATACATCAAAATAGGTAAAAAAAAAAAAAAATAATAATAACAAAATACACACAATCATATATTTATCGCCAACAAGCCAAATGATAAATAACTCTATGATGAAGTTGACTAAATAAAACCTTTGAAATCCCCAAGATGTTGCAATTACTATCCTATCAATATGAGGATTTAAACAAATCGAAAGGACTTTATACCTACTTCTTTATTTTGAATGTATTGCAAAGTAATAGTCCTTACTTATTATAATTATATTTGTAGTTGAGGAAAGTAAATAAGGTATACACAGCATTTCAGATAGATAAAAGTGTAAGTAATTACATTAAATGTATTTACATGCCTTGAAGTATCATGGTAAGACTTTTCTTCCAGTAATTATGTCTATAAAGGCATAGTTTTATGAGATTAAACCAGACTTCCATATATATACAAAATTTACAATATTTTCAATATAGCTAATGCATTAGATAATGTCACCACGACACGCTAAATGAATAAATATGTTATGGAAATATTTCGGTTTAGTTAATTGATAATTATAAACATGAATATTTTGGATTTTTTTTTATACGCGCTTTGTTTGAAGGAATATTTTCATTTCAAGGAACTTTGATACACATTAACAAACCTAGAGAAATCAGCACAGTCAACCTTCATCAAATAAAACTAAAAGACAAAAAATATTAGTTATAACAAAGTCAACATCATGATCAGTACAGTATTAAAAATATATCATTCATAAATCATGAGCACCAAATGAACCTTGCCTAAGAAGCACAAACTTTTTATCTTCAAAAACTTGAAAAAGTGTCATGGCGGTGGGTGTGCGCGTAGGATGAACAGTCCAATTTTGTGACGTCTAATGAGGTAAAGTGATGTTATATATTAAGACGATCTTGCCACAATGACAAGGATTAAAGCAAAATTGATATTCTGTTTGTAAGTTTGTTTGTTTATAAGTGCTGTAAATTTATAATTCAAACCATGCCCCAGACTAGCTTCTTATCATGGCGCCAACTCGCACGTACAGTGTTCTGTGCGCTTACGTCATGTCGAGAATTTCGTAAAATATATTGTTCAAAATTTATCAATAGTTCAACCACACTGTGCTTCTTTTTTTGAAATACATGTATATAGTAATCGTATTGTTATTTAAAAAAAACTATTTTTGGATGCTTTTAAAATAGCGATTTGAAAAATCGCGGCATTATTTAAGCAGAAAATTGCCGCTAGATGGCTCTAACTCTTTTCGATATTTCAGCCAATGAGAAGGCCAGGATCGGTAAATTTTGTCTGAAAGGCCGTCGCAATAGGCTATGCGTACTGAGTACGTGTAGGCTAAAAAACTATTGAAACTATTACTTAAATTAAAGAATTAAAAGAATTGTGTATTCAACATTTAATAACTGTAACTTTACGTTTCAAAAGATGTGAAGCGACTGAAGCCTGATATTTCTTGTTCTCCGCTTCGGTGCCTGTAAAGAAATGGCCGACACCGCTTCGTTTGCGAACCGGCGCACCACGTCTAGACGTTATTCCTCCGCGGGGAAAAATGCATACTGTCTTTGTCGCACAGTTTTATTTAAATTTCATTAAAGTTGTCGAAAAATATATTAAATTTGTTCTTATGTAAGTTTCCACGCTGAAATATATTTCAACCTGTCACAATAATCTGTCTTGAAACGATATGATGACAAGAAACGAAAATGAAAGTAGAAGATAAATTGCGTCATTTCCCATGCTATAGAAAAAAGAAGCGTGAATTGAAATATAAGGATTGAATCTTGCTTATGCTTCGCAGTTCATTAAATTTGTCTGAAGACCAGCTCAATTCATCATCCCATGAAATCGACATAAGCAAGATTTAATCCTTAAATATATACATTTTCACGTTTTCTTGTGTTTTAGCAAAAACGAAATAAAGGGAAAAATACAATAACAAATACGTTATTCACATATCAAATGTTTGTATATCAAACATATACCAGTAATGTGAAATGTTTATATACAGTCGTTATGTCGCAGTTATGACAAAAAATTGCTCAAATATTAAGAAATGTTTCATCCAGCTATCATTTTAAAAGTATTTGTTATCCGAACTAAAAAGGGGTCAAATTGAAAAAAAAAAATTTTAATTATTTTCTAGAAAACTCGTTTTTAAGAATATAATCTTGATATCTTATCATTTAATTCATTTTATAGGTTAAAAAAACCATAGATATTTATTTTATGTAGTAACAGGAGAGAACATATTAGCAGGACAGAAACGTCTCATACATATCATATTACAATAAATCTTTTACAGTTTCAGTTAATTGATAATGACTAGACGTACTGCCGATTTGTTTAAGAAATAATAATAAAAAAATCGAAACCATTACAAGTACTACTTAAAAGGATTTACTGTGATAAGATTAGAAAAAAACAGTCAAAATTCTTTGTTGTTACTTTTCATATTTACTTTGACTTACCCACTGAAATGCATTGTATCATATCATTTCTAGTATTAGAATTGTCGATATAAAAACGACAAATCTTTTGATTTTCAGTTGATTTACTGAAGGTCGTGTTGGAATAAGATATTTTGTGATGTTTCTACTTCGGCTGTTGTCATTTTTTTATTTCAGAATATTTTGTTGATATAAACAATCAAAAGGATTAGGCAGTAGGCTAGAACCTATATAAGTCTTCTCCAAAAACAACATGGTGGTCAGACATAAACATAATACACCATACACCATAAACATACATCCATCCATCCATCCATCCATACATACATACATACAAACATACATGCATACATACATTACACACATACAAACCTTACATTACATACATACAATCATAAATTTAGGGCTGACAGACTAATTCATTTTAAATTATGGGAGACAACTCTGTTATTTTTTATACTTTAATTTTATGATTATAAGAAGAAAATTAACAATCCACCAGCTTTTCAGTCTACTATGTCTTATGATATTAAATGCGCATTACATATACTTTCTCTCCCATATAATAGGGATTTGGGCCAGAATGTCCATGAAATAAAAGATAGCCGTTTCCCACTTCAGTGAGGGAGCAAGTACACATAAAGCACATTTTTCTTATATCAAAGGATTATCATTCTAAATAAAAAGGATAATCAGACCAAGATAAAGAACTGATCGGATTTGTTGCCTTATTATAAGATGTTAACTACAATATTGGAAATAAATCAGAAAAAACAAATAATAATGGGGGAAAATGGGGAAAAGTAAATAACTATTAACCAGCATTCACCTCGTCATTGATAAAAGTTGATTTAACTATAACTATGGAATGTTATCAATTTTTTTTCCAATTATATTTTGTCTTAGTTTTAGATTTGTTCTATAATTTCAATTTATGTTAGTAGATATTAAATATTAGACATTAAAGCATTTCTGTATCATCAATATACTTAATTACAGCATCAAACAATGATTTATTGATGTGGGTGGTACAGACTGGGCAGCCATGCAAAACATAGTTTAGTTCATAGTGGTTATGATTATGGTTGTTCAGTGTTTGTAATCAACTTTGTCTAGGGTTAATATATCTAGGGCAGTCAAAAAAGAAATGTTGAGATTTTTCAGTTAGGATACCAGATGCACAGGACATGTCATCATAGGGATGGTCTTTATGTTGATCATGATTTAGAGAGCTGGCTAAATTCCTGGGCTGACAGAGAATGAAATTTAATTTTCTTGGTCCTCCTTCTCTAAAATTGATGTTATTCTTATAAACTGGAGAATTTGTTCTCAACAGAGTGCCTTACAGAGTGAATATTAGTTATGAGATTACTAATTTTATTAAATTCAGATATCATGTTTGGAAAAAAATATCCATAAACCTTACAGTGCGACAAACAGGTTAACTATAGATTCTGTTATTTCGAAGTTGATACCTTGACTCTTCAAAATTGTTAAAAAATGGTTGGATAATATCAAATAAGTATTCAGGTGTTTCTTTGTTTAAGATTTTGTACATTAAGATCATTTTGTGTTTTTTCCTTTTGTAATCTAAGGACATCCAGTCTAGCTCTGAATAAAGTTTCTCAAGTTATTAACATTGCAGCCTCAATATTTTAAAGAATTTAAATCATTTCCAAGGGACCCAGCTACTTCAACTGGATTATCATTGACAACTTTAAACAGAGAGGTATTACCAGCAAACAACTTTAAGAGTTATTAACACAGTCAGTGATATCATTTACGTACAATAAAAAGGAAAAATGCCCTAGAACTGAGCCCTGGGGACTCCTTCATTAACAGATTTAAAGGTTGAGGCAAAGCCTTCAATCACCAAACGTTGTTTTCTAATAGATAAATAATTTTATAGCCATCTTAAAACATTTCCTTTAACTCCGTAATATTCAAGCTTGTATAATAAACCCTCATACCAGACAATATCTAATATGGTGGAAGTAGTATGGGTTACACGTGTAGGTTCAGTGATAAAATGTAACAGATTCTACTTTATCAATAAATTATTCAGATGAGGATTTTGATCAATGTACAGCATATTTAATTATGTCACCAGTAATTATAACATAAATATTAGTCTCAATTACAGCTTCTAGCATGGTATCAAGTTTAGACCAGTAGGTAACTGATGACTCTGGTCTATACAAACAACCTAATAAAAACTTTCACTGATCAATTTTAAGTTCAATCCAAATCATTTCAATGTCTTCATATTCAATACCAGTACGTCTTTTAGAAAATACTGAATTTTTATAGTAAATAATAACACCTCCTCCAGGAACAGTCCCACGATTACTCCTATGAAGTTAGTGTCACATCAACATCATATATATTAGGTGAAATATGGGTTTCCGTTACACATAAAATATCACTACCAGACAATTCAGTATCTAAAATTTCAAGTTTGTTTCTTAAACACCTTACATTAAGATGTTTAATAGACAGGTAACACAGAGGTCCGTGATGAGTTGCATAATAACAGTAAAGTATATTAAATACAGGTAGGTGACTTTACAGATAGAAAGATATTGGAAATGTGCTTTACTGTAATAGCAATATAGTGAATGGTGATGAAATCCTTCCTTTACTTCTTTACTTCTACATGTTCCCTCATTGTCGAGAAAATAGGTTTAATCGGGATAAATAACTACACAAACGTGAAATCGAAAGTTAACCGGGCACATGTGTCTAAATATGTAGGATGAGTAGAAATGCTGGTTGTTGGAATTATTAACATTTGTAAATGAAGATACAAACAGGGACAAAGAAGACAACATACTTAAAAATACAAATAATATACAATACACACCCATATTACCACAATTCGCCAATATATCACACCGAATGCTTTCACTTTTGTCAGATCTATTCTTACTTATTTGGGTTTTTCGATACTTAGGTAGCAGTTCACAGTTTCTCGTTGTGGCCATGGGTGATATTTTTGTTCATTATAAAGGTTTCAATTAAAATTAAAAAAATAAATCCATGCTAAAATTGGTCTTGTCACGATGAAGTGGACAATGTGGGGTTTCATTTTTTTTTTCAAAATAATATTTTTGCCTTGTGTTGGAGATTACTATTTGGGCAGTCTCGAATCTGTGTCTACGCACTAAAATCCAGCTTTACAGAAAGTGAAATTTTCATAGTGTTTACATGCGGTCATGTTATGAAGAATTTCCGAGTTGGAATTTGCTGAAATGTAAGATGTTTGTTAATACGACAGTGTTGTTGATTCTAAGACAGGTGTTTAGAAATAAATTTCTTCCATAAAGTTGGAATTAGCAGTATTTTTGCACTTTTAGCATTTTTTCAATAGGTAATCATGGTGATCGCACAAAATTTAATATCTCTACTATTAATGTAATTGTTGTGTAGTTTGTAAATATATATACATCTAATGATGTATTTTTCATCAGCAAACTGTTATATATGTATATCTCGAACATGACCAATAATTTCAGGAAAAATGCAAATTAACGGTTTCCTGCTGCATTACTACAAAGTATCTTTAGGTACAAACATTTAATTGATTAAGACTATGTCTAAAAATAAAGTACAAAACTTCTTTTGGGTGGTAGAGCCAGTCGTAATAATCCACACATGAAATAATATAGATTAAGTTTTCTTAAACACATTTTTTTTGTAATTCATTGTTTTATTCAATACAATGGCAGGTACATAATATAGCAGTAGTATATACACGTGAGAAGCGCACCTCCACACTAACATACATTTTCACGTCCATGGATTCATGTATACAATACCACACACATACAGATGCACATCAAGAGAATACTTGTATGTATACACATTACATGTACAAGTAATACATACATGCGAACAGGCATACACCATACACATGTAAAGAAGGACATGTATATGCATCATGTACATACACCACTCACACCTACAAGTTTTCATACCTACAACCACACCTATAGATATGATAGGTAAACTACAGGTGTATACATATCAAAATTAACAAACCACTTCTAAAGTAGTTAATTAGACATATTCAAAGTTGTAATGTTGTTATGGAGAGCTGTTGTTGTGAGGAGGTTTGGAAGTGTTATTGTACATTGTATTGTTTTTGTTTTTTTAGAAGAAAGTGAAAGAATAAATTAGAATAAGAGAGAAAATGATAAGCTATTATTCTATATTGATTTTGAGATATTTATTTTAGCGAAGAGCTTTCGCAATACAGTGACATAATCAAATACATATACAGCAAAGCAACTGTGTTGCAATGTATAGAAAAAGATCTAAGAAAAGTATGAATTAAAAGGGGCAGATGTAAGAACAGAAGACAAGAAGAGACTGAGAAGATAGACAAAGGAGAAATGAGAACAAGTATGATCTGGAAGGAACATGACAGGATTACTTTTCGGTAACAAAGGTTGTTACCAAATGAGCTCAGTATTGAGTATATATATATAATGGAAAAGATAAAGAAGTCATCAGCCTGTTTTAAGCAATAACTACTAGTTTTATCCATTTTCTCCATTCATTTGAAAAGATTTGTAAGGAAGAATTACCTTTACCAGCTGAAATGAACTTTTGGACAATATAATTTTCTTGTATAACTTTAACTAAAGCCATGACTGATACAATTCTATGTAGAGTTCTTGTTCTATAAATATAAGGTTTAATAATCAGATGTACTTCATTATCTACTCGATTGTAGACACCAGTATTATTTACCAGGCCGAATAAGATATATTCTTTGTTTATAGGAAACACTATTGTAAGAACATCTGATAGTGATTCCAAACTGGCAAAGCATTTTGAACTTTAATACATTCCCATAACATATGAACAATTGTCTCCCTTCCTCTATTACAAACATTACAATTAGGGTTGTTTGAAATACAGATTTTGTATGCATACATGTTGGTTGTTAAAATAAAGTAATTAATCCTGAATTGTAACCAACGAAGTATAGTGTTTTGAGTTGATCTAAAAGGTATACTGTATATTTTAATTTCCGTTTCACATTACTAAAATAAAAAAATACTTCCCCATTTATGTTGACCCGTAATGTTTATATCATTTTTAATAAGTAGTTGATTGAAATCTCGTGATCTTTTTTTTCCTTTAAAATTAATTCAAGATTCAAGGGGATAGACGGATACTTCAACAATCTACTTAGAGGGATAACATGTCTCAAGTATTCCTTTATACTTTGTATTACTCCATAGTAGTGTAAATAATTAGTTACTAAACCATATACATTACAAAATTCATTAAATTCATAAAATAGAAAATCTGTAGAGTCTATTAATAAATAATTTACTCCTCTCACTCCTGCATTTAAGCATTTTTCATAAAAAATGGTTTACTATCTATGTCGAAGTTTTTATTAAAACATGGAGGCAGTTTAAGTATGGACTCATCATTTCTGAAGAGTTCTTCTTTAACTCTAAATTTATATCAAGCTTGAAAAACATTTTCCCAAAAATATTTTTACATATAGTTTTTGCAATGAGTAAATTCTCCCTCCCACAATTAGCTAAGATCTAAATATTCACATTTTTTCAAAATCATTAGCCACTTACTAGAAGATCTGAAAATTCTTCTGATCCAACCAAGTTTGAGAGCCTCTATATATGTATCAATCTGTACCAATTTGAGGCCTCCTTCAATGTAAGTTTGTATGATAACATACTTATTAATACATATTTAACCCTTTCTGTTTTACCACCCTACAGAAAATTAAAAAGAATCAAATGTTTTTTTATGAAAGATTCATCAAGGTTGGGAAGAGATATAAAAAGATGATTGAACTGGGAGAACAATACTTAATAGATTTGAGTTTGACAAGTTTCTTATTTCTTATCATAATTAAGTTTAACCATTTTAAACAAGTCAACATGGAAATCAATATCCAGAAGTGTGAAATGTTCCATAGTCTGGATGGCATACATAGGGACAATACTGCAGGTTAATATTCATAATCGTATCGTTAATGAGCTTTACATATTCTTGATCGAATGTAGTGAATTATTGAATATCTATAGGATTGGCCTTTTTTGAAATCATTAAATTTAAACGTTATTGTTGGAGACGAATGATCAGACATATAGCCAGGTTCAATACCTGTTTCATATGTACTAGTTAGGAGGCTACCAAATACCAAGAAAAAAATCTAAACGAGCCTGTTAAACAGAGTTGCTCCTCCTCCATGTATACCTTCTGGAATCAGAATGCTGCTCTCTAAAGACATCAATTAAATCAAAATTTTCCATGATCTCTAGTACTTTTTTCTCTGGACTTTGGATTGTTTACCCTTTTGTGTAATTTGTCATAATCTAGTTCGGGATTCAGGATCAGGTTAAAGTCTCCACATAATATACACTTATCGGTCTTAAACTCATACAGTGTTTCTTCTATCAACCAAAAAAGGAAGGTTCATCGTTATTTAAACCATAAATAGACATTACTGTCAAATTAGTACCCTCAATTTCCAAGTTAGTGCTAAGAAATTCCCAGACTTATCACTTTTCTCTTTAATTACTTTTACTTCAGAATTCTTGTTTAATAGAATAGCAACATCCCTAGCATTTGATTTAAAAGAACTAAAAAGGCAGAAATAGCCCCATTCATTTCTTATTAAATCCTCATTATTATCTGTAAAATGCGTGTCTCGGAGACAAAAAAGGTTAAAAATTTTTGACTTCTTAGATATGCAAATACATCTCTACGTTGCATTTTGTCACCTAAATCCTGACAATTGGCTGATAAGAACCTTATCCCTTCACCTATACTTAACGTTTAACTGACTAGATTTGCCTTCCACTAAACAAAAGTAATAGAGAAATGCTGTAGAGGATAGAGACAGAAACGGAAGCTAGCTAAAGTATACGGTTTAAGAGAGAGAGAACTGACCATGATAGTATCCATAAGGAGACCTACTGCTAGCGTAAACACCAATGTACTGTAATCGAGTCTTAGATGCTGATATTCAATGACTTTACAACAGTTTATTGCTATCTACATCACTTGTTATCTTTATTGCACAGTGCAGAAAAGGATATTCTAGCTCAGCTCATTATTTTCAACAACATGTTCAATTTCCATCTTTATTACCTCAAACTTTTATAAAGGACAATTTACAGTAATGTAGAGTTAGTTATGAATTGATTATCTTTATATTTTACCAAAGTTACAATTTAAATGTGTACACGGCAAGCTGCATTCCGTAAGACAGTGTTTGGTTTCATATGAAACAAAATTAGGACATGTGAAACAGTTTTACCATTATAATCTAGTCATACTTCTACAATCAGAGTACAGTTATACTATACATATAAGTATCTGAAGTATGATAAGAGGAGATTAATGTAACTTACAATGGTTGAAATAAAGTAATACATAGCCAGAGGAGCATGTTGTTCATGTTCAAATACAAGAAAAATGATTAAATTTAACTCACCAAAAAATTCATACAGATGCTAGGAATGGATTCATACTAGAAGGAGCTCCTCTTTAACGTTGATTATAACCATGCTACAAATTTTTACTGTCCTACAACATTATACTTGCCCAGTCGAAAAACAATATTACCAAATCAAAAGTTTAACATAATATCAACCACAGACGAGGCTGAGATCCATGTTCTACATTTTATATTAACCTAACATGTTTCATTAAGATTTAAGATGTGTTTCATAACGACTGAGGACCTGGTACACTACATTAGGTCAATGAATAGTTTATAAGTACATTTATTGGTTAAGAACTGGTATGTTCTACATGCTAGATTATGGTCTACGGAAAAGTTCATCCTTTTAATATTTATGTGAAAAGAGCACAAGAACAATATTCAGAGATGAACAGTACCAGTGAAATAAAACACTTGTACAAAGAATCAAGAAATAAAGTAATGGGGATAACTTCAATGTCAAAATAAGTAGAGGAAAAAAGCACCGACTTACACAAGCACCCCGAAAACCACCCACAACAAACATATTATTTAGACTTGTACTTCCTCCGAACCGATAATACCAATCGATATCTTGACCGAACAGTACCATGCTAAACACAATATTACACAAAATTACTATCGGTTAATACACACAAAAATGAGATTTTGCATATTTCATCGTCAAAGTAATTCATTTGGATATATTTTTATAATAAATTGAGGTGAGCCAAAGTATTTCGTAAACATTGGTTCGTGACACTTGTAGAACAGGAACTGCTTTTTACAGGATAACTTGCATATATAGTTTTCATTCTTAGATGGTAATAGTAAACGTTATATTTAGGATGACGTTTTGGGTGTTAACGGTTATGTGACAGCACTAAGGTAACAGTTTTAAGAAATTAATAGTGATGCAATGTAAAAACATGCATAAACTAGTAAAGGAGACAACGTTAGGAGACATTGGCGTTAATATCGAATCTTTTTTTCAAGTTAACTCACGTATATGTAGTAAATACACCAAGAACACTTTTGGTACTAGATAGTGTCTTAAGTTCACATATCATAATACCTGCTGAATTCAGAATGATAAATAAATAAATAACATATAGTGTAGATAAACTGGGTGACACGTGACAACTGAACATGCAACTGATTCTGATTAAATGATCTAGATGCAGACCCACAGTCTAAAGTTGACAGGTCAGAGGGTTTCAGTGGCATGTATCATATTAACCAGTTTTGGGTTTATGAACAACAGAGCGTGGACGGTCAGCCAAAGTTCTAATTTTGAATGCAGTGGCTGTTGTCATTCTATATTTAATGTTCTGTCAGATACTCATTCTGAATCGAAGATAGGTACGTTGCGAGTCTACATGTTGATTTTCTTGTTACAATGATATTACCGTGCCGTTATACAGGAACTAAAATATTCGTTTTCACCTTTCATCTTTGAAACGCAAAGTTGTAAAAAAAAACCAGTAAAATATTTCATATACAAGAAATCTTTGTATCCATAATGTCAACCTGGGTTTTGTAACGATACCAAAACATCAAAGCAATGTGTCAAACAATAGAAAACTTAAAAAAACAAAACAAATATGTATTCCATAGCGATATGATAGACATGAAGTTGAACCACTCTATATCAAATAACATTAATTTTTTCAAAATCTCATTTTTGAAGCTATATCCTACAATCTTTCAAATTTAAGTTTGTATATCAATAAATCAAATGTGATAAACAACTAAAATATTTGACCAGCTACATCTTGTATTGAAGGGGAAAATACAAATCAAATGAATGTGTTCATACATGAAATATGACAACTTCTCTTATTGGCTTACAAGCTATATATACTGAAAGGATAAAGAAACGCAGGGTAATATTTATTCCGATATTTTGAAAACGCGTTCTCCAAATAAAGTGAAACTTTGTGGATTGAGTAATTAGGACATATTACACCTTGTCATGTATCGAAAATTTAGTCACGATACAGTGCGCAGCTCTGGTAAATGGAGGAAGGAAAAAACAAGAATCTCATGCAACGTGTTGTTCTGGTCTCATGCAGCGTTGGTCAAGTCAATCTTCGTTAGTCTTTATACAGACCAACTGCTTCCCTAAAATTAATAGAGAATTTGATTCGTTTTAAGAATGGCATGACTCACAGAAGTTCAGAGGGGTCAGGCCATTCAGATGCTGATGCAAGGACAGCTGCAAAATCAGGTTGCTAGGCACTTTGGTGTTAATGTTTCCACCATAGAACGTCTTGTAAGACGTCTTCGGGAAACTGGGCGATTGGCCGATCGACCTAGGTCAGGACGTCCGCGCGTAACGTCACGACGTCAGGATCGCTATATCGTCGTCTCTCATGTGCGTAATCGGCGCCTTACTGCCGTTGAGAGTGCACTTAATGTTCGCGGAAATCATGGGCGTCCTATAAGTTCAAAAACTGTAAGGAATCGATTACGAGAAGTTGGTGTAACAGCACGTCGCCCCACACAGGTCCACACCTTACCCCTGCTCGACGTCAGCGTTGTATGGCCTGGGTCGTTGCACATGCTCCATGACGGTTTCCACTGAGGCAGTGGAGACAAGTTTTTTTCACGGACGAGTCGATTCTGTCTTTATCGATCTGACGGCAGTCAACGTGTCTACCGACGTCGTGGCGAACGTTTTACGGACGCTTGCGTTGTAGAGAGGGATAGGTTCGGGGGCGGTTCAGTAATGGTGTGGGGAGGAATCTCACTTTGGTTAAAATCACAATTGGTTGCTATTGATGGCAATTTAACAGCAGCTAAGTATAGAGATGAGATCCTCCGACCCCATGTTATCCCTTTCTTACTGCAGCATAATCTAACCCTCCAGCAGGATAATGCTAGGCCCCACGTAGCAAGGATTTGCCAAGTCTTTCTGGCCAACAACAACAATATTCAACCACTAGATTGGCCGCCATATAGCCCTGATTTTTCCCCAATCGAGCATCTTTGGGACCAGTTGGATAGACAGGTTCTAAAGCGCCAGCCACCCCCTGCTACTCGAGAGCAGTTGACCAGAGCTCTGATTGAAGAGTGGGTCAACATCCCCATAAGACGGATTAACGCTCTCATGAACTCTATGACCAGAAGAATAAGGGCCGTGACCACAGCAAACGGCGGACACACAAGATATTGATGACTCAGTTCAATTTCAATTTCAAAATCCTATGGGTCCATTCAATTTAATCGTTAGTACCTCTAAACCAATTGTCAGATGCAAAATACAGACTTTGGAAATTTTTAATTTATCTGTAAGTATACAAAATTTCGTTTTAAATGAAGCCCGATATCATACTTAATTTCTGGTTTAAAGTTCACCCTGCGTTTCTTTATCCTTTTAGTATATAATTTCCTGCGTTATGGATGATCCTTGGGATGATGTTTGTATAAAATGTTCTAAAACAACTTTACAAATAAGGTAGATTTGTATCTTATGAGAGAACAACGACAAATGCAATGTAAAAACAAGTTTGATCGTTGTATGTAAGTATAAGTATTTCAAGTATAGATTAGTATTCTCGGTAACGGTTTTCACTACACTCCCAATTACATTCTCGGTAATGTTACTCTACTTAGAATGCTGTCAAAATGATTAAATATTTAGTGTAACAGGAAAGCTATAGTATGCTTTTGCATGCTTACAGACTTACGGAAAGAATGCCTCATTACAGACTTTCGAACTGCATCAAAAGATTCTTCAACATTTACTCGTGTAAAAAAGGTACGACCGATTATTGTATTGTAATTACAAGTGATATACAGAACCGTAAAATCTCAAAATAACATAATCATACCACTGAGTGATTCAATGTGTTTTCTGTTTTGTAGAAGTTCTGAAAATGGGAAATAGAGCCAGCCATCACGTAGTCGAGAAAGAGGCGGACTTTGATGAATGTAGCTATGGTTTATAAATGATTGGCACTTTGTTCAACAGAAATGTCTGATTTAATTTCATCCCAAAAGAAATATCAATAAGTACAATGTATAGGTCATTTTCATCATAACGATATGTAGGTCAGTTGCTTAAATATTTTTCGAAAGTATTATTAAAATTGATAATGAGATAGAAAAAAATCCCCAAACTTTTTCACTTTGATTTTTACAGACACCAATAAGTTAACTTTCTGTTTATATATGAATTATTTACTAAATACACGTTAAAAAATTAAAGCACACAATCGGTCATTTTTATTGACAGTATACGTGGAGCCGTCAACGCCACTTACGGAATCAGAATTACGTGCTAGACAAATCAATCCAGCCGAACATGAATTCCCGTTCGAAAACATTGTGTTGGAGGGAGGAGGCAGCAAGGGGATGGCCTATTGTGGAGCCATTCGTGTAAGTGGATTGAGGTTTAATATATAACTACACGTACGTAGGCACGTCACTCTATATCAAAACGACAATAAATCCATGACTTTGTGTCTTGTATCACAATACATATTGTGATGTTATACAATATATAATAACAAACAAGTTCGCTACATAGCGTAGAAAAATATAAAGGAGTAGCGTTGCATTTTCTTCTGGCCATGCAAGTTGATCGTTCGATATATGTATTCGGAACATCTGGCTTATTTCTTGATTGAAGTTAGTGTCGTTGATTTGCTTATCAGCTTCAAAAATAAATTTAGAGAGTTCGGAATTCAACATAAATATCATGATCTAGAGTGCTCATTGTTCTATATCATCTCAATTCAGTTGATACACAATCGATTCCAGTAAACTGTTCCTTACTATATTTTAAAATAGTGAAGATTATAAATTTTGTTTGAATATATGGATATATATTCCTACAATGTGATATAATGACAATTTTACGATTGTTTGAGTCTGAACCAGAGATTGACTGTGTATCAGCAGACCTGGATATTGATGTCGGAAAACACACACTTATACACGTAAAATGTCTTTAGCCACGTGACGACGAGTTTAAGTATATAGAAACGAACGATTTAATCAAGGGGTATTAATAAAAAAAATCAGGGACATCAATACTTTATTGAAAGGACATTGAGAAAATTTGTAGTAGTCAAGAACATTGAACAAAAAGAGAGATTGTTTCATTTTGAAGCATTTTGGAGGTATAATAAAACTATCAATTTTGTATGAATGTAAATAACATTTCAATTTACGACACAAAATTTATTGTTCGATTGTATTGGTGTAATAAACTCCGCTTTACAGGCCCTCGAAGACATCGGTTTGTTTCCACAAATAAAGCGATTCGCTGGAACAAGTGCCGGGGCAATCATGGCAGCCTTGCTGACAGTTGGTTACACTTCACATGATGTCGAGAAATTCATGAAGAATGACATGTCCAAGAATTTCATGTTAGGTTGGTATTAATGATTTGAAATGAAATTAATTAAGATATTTTGAGTGTTCTTGTTTTTTATAAGTAAAGACGTCATAGCTTACATCAATAGAAACATATAACGGCGTTCAATTAAAGTATACTATTCTCATATTGTATATGATTGATCTCCCGTGAGGGCTTAAGGTTCTGTGACCTGGCCGAGACATACCCGAGTCTAAAAACGGGTGATTATTACTCCATGCGTAACGCTCAGCATTCCAGTTATATAACGACGGACCTACCTGTTATCTGTATAAAATAGCCATGTAAGGTGTCCTGTTGAGGGCCTACGACAGTATACTTCAGTGTGGCAGCACTATACAGGCGGTCTTAGTTCGGCACTGTATCACAAAAAGGATTACACTTACATATCGCAACCTCCAACAAACATACTCAACACATGCACATACCTTGAGTAGATGGGTAGACAATATAGACTATAGACAAAGCAGTCAATTCATATTGAGTTTGGTTTGCTGTGTATTTTTCTGAATATTTTCTATTTGAAAGTCTTATTAACAGTTTATACTTATCGGTGGTCGAAACAGCCCAATTCACACTATCTTGAATAAACACCAGAGGAAATGACACATTTCGAATTTGGAAAGTAAAATCGTTTAACGTACCTTTACATAAGTTTATTGAATGACGGATTCATATCCTTTCTAACACGGTATACAACTAATAAATGTTTCAGTGTATGTTATTGGTTGTCATGACATCAAATCTACAAGATGTTATTGTAGAATGAAGTGACCTTGAATGCGACCAATTTTAGAGCCATTTGCTGCAAATTTCTTATATCTCAAGTTCACATGTTTACACCTTATCTCCGTTGATACTGGCTATAAACCAAATAAAGAATTGATGAGCGTTAACCATGTACACCATTAATTCTAGGTTTGATTTACTGACCATGTACCCAGTATTGTTATTTACGTGTTATTTTATGAAAAAGATACATTTACTTTATGGGAAGAGAGGAATTAATATAAGGTTGTGGATTGTTTTCATCCTCTTGTCATATTCTGTAATTGTATTTGTAATGTTTAAATTTTGGAAATAATTTTGTTCAAACTAAATTAAACATTCTGCTTATGATGTGTTCATCATGTAATTTTTAAAAGTCAATATCCCTCTTCAGATGGCTCACGTGCTTGGAGAATATTGACTTTCTTACCGAGATTCATGTTCGGCTATGGATTAAGTCCAGCAACACATGTGAACGATTGGCTCGGTGAAAAGCTCCGGAACAAAACAGGCAGTGCTGATATAACTTTCGAGCAGGTATTGTTCCTATGTGAGATATTTTATCACTACAAAAAAGAGTTCTTGTCAAAAGAAGTGATTCTCTTCAAATTGCAGCGTTTTGACCGCCAGGTATTCAACAAATTTAGCTTCTATTGATAATGGTTTGTTTACTGGATCACTATCACTTTGTTTGATATATTTCCCATTACTCAATATTACGACTGTGATAAATCCTGAAGTTTGTTTCAACAGGAATGAAAGTTCGGTCATTAGACTATTTGTTTTTATCTCCAATAGCTTTACAACATGTGTGGGAAAGAACTTTGCATTCTGGTTACAAATGTTAATAATATGGCTGCTGAGTATTGTCACCCAAAAACAACACCGGATATGCCTGTTAGACTGGCTGTGCGCATGTCCATGTCTATTCCAGGTAAGGAATTGATGATGTGATTGATACAGTGCCATGATCGAGCCCGACTGAATATACTTGTACACCATATTGATATGATCAGTAATCTGTCTAAATATTTATTCCCCTTAGAGTATTTTTTGTTTATAGATATACTGATATATATAATTGATATGAAACACAGTGCAAAAAAGCAACACCTTAAAGATGCCATTGAAATTCAAGTTTAAATGTTCGCATGTGACGTGTTTCATTTTAACAACATGATACCTAAACTGAAAAGTGATAGCGACTCGTATTTTACAAAGTGTAAAATTCAGCAAAGAAATCAAATACAAACTTATTCATGTACACAATCAATTAAGTAAAGAATTTGTTTATTAACAAATATTATCATATTCTGATATAATCTTCTTAACTGTCACATTTAAGAAATGCGGACGAAAGATTTTGGCCATAAAGCCTTATATAGTGCTTGGAACACGAATTAATATAACAAATATATTAATTTAGGTAATGTCAATATAAATATATATAATATGTCATTACTTTGACAATTAAGTCAATTTGTCGTTATCGGATAATTCAATCATGTTACAGGCATGTTTCAAGTGGTGAAGTATTCACCTTATTCTCACTTACCACCCAACATGTATATCGATGGAGGGATTCTGTGTAACTACCCGATTCACTGCTTCGATGGTACGTAACGATATATGGAACTGATCTTATGTGACGAGTGTAGATCTGTCTTTTGTTCATATTCAATTACGTGTCCTGTACAACGTTATCCCCAAATCATCAAGGTGTGTTTGAAAGCTATGTATTATAAAAGAATGAAATGCCATTGTAATTGCCTTAACGAAAACCAACCGATAAGAGCCACAAATCATGTCCATATTAGCCCAATTATAAGACTAACATGTGAAAATTATGTATAAGTCGAACGGGCTTCGTTTTTGTAAGTGATGGTCAATTTAACGGAAATGAAAGCATCATTGTTAGTACACGATGAATAATGTCCCATTTCATTGTACAATCTTCAATTAACATTTATGTATCCATAGGCTGGTGGTTGTCTATGAAGCCAGAAGATACATTTGTCCATAAAATGCGTGACCTCAATGAGTTGCCTGCTATTCTTAGTAAGGCATCCAGATTTGGAGAGCGGTCAGACAAAACCCTAGGGTTTCTTGTGGTTGGTGTTATGTTCTGGGCTATAGCTCTGATAAATGACAATAATAGGACTTTTTGCTATATTATTTATTTTTTTTTAAATGTGTGATAATTTAATTACAGCAAACAGATCGTGCAAAATATGTTTCCGCATTATGAATTGATTTTAGTATCAGTATCAATTGTCAGTTTCCATTGAACAGGAAATAAAATTTCCTAATCCAAATTCTGGAATATATTTGAAATACAAGCAACTACCCATTCGCATTCGGATTTAAAATTCGTGTAGATTAATGCTAAGTTATTTGACTTGATTCTTCAGTATTCCGAGGGTGAAGCTGACAGCTTCCGGTATTATCTTGAGAAGCGAACACCAGTACAATCAAGATTCAGCTCTAGACTTAGCAGGTATTTGTGATTAATATAAACGTTGTTTATGCTCCTTAACTTCATGCTAACTATTCGCAAGGGAAAGCAATGTAACATCATACGGTATTTGATAACTTTAGTAACGAATGTTGTAGACAACTATCATGTCTGTTTAAATCGAATAAGATCGATCAAGAAAAACACAATTTTGAAGCTAACAAAACATATCTTATAACTTGCAATAAATATCTTTTGTATAGACATCTGGTATTTTCCTGACAGTTTAACTGTATGAGTGGCTGCCATGTCAATTATTATTATTAATATTGACACCGATTTAGAATATATTCTTGAACTTCGTGATCTTATGAAATGATCAAACATAGTGTAAGTACTTCTATCAGCAAAAAGATTAGTTCATCCCTTCTCCTATATCTTTTCATTTATTCAGTTCTATTTTTATTTTTCTAATTCTCCTCCTGAGTGTCCCCACTGTTGGTCCCCCGCATCGGTGATGGGTCCTGCAGTAGAAAGCCGAAATAGCTGTATGATAGTGTTACTCATCGACATATGCGTTAGTTAAATTAATTTTTACAAATTTAATTTTGTACAGTCTCTTTCCTTTAATAGAAGAAATGAATATTTCCAGGAACCACCAATAGCGTTTTTACTATGTCAGTAAACAGATATCATACTTGAAAACAGGAAACAACAATGTATTTTTCACATATCAGATGTAAAATTATTAATATGGCATTTCTATAGTATGCGAAGAACAGAACAGCGTGTGAAACACAGAGATCGGCAACGGATTGTGGCAGCCGTCAATCGCCTTTTGCCCGTAAGAACATACGCAGACGTAACAAACAACATATGATAATTTTTTTTCTTGTTTTTTTTAATGTTTTATTTAGTGTCGATTTAAGCCATTTCGTAATGATATTTTCGGATAACTAAAACTTGAAATGCAAAGACAACGTAATTTTATGTAGGTTAAATGCCTGGTATTGTCTCTGTTTCAGCTTATGGATCAATACGAGGAGAACCATGATGGGAAGATTAGTAGACAAGAATTCCAAAACATATATGTAAGTATCTGTATATGTCTCATTTCATGTGTTCCTCTTCCGGACAGAAATTTGAGGTCTAGTGGGTCTCTTAACGTTTTGATGTTGATGTAAAGTTCACCAACTTTACAGCAAGATTAGTGAACATCATTTTGAACAAAGTAACTTTACGGTCTGTTATTTACATAGGGATTTTTCACATACCTATTACCAAGAGTAATGTTCCAAACATATGTATATTGGAGCACACAGAAATGGTAAGCTAAACTTTTAAAACTATCTGATATATGAAAATTTAGAAATTTGTTTAATTATTGGACTGCTGCACCTCCCCGTCTAGATTTTGACTCTTCTTTCGATCACTGGACTTCCCTCGGTCGCCTCCTAGGCTTCAACTTTAGGCCTTTAGCATCACTGATGAATCCTAGAAGGACGAAACAGCTGTATGATATAGTTTAATTTATTCAAAGCAAAACAAAAAAAAAAGTTATTAACGACTTAATGCGATAGTATTTATTTTGTGAACAGGACCATTTTTCGGAGGAAGACAGAAAGACATTGTTTGGTGATGAAGCTGAATGTGAGGAAATATTTAAAAGGTTAGACAGGAACGGTAATGGTGAGGTGAGTTTTAGGTCTTCTACATCATTGGAAACTACCAAGAATGCTTATCTATTTTATCTTTTTGTTTTCTTTTTAATCAGCAACCAACAAATAAATTTCATGTATTTGGAATATTTCTTTAATGTTCTCTGAAACCGTTGAAATACATCTTTTTTATAAATGGCCGCGCGAGGATGTATTACCCGGACAGACGTGTAATATAAACCCTGAAGCTTGGGAAATGTTTGAATAAACATATAAATGATCCGCCAATAAAACGTTTGTTTAAATTGATTCTTGTGCCACTGTTGAAAGTTCGGTTGTAGGCAAATATTTATCCTCTCTGAACAACCACATGACGTATTCTTTAACCATCCTTAGTTCTGTTTTGCTCAATCTGTATTCAACGACAGCTAGATTATGGCTTTGTTTACATGTCGATTTTCTCCCTTTTTTATTCATTCCATGTGATACTTTTACGTTGATTAGGTGACCCTCCAGGAGGTAGGGAAATACATAGAACAGAGAGGTCTTGCTGTAAACCAAAGATACCTAGGATACCAACGCCAGGATGTCACCAGCATCGTGTCATATGCCTCCACCATATTTAATACCATGCTCCTTAATCTCAAACGGTTATATATGGAGGTACTTTTCATCTTGATTCTACAAACTCATTAACAAAAATGGATCTTTGTTTTATTCATATATATCAGATAACTTAACCCACACTCACAATATATGTTTTGATGTACAGTATTGAATTAGCTGAATTCTGACTGATTGCTGTTTGTTCACATTTTTTCTGAACAAATACTGTTACTGCGTATAGTCTACTTGAATATGACATTTAATCGGAAAAGAAAATAATTGAATTTACTATTCCGAAGCACCAATCTGTTTTAACACTACGTTTCAAATATTATCTTGTTTTGTCAAAGCAATGTTCAGAACTCAACGATGATCCACATGATTGTCTTTATTGTATAACAGTATGATGACCTTGAGCGGACTGTTGGAATAAATACGGGACATGTTGAAACCGCGGACTTCGACCTTGAAGAAGAAGACGTTGGCTTTATGTTAGAGGTGCGTTACATTTCGACTAAAAATGATAATTGGTAACATATGTTAATAACAAATGAACTTTAGAGATACACTAAATTATTCTAAATACACGTGTCTCATGGAGTTTATTTCAGAATCGCATATGTTCATTAGATTAAGATGTATTAAACAATATTTTGGTGGGTTTTTAATGTCTATATACTTACTTTTGTATTCACGTGTCGCAGTTGATTTTGTCCCTCACAAATATATCTCTAAGAATTTCGTGAATGTTTGCTTAATATGTTTTCTTTAGGTATCAATTAACTCAGTGAGATAGTAAATTAATAAAAAGTAACACAACACAGATTACGTGGCACTATATCCATTAGGAAAGCTAGAATATTTATGTGAAATGGTAAAGAAGAAATGAAAATGTCAGTAAGCAGTACACTTAATCATGGTCTCATTGCAGCAAGGAAGAAAAGCAACAATGGAATTTCTACAAATGTATGTGGTGAAAAAGAAGAAGGAAGAAATAGAAGTCTCTGCTTGAGATCCTGACATCAAAAAAGAAGAATAAACGAAAGTTTCACGGACTTGAGAAAACATGTTTGAACTATAGTGTACATGTATATCAGAGTACTTGCAGATACTCGACTCGTGCCGTTATAAAGCGAGTTCATATTTTATTTAGTTTATATGAAATTCTGTATTGTTTGGGCTTTAAACTATTAGTTTTACCACAGTCGAGACAGGTAAAGGTGATAAACCAAGGTAATGTAACGTATAAACCTACCTCAGACTGCCAAGCAAATAAATTTGAAACATATGACTTAATTATTTTCAAAAGTTCAAAACCCAAAATGTTTTAGGGTAAAATACCAGGCATTGATAGAATATAATGAATTCCACTGAAGGGAAGGGAAAAATGCGAGAAAGAAGCAAAAACGGTATTCTGGCTAAGAAATATGTCTACCATTATAGGTAGAAGACTTCAATTGGGACACAGAACTACTTTTATTACGACCTGATTTTTTCAATGAATCTGAAGTTATTATTACAATGACGATAGTGTTACACAATGGTAGAAGAAAATTCTTTCTCAGAAAAGCACATCTTTTTATGAAAAGATGTTTAATGAATTGGTAGAAGTTACAGAATTAGCAGATTTAAACTCTCAAGGTGATATTTAAAACCCCTCAATATAAATTAACTCATATTTAATGGAAAATAAATATTTGACTTGTACACTTATATCTGATTCTGTATATAATTCTACAATGATAATGACAATATTTTTGTTGATATTGAAATCATTAGCCTGTTGCTTATTAAACTGTATGCTGTGTATTATATCAAATACTTCAATGCATATTCATCCAGACAATGTTCCGCAATCAATTTTGTCTTTATCGTTTTTTCTTACATAAACAGTTTTATTACTTACCTTAAATCCTTAAATCTATGCTTACACATTCTTAACTATTTTCCTCTCATGTAAGAGAATGCATGTTGTTCAGGAGAGTGATTTAAGTGCTTTAACTCCGACACCTCCCTATTTGTTTGGTGCAATAAATAACCTTTTCTGCATAAAACTGTTGTTAAATTGTCATTGCATCCTTGAATCAGAACAATGGAACCAGAGTTTGATCGTTTAAATGGCCAAAAGAGAACCCATCGAAAACTAACACCCAAGTTTTATGTACATTAAAAAGATAAATGAAAATAAAAAGAATCTTAATGATAATTCAAATGTATGGCTTGAAACAGTTTTGATTTTAAAGACATCGATTCATTCTTCATTCCAAGTTATTAAAATCATTTCGTAATCTAAAAAGTTAAAAAAACTAACAAGAAATGGTGGGTTCACTTCGAACTCCTACGCCTACTATCTTATAGATACAACTACTATGACGATGTATGTAAACAATGAGAAGTAGTATTTCCGAGATTTTCGAATTCAAAGATTGACGTCAAATTAAGCAAGGTAGAAGTGTGTAGGACATAATTCAATAAAAAATGAATTCAAAGGTAATATTTTGGAATGTTGGTACAATATTTGTACTAATTGTCACTAATATCGAACTTTATGTTCCTTATCTTTTTCTTTCGAGAATTTGAATTCCTTACACGTCAGAAATACAAACAATCACATCAATGCCAAAACAGTCAGACAGACAATTTCAATCCGTATCTTCACGAACTACAGTTTAGTCGGTAGATAAATAACAAATCTGTTTAGCAGTTAAAATGTCTATCTCCGCGAATCTACACTTTGACACAAAAGAAATTCACGTGTACATCTACTTTATCAATTGTCCTAATAAAAATGGCGTTATCTTTATCTAAAGATATACAATTTTTGTCTAAAACTATGAAAGAACGTGACTCAACCCTCAGACAACTGGCTGGTCTGCAAGCATGCGAGCTTGCCTCAAAAATCGGTTGGTTGAGCTCAGAGTTGGTGTGCTAAACTGCGAAATCCGAGCTGGTGGCATGTACTCTGAACTGATTAACTGATTTCCGAATCGTATTCTCAGTATTAAAGAATATATTATTGTTAGGAAATATGGGTTAAAATGCTTGTTCTTCTCAACATGAAAAGTACACTTTGAAATAATTGTGAACCGGCAGCTTACAATCCGATCGCCATCTTGGCTATCACCTTCTTTAATATCATCCGATATCTTGGCTGTCGCAGACTTGTCATGCTCTAACGTTTTAATACCTGCAAAACAAACCATGTAAAACGTTTGCAAGGGTCCAGTCCCTAAAATACTATGTCATACTCAACCAAGTAGAATGTAAGAGCCCTTGAATCCACGTTATACTATTTACAGTATACCATTCCAGGTTCTAACTGATATGGATTAATTTATTTGGTAGATCTTTTGGATCTAAACTTGGTATTATCGGGTATAATGTATAAATGCGAGAATAGATTAAACGTCATTCTGTAAACTATTGATAATTCACGTGTTGTAAATAAAAAATGGCGATCAAAATGTAGACTTACATGTAGAGAATCATCACTAAAGGAATGGGAAGTGCATATTGACTTTGTGAGAACTGATGATTGTTTTATTTTTATTATCTCTCCAATGTAACATTTGCGTATTTTTTAAGAAGTACCTAGATACTTGCAACTCCACAGCGCATTCAGGCAACATTGTTGAAGACGTAAAATACAAAAAAGTAAATTTAAGCTTTATATATGACGACAACGAGCATGTTTTTAGCTGTAGCTGGATTGGCGTCACCGATCTCTGTCATATTGTCCGGTAATACAGTTTGACATTAATTGAAAGCAGAGATCTAATTCGAGCGTTCAAATAATAGAATATGATCAAATATGAACAAATACTACCAATGTTTTGTCTGAGATCGCTGTAAGGAATGCATTATATACCTTTCAACATTGTTGGATAAGTGGCAAAGACAACAAACAAGACTAAATAATAGACATGGTCAAAATATCAAGAGAGTGCACATGATATCTAGATGCCGGCTATTTGTCGTCAGGCTAAATGTTTTGACAAGCTCAGGTGTAACATTATCCAAATTCGCGCGTTTAATCACATCAACTGCATGATAAGGTGTAGGTCAGAATTTGCATGGATAGGTAGAAACAAATTATCCGGGAGTGTGTGCACTAAAGATATATTAGGCTTAATATGCAGAACCGAACTATAGTGATGTAATGTTAAATAACGCATGCGCAATTCTATATTTTTCAAGTTTAAATTCAACTACTATACAGGTACGTTACCCAGAGCAGGATAGACATGAAACTGCTTCTACGCCGGTGAAAACGTAAGTCGCTTTGTATATTTTATGATTTTTGATGTGCTTTATGTGCTTTATGTGTTTATTGTGGTGTAAATATAAAAAATATAACCAGTCACTGGCGACAGACATTCACGGGCCTAGCGTTGATAAGTACACAGCCTATATCACCAAGTTCAAACCACCATATGTTGTGTGACCCTCCACTCGTGTCTCCTACTTTCCGATAGACATGCATAAAGGAATGGGAAGTGCAGGATAGACATGAAACTGCTTCTACGCCGGTGAAAACGTAAGTCGCTTTGTATATTTTTTTATTTTTGATGTGCTTTATGTGCTTTATGTGTTTATTGTGGTGTAAATATAAAAAATATAACCAGTCACTGGCGACAGACATTCACGGGCCTAGCGTTGATAAGTACACAGCCTATATCACCAAGTTCAAACCACCATATGTTGTGTGACCCTCCACTCGTGTCTCCTACTTTCCGATAGACATGCATAGGCGAAGATGAAGAAATGTTATTGCGTCGATTACTGATATGTTAATTGAATTATCAAAATGGAAGTATGAAGACGAAAGTACTAAAACGAAAGTAAGATTTGCTGGATTGCTAAATGTATTGTAGCATACCTTCAACAAGGTGACAGGTGAGCAGTCATATTAGAGTCTTCATATTGTTTTGTTTGTATCATACATTCAACGAGGTGACAGGTGAGCAGTCATATTAACGTCTTTATACTGTTTTGTTTGTATCATACATCATATTATAAAAATAATATAAAAAATGATAATAGCCAGGTTTTTATCCCATAAAATCTGTAGTAATGGACTACCTTTTAAATAAAAACCCTTATCGAGATGACTTGTTTTATTTCAAAAATAATATATTGATTGTTATAAATATTTTTCGTTTTACGAGAAACCTTGTTTTGGCAACTTCTGTCTTCTTTTGCCGGTGGCATTTAAAATGTAATTTGTTTGGTTGCAGGCGATAATAGATAATCGTCTGCTTATTATGGTGAACAAAAATGAATCGTAAAGCTGCCTTACTAAGGTCAATTTCAACAACACGGCGCTATTTAAATGGTTAAAGGCCCTTTAAAACGAGCAATATCTGTTCAAGGTGACAACGAAAATAATTCATGGACGGTCCTTTTGTTTTCTCCTTACGGTTCTATGGTCATTTGATCTAAGAAATGATCATTGGAATTTCTTGTTACTTGTTTGAGTATATTTTAAATCTTTCTCTTGCACAGGCTTGTTAGTGTCAGAATTATAATACAGCATCCGCGCAGATATGTCATACCTCACTGTACATGTACGAAGGCTAATTGATCAGTCATTTGGTTAGTTTATGTCGAAGTAGTAACACTCTTAATTAAACAAGGAAAGTGACTTTTGCAAAATGAACAATATCGCTGAAAGAGCAGTGTTCAATATTTGCATACGAAAGGTCTAGTACCTAAGAAAATCCTTACTGATATAGTAGCAACACTAGGGAATGATGCCTCATTCATATGCTACAGTGTAAAGGTGGGTTGCGGAATTTAAGAGTGACGGCCAGAGAGTGGGGAATAACGACCGTACTGGAAGGTCTATCACTGTTGCAACCCAAGAAATGGTCAATGAAGTCCATTGTAATGGATGACAGACGAGTCACAGAGAGATATGTAGCAAGTACAGTGGGGATTTTACAGGAAAGAGTACATTGCATTCTTACGGAAGATCTTGCAATGAAGAAATTCTCAGCCCATTGGTTACCAAGACTTCTGACAGCTGATCAGAAGCACAACAGGCGGACTTTGTCGCGTGCTAATCTGAACCTTTGAGACACAGATGCTGCTAACTTTCTGCAGAGGTTTGTGACTATGGATGAAACGTTGGTCCATTATTTACTCCCCAGAGGCCAAACAACAGTCTTAACAATGGAAGTTACCTGGTTCTCTCCCGCCAAAGTAGACAAAGTCTGTTTCGTCAGGTGGAAAGGTTATGGCCTCGGTTTTCTGGGATACTATTGCTTCAATGCTCGGAACCCCGGTGTTCTGGCGTATCAACGTTCAGACGTATTTGCGCTCTGGTCGATACTCTAATTACCATTCATTTGCTTACTTGATCTAAAGACATTCCAATACGCAAATCTGTTTGCAAAATGTTGTTCTTTCATACCATCATGAAACTCAAAGATATCCCTAACAAAGCTTAAGTGTTAGAAATTTGCTTTATTGATAAGTGCATCTTAATTGTTTTGAATTGTATATATGATATAAACTAAGAAGCATTTAAATTGTGTATAAATTTAAATGAAATTTAGTTTACTCTTTGAATGTTAAGTGCTTTGATATATTGTCCATTAATCAAATCAATTGAATTTGCTGTTGTTTTCATATCTAAATTACTGTTGTTGCATTAGATCTTCCTGAATGAATTACGTATTTGCCTTCAGCTATTGCGATGCCCATATATCTGTATGTTTTACACGTGTATAGTCTTCATGTTACCGCATGATAGCAGTGAATACAACAATAAAAATGTCATTTGTAATGTTACGTTGCAGTGTTACCTAGAGACACTGACTACATATTGTCGAATTAAAGCATTAAGATAACATAGATTGACCAAAGAACCTGAGACAAGTGTATTCCAATGTAAACCGCCCTTGGCCATTAAAACTACATCCTGTTACTTTATGCCAATAATACATAGCGACACCAGTCACCTGGAATAATGCTTCTTATTGTAAAACCGTTTAAAGACTGCCATAACTACTTGCTGGTTCCATCCTCTAAACCTAGATAATAACGAATTAAAAAATTAAATACTAAAATGATTTCATATGTTGATCTAAAATAAGAAGTCTGGTATCATCAAACAAATAAACACAAAACATAAAAATTGTCACCCAAGACACAGGTAGTCTCGTATCATGAAAAACATATACATAAAAAATAATGTCAGCCAGGACATATGGTAAACGCAGTGTATGTGGTATTAATGATAACCTACAAATCTGTATCCGTAATTAGTATCACACAAGGCTATATGCAGCGTCACAGCGTTAGGTAGAATCCGTTTTCTGCCACTCACAGATAGTTACCGGGTAATAAATAAAACGTACTTAACGTCGGACATCCGGGTCTGTAAGTAAAGGGTTAGGGAGATATTGTACATGTACATGTACTTGTATATTATGGACAGCTCAATTATGAGTACACCTGTTGTAGGTATGTCTATCATTACATCGGAATGTATTGTTATTTAATTTACAAAATGGAATCAAAACGATATGTTAAAATGCTGATTTTTTTTTAAAAACCTTTAGTCTCTGAATTATTTAACCGAAACATGACTAGTAAAATAATGCATTAGAATTATTTTCCCACAAAGAGATTCCGAGTTCTAGATTTTCTTCTTTGGTCATATATCTTATGTTTTAGACTTCAGTGTCATTGGTCGGAGTTATCGTTTATAAACATGTAATTTCTCCATATCACGTATAGATATGAAATTTACAGAGTATTCTTACAGCTTAAACGGAGGGAATTCATCATAGAAAGGATAAAAAATTATAATGATAACTGGATAACTTTTATATCAGCATTTTGTGTAATTGTACGATATTAAATGAGTACTTATTTTATGATTGGAAAATAACTCATTTTATTAAAAGGTCCTGCCATATTTACACCATTAAATAATTCCATGTCTTTTTTGTTTTAGAACTTCTTGAAATGGGAAATAAAGTCAGCCATCAAGTATTCGAACCAGATGCCGAATTTGATGAATGTATAGTTATTAAAACTATAAATGACTTGAATATCGTAGAGTTGAAATGTCTTCATTTATTCACTGAACGTTAAAAACAGTTTCAATTCGCAACATATATACACTGTTTATGAAAATATATCTATAATCGTTATCATAATGTCTCCCTTTGTATTTTGGAAATGTGTTTAAAACTTTGATATCTTATACAGATATATAGAAGTATTAAAAATGGACAAATAAACATTAACTCTCTCTACAAACCACAAGTACAATATGCTTCATCCATCATTTCTATCGCCAGTTGATATGGCGCCGGCACGGCCACCTACAGAATTAGAATTACGTGCACGACAAATAAATCCAGCCGAGCATGACTTCCCATTCGAAAACATTGTGTTTGAGGGAGGAGGCAGCAAGGGGATGGCCTATTGTGGAGCCATTCGTGTAAGTATCCCAAACAACGATTTATCCCTAGACGCATGTAATTATCTGCAGTTGTCACGAAGTGAAAGTACACGACAATAACGCTTTATCTTTATGTCATGTTTAATAATTCCTACCGCGATCAAATTATGATAATAAATAATATTGCCATGAAGGAATTAAGCTTTCCCGTTTTCCTCTTATACTGTTCGCAGATTTTCTTTACTTTTTTTTTTCATTTTTTCTCTCGAGGTTGGATTGATAACCTGAAGGGTACAACGACCACCACAACTGCTATTCTGATGAACAAATTAGTATTAGATTTTTTTCAGTATGTTAACGATCAAGCATAGCATATCATGGATATTTATTTAATTTCTTATAACAATTTTAACCAGTCCTATAGTATATCAGGTTAAGAGAGTTTATAGTTTTATCAAAACTAGCAATGGATTATTTTTATCTGTATTCAACACTATACCCTGATATTTATTGTGGAGCTGTCGTTTCTTTAAAAGCATGTAACGGCCTGAATGAGTGTTCTATTCATTGGTTGTTAAGTGATCGTGCATATTTTGGCTAGCATTTCAAAGAAAGTAGAAAATGAGATTTCAACATACACAGACACGAGGTGATTTATGTCCCGTTAAAAGAGTTAACATGTCAGAAAGAAAAATATTGAAGTAAGTTTGTGCGTATCCTTAAAAGGCACTTCTGTTGCATTATTTTTATATATCTCGATAAAAAATGTATGTTATAGCTGAAAAGCCAATCTAAAAGTGTGACTAACATTCAATGTTAATTTATTGGTCCACTATAAAGCTGTAGGTTGTTGTTTTAAATTTATAGGCCCTCGAAGAGATCGGTTTGTTTCCACAAATAAAGCGATTCGCAGGAACAAGTGCCGGGGCAATCACGGCAGCCTTGCTGACAGTTGGTTACACTTCACATGATGTCGAGAAATTCATGAAGAATGACATGTCCAAGAATTTCATGTTAGGTTGGTATCTGTAATGTGAGATAAAAATTCTTGCTAATTCACGTTGACAACACTGTATAAAATTGGTCAAAGAGTAAAATCAAGTTCATTGCTTGTAACAAAAAAAAAGTAATATATAACTGACATTTTAGAAAAGTTTGATATGATTTAACATTTTCTGGGTCTGGATAATATCTTTTTTTAAGCATTTCACATTGTAATTTACATCGCTTTTTCGAAAGTATAGGTAACAACAACCCCATCCGTGTAGGATTTTCCCGTTGGTTATCCGATATAACAATATAACCATATGGATATCTTTTTATGAGGAATCTCATTCTTATTGCAGGAGCGCTTTGACAATACTTAACGGACTATTGTCTTATGATTTTCAATGTACATTTACTGCATCATTAAGAATAAAGTCTTTGTAAAAGGGCAATTTCTACAGATCCAGAGATGGCATTTATAACCTTGGCATCATTACTTACTCTCTTAGTCACAACTGAAAAGAGATCGGTGTCATCTCTATTGATACAGCTTACAGCGTCTTATTCTCAACCTTTTCTGGTTGAATATTGCAATAACATATAAATATATGATTCGTGGAAAATCACTGAATTTTGACAGACCTTCATGACTCAAGCCACCTGTTGATTAACTATTGATCATGACACATGCCATTTCTTTAAGTAAAACAAAGAAATGATCGACAAAATCTGAATTCAAACACAAGTTCGACGAAACAATAAGAACAAAAGAAAGTTGAGCAGGGAGATTTCTGAAAAAAGTACATGGATAATACGACCAGGTGTTCCGGAAAAGTTAGTGTCTCTTGCTACATCAAAGATACTATGGTTTTAACAACAAGACATCCGAAACTTTATCGTAAATAATCTAAATACGGGTTGGAAAATGTAAAGGTTTAACATGTGCCAGTTCCGAGAATTATCGCGGCAAAATGTCGTGTTGTCACTATGGTTCATGTATGTGTATAAAAGTAACAAGTTACTATATATATATATACATATATATGGACCGAGGGTTGGAAATGCATGCTTCATACTTAAGACGACTCAAAGATCAATATATTAACCACGACTAATCAACGCAATAAGATGTCTTAACATGATACTCTCATGACAAGTCGTGTTTTGTTAGTGTGTCGCTTTGTCGCGATAAATTATCTTGACAACAAGTATATGGCAGTTACATGCCACCATGGCTGTCTTTTAAATGTTTTAAGACATTTTATAAAAATATTACAAAAATATCAATATAAAAGCAAAAATGATTTTAGAACAAAAACCATGCTGTTATCTCGATTCGTGTTTCACCGTTCCTGACAAATGACAATTGTCTTCAATGTTTACGACGTTGTAAACGTGTCTTGAAACTGAAGCCCTTTTGTTAGCAGTTAGAAGTGATGTAAGAAATTACACATACAAACACAACCATCATCAAAGGGTAATTTCTTTCTTTTTCTTTTTTAAAATTTTTCTTTTGATGTTAAACTATAAATTAACATATAGGAGATCTCTCTCCCTAACATCGATTCTATTGATCTTGTAGTGTATGAAAAAATGTTTGCTTATAAACCTCTACAGGTTAAAATGTTTGTCATGTTTGGTATTTGATACTAAATATATATAAATAAATAAATAAAAATATACACACGTAATCCAACGATAATACTAAATCCACTAATGTATACGGTAACCACTACATTGATAGTTAGTTATAAAGTCTATCAATGACTTTGTTATAATGTAGAAATTCTCGTTCAATTTTCAGGCACGTGCACTACATTAAAACATATTAAAATCCACAAAGCATATGTATGTTGTCAAGTAATAATGGTTATAATTTTTGGTCGCGTAATTTTATTATACTACTGACACAACAGAATACTTTTATTAATTAAATCCTATATATCATTCTGAATTGTTACAATACATGGACATTTTCTTTATTAAAAAGTTTGACCGTGTCCAGATATAAACTTTTTTATCATCACTGGACAAAGTGCTTGGTTTATAATTTATTAACCTTTTGCTCCAGTGATAACGATCATAACTAGGAAATTACTTTCCCCATTGATAATATTTTCCGACTTTGTTCTTCAGTTAAAGTAAATACATAGGAGGAGGTACCTAGGCACGTTTTGCAATTGAGTATGACCATTTACTAAAGACAAATTATTTCATGGCTTATGCACAAGGTAAACTCTAACAGTTTCGTGGAAGAAGTTGAAGCTTTTCCAATCAACATGAGAGTTTTTTTTATTAAGCGAGGTACTGCAGTTTTTACAAGAATACGTCGTACAAACAAAATACCGGCGTACAGGATACATGTCCGAACTTGTGATCAAGTGGGCAGTTATTAGAAAACCCTCAAATGTGCATGAGCTTTCAAAAACATTGACATACATTGTGTGATAATTAAATATACTTCAATTTTTAGGATATGACTTTCTAAATTATCGTTTTCATCTTTTGAATATGATTTTAAGCGACAAGAATCTTTAAAGCAACAATTGCCTAATAAGATTTGGCGAGGAAATAGGGAGTTCGCCTCGTAGATGATGAAATAAATCTATAAATAAACATTTATTGTCATTTTTGTTCGCATATTTTTGAGGATGAAACATTGTGTACCCCGATTGTTGTTCGAAAACATCACCATGTTCGGTTAGCAGCAAAACAAGGCGAACGGATCACATAGTTCATCACGTGATGAGTCGCTGCCACAAGAACACGGGTACATGAAAAGTAAGCTATGCTACATCTTCATATTTCTTCTATCTTTTGTGAGTAGGTAATCATCATTATGAGTTGGTAGTCAATCGGATTTCACATTAGGATTGCTTATCAGGAAATGAAAAAATCAAAGACATTTTAATTAAATATTTCCATGTTGCGCCGAAAGTATTTGTACTGCGTCGGCGTTTAGTGTCAGCGCCCACGTGCTAATCGCGCTTTTAAGGTACCGGGTAGGCGGATAGAACGTAGTCATTCTTTACCGTCACCAAGCAGTTCGGTTGCAGAAAATAATTTAGACAGCGACATGGACAATTCTGTTGTACCCTACATTAATGAATCTAGGAGAATTAGTTGACGGAAAATTGTCCAATTTCGAATGGAAAATTTACACGTCAGCATATCTTGTATGTGGTCTCCATGGATAACAAAGTTCCCCTTAAGGTAATCCTCCATCGGATTTGATTTAACTATAAGCGCCAGGTTCCAGCACTGCACTAAGTCTTAGCCGCCATGGGCAATTAAGTGTTTTCCCGCCATGGAATACAGATTTCCGGTGGCTATTTCCGTTTTTTTTTCGGTGCAGCAGATTTCAACTCGCAGGTTGGATAAGTGTTGAAGTGAAGGGAAAGATTTTGGCAGAGCTTAAGACGCAAAATGTTCGCTCAAAAGACGTAGGCATCTGTTAAAACAATATTTATACGCAATGCATTGATGTATTGTGCAGTTTTATAATTACTAAGACTAATCAAAACGCCAGCTGCTTATCATGATAGGCTTTCACAGAAAAAAAAATGTAATTTAAGTTCTGTGTTATTTTTTAACGGTTTGAAATTGTTTTTCTCCCAACAAAAAGTAGTGTGGAGGGATGCCAAGGTTGGGACCCTGGGTTCAACCCCCCCCCCCCCTCCTTACATCATTGAGCCTCTTGCAGGAGGTCTCTTTCACTTCTTTCGTTAATTCATTTCATCATATTTCCTTTTTTCTCTTCAATCATTCTTTCATTCATTAATCACTTTCATACAAAAGGAGTTAATAATCAGAAATTTCACATCAACATAGCTACAGATGTTAATATTTCAATTTTATAAGAAGAAAATGTGTATATGCTTGTATGGAAAACATTCTACCCACCAACTCAAAACCCTTATACATTAAGTCCAGGAACGTGCTAGCATTTGATAATCAATGAAGGGTGCTTCATATCATATTAATGTTACCGTTCGTACTAAGCTCAGAGAAAAGACTTTGGATATTAGTAACGGGACTTCAGAAGAAGAAGACACAACCACTGACAACATTACAGTGTTCGTAATTTTCTAGATTTTCAATATTAAATTTCTGAAGTGAGAAATGACAAAACATCACCGTTCATGTTATATATAGAGGTGTTATGCAGCACGTACACATTTCAAACCGGTTTTATAAATTCCTCAGTGGTGTAGATAAACTACGGCATATCTTTACGGTTACGCGTTTTTTTTCACATTACGTAAACCGGAAAGGTTTTCATCTTCCTTCTCCCATTAAGCGCTGGTTTATAGTTTATATCCTTTAAATCGAAAGTTCAGTTAACTTGTTTCACGGGCTGCGCCCAGACCTTCGTCCTATAATTTGAGCTGTTATCTTAATCGTTTGGTTTTTCATCTCATTTTAAGTTTGATAATATTGTTTAACCATGCCACATGAACTGATATGACTGACGAAAATTATCGGAGCTTCAGATTAAGTTTACTTGTTTTCTCGTTTATCCTATCGATCAACATGTTTAAACTCTCTGCTAAGTAGACTATAATTCTGTTTATCTGTTTTTTTTTTTTTTTAATTTTTAATTGAAATGAATGATTTGTACATATTATGTAAACTCGCATTATACGTAAACAGAACCCTTGCCCTATCAGGCCTTCTAATATAACTAGGATCTCTGTAGGATCAGAACATCTACTTTAAACAGGACCCGTTTACTTCAATCTTCTAATGTACATAGAGTATCTGAAGGATCAGAACATCTACTTTAAACAGGACCCGTTTACTTCAATCTTCTAATGTACATAGGGTATCTGAAGGATCAGAACATCTACTTTAAGCAGGACCCGTGTACTATCAGACCTTCTTATGTAAAGAGGATCTCTGTAGGATCAGAACTTCTACTTTAAACAGGAGCCGTGTGCTATCAGACCTTATAATGTTAATAGAATCTCCGCTGCATAAGGATTCCACTTTATAATTGATCCTTTCAACAATTAGTCCTCCTGATGTCAATAGGATCCTGCAGGATTACGCATTATAATGTTAAAATGACCACTGTAGGATAATGTTGTCTTATATTACTGATGATATCAAATCTATTTGGTTCATAATTGCTGGGCTATGATTTTTCAGATACTGGGTACTGTGTACTCTGATGTAATGTACTAAACATTGTAGATGTAATCTGATGTAATGTACTAAACATTGTAGATGTAATCTGATGTAATGTACTAAACATTGTAGATGTAATCTGATGTAATGTACCACACATTATAAATGTATTTTTGTTAATACTGATCATGATGCATTGATTCACATTTCCAGATGGCTCATTTGTTTGGAGAATATTGACTTTCTTACCGAGATTCATGTTCGGCTATGGATTAAGTCCAGCATCAAGGGTGAACGATTGGCTCGGTGAAAAGATCCGGAACAAAACAGGCAATGCTGATATAACGTTTGAGCAGGTATGTGCTCGACAACAAAGAGATATATCACATTTCCATCTCGTGATATGCTTACGAAAGTAGATATTGTGTGGATATGTCTTTGTATACACATGATATCGCTCAGAAGGGGTTATTTACTAGCGGTTGTATAAGAGCATTTGTATATATTTATATAAATCAACTTTATTTGTTGAGTCGTTTATGTTTACACACATATTTATTTATTGTCTCTTTACCTTATAAATATGTTACGAGATAAGCGACTCCTTCAATTTGTTTAAACGGAGGAAATAAAGGGCGGACTTTTGAAGACTTTTATAATGAATTTAGTAATTGACTTTTAATTGACCTACTTTACTTTAATTTACTTACTTTATCTCTAATAGCTTTATGACATCAGCGGGAAAGAACTTTGCATTCTGGTTACAAACATTAATAACATGGCTGAGGAATACTGCCATCCAAAAACAACACCGGATATGCCTGTTAGACTTGCTGTGCGCATGTCCATGTCTATTCCAGGTAATCGCTCGAGTGATTTACTATTTCGTTTTGCATTATGCCCCAGGCATAGAGAACAGAAAATTTCGACCTTTAGGTTTTCGATTTACAACCAACGTGGTTTTATGAACCTCATAATTCTTCTTTGGACTCTTATAAACGATCGGGTCGTACTCATAGTACAAAACAGGATTTTCATATTTTATACATCATACATTTATTGATTCAAAGTACAAAGAAAGAAACTCTAACTTGACTGTCGGAGCATTGAAATAGTAATACATAACATTAAACCCTTTCACTCAATGGAGTTATCACCTCTGTATCCCAGGAATGTGTGAATAATTCGGAGTTTACTATTAGCAAGTTTCAGAAATACCCCGACAGTTCATTAACGGAACAGAGGAAGTGGTATTAGCTTCTAAGTTACAAACTTTACAAACCAACAAATTAACACGGCTTATCAACATGCATTGTAGTGACAATTCAGTAAGAATACAATAAAATTGTTGAGAGCAAAGCACAACAAGAAAATACCAACATGGCAACATAATCATAATCCAAACTCAATTTCAATAAAACTAGGTCAAAATATGAAATATTTACACGGAGACTCCTGAAACAAGTGCAAGGAGAATATGACCAAGTGTTCCGGAAGAGTAAGCGTCTTTTGCTTCATCGACGACATCCGACAAATGATTGTTTGTCAAATCAAATAAGTAGTGTCACGTTCTCAAATGAACACAACAACGGAACAATGTTAGTAACCATACGTAGATATTGAAATATATTAGATTTTACAATATAAAAGCTACAGAACGGTTCTGCTCAGATAGTGTTTTTTAAAACATTTTTTTGTACTGAGAAAATGCAGATGATTATTTATCTTTCATTGATTTCACAAATTACCAAATTAAGAAAATAAATTGTCCACTAGAAAGTCTGAGAACTCCCACCTTATGTTTAAAATGTGAAAATTATTAAACTGATTTGACGATTGAGTTGGCGAACCATAATTGGATAGTTTTTTTCATTTTACAGGCATGTTTCAGGTGGTGAAGTATAACCACTGTCCCCACTTACGACCCAACATGTATATCGATGGAGGGGTTCTGTGTAACTACCCGATTCACTGCTTCGATGGTACGTGATTTCAATGCAGCATGTTATGAAATAAGATGAGTTCAGCTTTCTGATTTTTGGAGCAGTATCGCACCCTGTGCTTCTGTTGACATCCCGGAGGTTATGAATAAAAATATGATTGTAAGGAAGCTAGTACGGGAGGTTACACGTTTTGCAGAAATGGTGCCCTCCGACCATATCAAGACACTCTCTTCGTCATTAACGATTGAAACTCTGTCCTTTGTTTTAAGTGATGGCCATCTTAACACAATTTAAGTGTCATTATATATGAATTATTAAATTGGTTCTGATTTTCACAGCAAAATTAATTTTTAGAGATATTTGCCCGTAGGCTGGTGGTTGTCTATGAAGCCAGAAGATACCTTTATTCATAGGATGTGTGATGGTCAACAACTTCCTGTTATTCTTAGTAAGGCATGCAGATTTGGAAAGAAGTCAGATAAAACCCTTGGATTTCTTGTGGTTGGTATAATGTTAGGAGTTGAAATTTAGATGTATAACAATTATTGGAAGTTCTGATATATAAGAATTGTTTAATGGAATTGAAAATAAAGTTCCATATTGAAATTTTCCAAACTGAAATTTACAAAAGTCTGTGCCCAATTCCTAAGTATGTTATAAAATCTATACACTCGAATCTCATTATTGCGAAGTAGGCAGGACCATTGTTAACTTCTTTAACTGAGTATTCGATTTAAGCAAGTTCGAATGTTTAGTGTGAGGTTTGGCTTGGACAGACGCAATGCTTCAAATTATACAGGGTTTTGAAGTTATAAGAGTTCGAAGTAACAAGGTTCAAATGTTATTCAAATAGGACTTGAAATTCGGTTTAGACTCATAAAAAATGAATCTAACTTTATAACTTCAGTATTCCGAGACTGAAGCCGACAGCTTTCGGTTTTATCTTGAGAACAGAACACCAGTGCAGGCCCGCTCAAACTCTCAGCTTAACAGGTACCCGTGGTTTATACAATGTCGTTCCTTATCTTCATAATAGTACAAAAGTGAACGATTTATATATTTGTACTATGATGTTTTACCTGTATCGGATCTTGAAGAAAGTTGGAAGTTTAAAATAAGTAGAATTCTTGAATAACTTAAGTCATCATATGATAAACAATCTTCCAATAACAACATTACAGTTCACATAACTAGTAAATTCATAGCTTAATATAACATTATCATAGGAGACGAAGAGCAGAACTGCTGGAGAAAGCCAGAGAAAGGAAACGGATTGGGGCTGCTGTCAGCCGTTTATTACCAGTAAGTGCATAACATTAATAGACAACACTTAATCAACCTTTTTCAGGTTTAATTTTTTTTTATTAACTATCATTTTATTTTAATCCATATGATTATATCTGGTATCTGAAAGTCATCTTACGTTCTGTCATCGTAGTCTATACATGTACATAACTATTTCTGAGTTCGACTCTTCAAACAACACATATTTTTTTTATTTCAGCTTTTGGACAAATACGATGAGAGTCATGACGGGAAGATTGATTACCAGGAGTTCCAAAAAGTATATGTACGTAGAAATATTGACCAGATTGAAATGGTGCTTCCCCCAGACATTAATATCACTGTTTAGTAGATCTTGTAGTATTTAGTTAACATGTTTGTGTAGATGGGAACAATCCAACCACACCTATATAGGAACCACCAACATCACAACTGATGAACGACCTAATTAATACTCATACTCAATACATTGACAACAGAATCATAAACAATTGATTAGCTTGTGTGTTCTGTCCGAGACTTAATGATATCTACTTACTGAAAAGATATTAAATTCTAGTTTAATGCGAGTTTCCTTTTCTAACAGGACCACTTTTCAGACGAAGATAAACAGACATTGTTTGCTGAGAATGCTAGATGCCAGGACATATTTAAAAGGCTAGACAGAAACGGCAATGGTCAGGTGAGAGTTTTTTTTCTTTGTTGGTTTTTTATTATTATTATTTTTTTTTTTCATATCGGAGACTTCGGGTAAAACATTCCTTTGTTTATCGTAACCCTCTACTATGGCTCTTTAGATACCTAAAGACTTGCCCACCATTTCTTTACTATTACTGCCTTTGATTTGTATTCGACATTATCGATGTAAGTATAATGAAAGTAATACTTAATGCCACATTTAGTACAGGAAACACTTCATGTTGCAGAATCAAAGTCTTTCACGCTATGCGATAGTCGGATCTTAACCCGAAGGGAAGGTTCTTATATTGGAAACACCAGGCTTAACGACTCCAACTTTCCTTGAAGGTTGAGATCCCACTATTTCACTAAAAGGCGGGGACTAGTTAGTTTTCTCTTTCTAGTATTTTGTGTGAATATTGTTTTTTATGTTTATGTTTGGTTTCGTTGCCTGTTATTTATTGCCACAATCGCAAGGATTGATTAATTACCTGTCCCAACCCTAGGATCAGACAAGAAAATCACACACCAGGTAAATCTCAAGAGAAATGTATTTATCAATATTGAACAAAAGTTCTATGTTAACTTTCACTTTATACTTGTCGGACCACATTAGGACAGATGGTGTATGGTGATAAGTTGAGAAAATGGATTTTGATGTAGAAAAAACACTTAATGTTTTAAGGGAGCTCAAGTACAGCATGACTTAAACGTCATTGTTTTTACTAGGTTCAAACAAAAGAGGATATTGTACCTCTCGGGGTAGATAGTCTCATACTTCATGTACATTTTCCTAAATATATCGACGTTGGGTTAATGACACAGTTCTTTTTACACGTTGCTTTTTCTCCAGTTTTAATACTTCTGCCAACTCTGTCATTGACCAGGTCACTCTCCAGGAAATAGCACGATTCGTGGAACAGAGAGGTCTTGCTGTTAACCAACGATACCTAGGATACAAACGACAGGATGTCACCAGCATCGTGTCATATGCCTCCACCATATTTAATACCATGCTCCTTAATCTCAAGCGCTTGTATATGGAGGTACTTTGCTTTGCATTCAAACATTTGAAATATTTACCAATTCTGTCTTTTCATAGTGATGATTGTTCTAAAGAACAATGATTAATTTAGAATAGCTCAAACGATTGTATTCAAGCTGCGAGATCTGAGAGAGTTGATGGGAGTGATTGTATTTCAGAGAATGTTCTAATTTAGTGATTTCTCGGAACTTTGTCGTCCTTCAAGTGTACCCTGATTGCAAATAGAAATGAATATAGAATTATTCTTTATAATCCAAAATAAAAAAGGTCGAAAACCGCATCCAAATCGATCAGGCTAAAAATACAGAAATGTATCGGTATTTTCAAAACAATTTTAACATGATGTGTATATCATGACAAATTAACATTATATATTCCTTATGTTAGGTCGACAATTAAAATATTTTATCTTATTTACAGTGGTTATGTATGAAAAGCTAAATTATATCACGGACTTAGATGAAATATTTCCGTAATTATTGTTTTCTCGAAAAATATTAATGAATCATGAAGTTCCATTTTTTCTCCTTATGCATGCAGTATATCTAGGTTATGATGAAGTATCGTGGTTTTATTAAATCTTCAAACTAGAGTACTTGGAAAATTAAATCATATCTGTCCATTTTCTTACATAATGTAGACTACTGAAACGTGAAATATGGGTATAGGTAAATAACACTAAACACGAATGTGTCACGTGCTGTCACGACAACTGAGAAGCCCAATATACACCTTCACACCTGTATAAAGGTACGAGATCAAGGGATGTCAGCAGGTGGGTTAGGGGTAACCTGAACTTTAAGTTACCGAATAGGTGTAGGGTATGCTACTTTCGATTTTCCATTTTACAATGATGTCCGCACTCATGAAACGAGGAAATGTATAAGGACCAATTTGAAGAAGATGCGGAAGCCTGGTGAGATAGTTCATTGATGCACTACCTATCTTTTTGAGCCTTGAATAGGCAGCTCTCCATGTGCAAAAATCTTAAATTTGGTTAGTACATTTAACACATGTTAATTTCTTATAATCGCTGGATTGAGTAAAGCACAAAAATAACAAAATTATCTCCTCCACATACTTCCAGTAAATGCAACTATGCATGATAACTTTTCTCATAAATAGCACATACAGATTAAAATACACAGGAAGCTGTTCATTATGAGTATAGATTTTGTAATGATGTATTTGTAGTATATCTGTATTTGTAAGAGAACTGAGGGTACGCTTTCGTTAATTTGACTGGATTTCTAATCGGTTGCCGGTTTGTATTGTATAAATCAAGGATTCGCCACATTTTTTAGCGATCAAATGGATCATAAAAAGGATAACATTTACAGCCCCCAGATTCACGAATTATGAAAACACAGATAAAGTTAAGATAGCATCCGCGTGTGTGTTCAGACACCCGTATACAGTATATTACTTAATTACTCAAAATAAAAAAAAACGTAATTAAAATTGTAAAAAGTCCTTTCTATATGTATGTAGCACTGCAAATATAAGCTACATCAGTAGGGGGTGAATAGAATATATCACATAAGTAGCGAAAACGATAGCATATAGAACACATGATGTTTCCTGGTATATTTGTATATGGCTGTTTCGACAGCGTTGAACTTGTGACGTCACAGATGTGGGCTTCCCATCTCAGTGTGCATTTGAGATAAATCACAATATCTCGGAACCGGAACTAACTACGACATTCGCACTTCCTTGGCCTTTTGTTGTATAATATGACGTATTTGATAGCTAACTGTAGCAAATCACTCAGAGTACACTTTAAATCCGCAGAACAAATTAGTCCCCATAATTATACTTCCGTATATCAAAATTCCACTCACAACAATGCAAACCTTGTAAACTATCGAATTCTTGCAACGTTTTCGAGCCACATTTGAAAAGATTGCACAAAAGACAAACAAGAGAATAACACCCTTACACACAAATTGAAGTAAGACCAAACAATGTATTAAACGGCAAATTACAGCTGTTTCGTCCTTCTAGTTCTAATCAGTGATGCTAAGCGCCTAAAATTTAAATCTAGGAGGTGACCGATGAAAATTATAGTGATCAATAGAAATGTCAGAATCTAGATGGGGAGGTGCACTGACCCAGTAATTCAGTAAATTGTGTAATTGTCTTATCTCTGATATTGAAATAACACGCAAAGGCTCTAAAGTCTATAATGAATGACCTTACTGCATTACAGTATGATGACCTTGAGCGGACAGTAGGCATAAATACGGGACACGTTGAAACTGCGGACTTCGAACTTGAAGAAGAAGATATCGCCTTTATGTTGGAGGTGCGTTACCTAGGTAACAGTAGTAAAACACTTGTGACAAACCGATAGTTTAAATGGTATACTTTACTTAAGGTCGATATAATACGCTACATTTTCTCTCGTCTCTTCTTTCTTACGTCTTTGACAATCGTTGAGGTTCTTTTTTCGTAACTGATATTAAACCAAATAAAAGAATGATGTCGTTGTATATTGTTTATATCTGTAACAAATACTTGTTTTTATTTATCTTGTTATATTGCTATTTGTGTTATTTCTTTCGGTAATAACTTAACTCAAAGCGATACAAATTATATACATATGTAACCCTACTCATTGCACGATATCAATAAAATCCCCGTTTAAAGTGTAAAGACAGGTCCAAAGAACTTCACCAATGAAAGATTTGAACATTTCAAGTCCTCTCATGTCAAAGCAATAATTTGTATGCAATTTATAATATGTGTATAATATCACTTCGATAATAAAAATGCAAAACTAAAAAAAAAAAAAAAAAAACAAGAAGGAAATCCAGTGTGTGTTGTACCGTTAATATAATTTTCCCGTTTCAGCAAGGAAGAATTGCAACCATTGATTTTCTTAAAATGTATGTGGCGAAGAAAATGAAAAACGAAGAAAAGGAGGTGTAAGTTCGAGACCCTGAACTGTAGATAAAAGTGATATATAGCTTAATGGACTTGGTAAAAGGAAAGTGTGAACTATAACGATACCACGGTGCTTGTTGTAACTTGTGTAAGTCTGTATTCTATTTTTGTCCGATAGATATCTCAATCCTATTTAGAAGGTAGTTCAAGTTTGAAAAGACTTTCAATAACCGTACTGTTATTGCATTGTTGAACATGGAACACCCAACGTGTTAATGATACCAATCTAGTTATTATCATTGTGTCAGTAAATGTGTATCAGTAAAATACTATGTGTATCAGTAAAATACTATGTGTATCAGTAAAATATTATGTGTATCAGGAAAATACTATGTGTATCAGGAATATACTATGTGTATCAGTAAAATACTATGTGTATCAGTAAAATACTATATGTGTATCAGTAAAATACTATGTTTATCAGTAAAATACTATGTGTATCAGGAAAATACTATGTGTGCACGGCAGCGTGATAAAGATGTAGTTCGGACAGAAATTTTGAAAGGAACCTGGAGGATTCCTTTTCTATTTTTTAAGGAAGGATATCAAAGTCAGACTCACTTACTTTTTGTATGGATGTCAATTAAAGACCTATGGAAGCTTGTATTTGTAAATTTATTTTTTAAGTATTGTTTAAACTGAATACTTCTTACACTGAGTATCGGTTTAACTGAAATTCCCTGATGTTCTTCGAACTACGAGTAGTGTATGGTTACTAACGGCTAACTTTACATGGAAAAGTTGGAACAAAATAAAAAAAATAATAACCCCGAACAATCAGAAATGAAAACAAATAAAGGTACACTTACATAACTAAATAATCGTGCGCCACCACAGACAAAAACTCCGAGATTGGTCCAAGGGAGGCTACTCTTACTACTTCGACATATAGGAATTAACCTTCGTTTTAATCTACTATTCTTTTTGTGATGGCGATGAAGTGAACTACTGATCACAGTTTGATTTCTGAAATATCGTCCATTATTGGCGATTAATATAAGATTTTAGTGTGATTTTTATTAAATCACTTACGAGATTCTTCCTTTGAGTCATATCATATTAAGATTTGCCTTTCTTATTTCTTACGGATAAATTGCATTCTATGTCATAGCACCATTTTAAAGATTGCTTGAATATGTCTGTACCTTAAGTCAGTTTGAAAAAAAAAGAGTAATACAAGAAACAGACCATTTTCTGTTCAGATCTATTATTCAAAATGGCTTAAGCATAAACATTCCTGTATTCCTTGAATATATACAAAAATGTCACCCTGCAATAGACATATTTTTGCATATTTAAAGCTGGAGTTTGTTAATGCAGTATAAGTGTATTGGATATAAGTAATCCGATGTTAATGTAAAACACCGTACAAAAACACCACGTTACATCAATCAATACCTCTGAAATATTCACACGAAATTGCAGCACCTTCTCACGTCAAAAATCAATAGGTGCTAACGACACTTCTCCATATATGGAAGTCTATAAATATATATAGTCTATTACGGAGCTCAGACTTCAGGTACAGATGATAAATAAATTATAACACTCTACTTTTTGAATAAATTCAGCTGTTGTAAAGATCTCTATTTTATTGGTTTTCATTTGTAAGCTGCTGTTATGGTATAGCTAAAGTGTTTAAAAATTAAGAAAGCCCTCTCTCACCTTTAATTATTGCTTTAAAATTGTAGTATTTTTATAGGTATTGTGTTACATTCTTAAACTGAAAATGATTAACACTTCCTGTGGGATTAACATTCTCATTGAACCTTAGCTCTTTTGTTCATTATCCCAGGAAATTAGGACATTGATCAACAGTTCCGTTCATTGATTTTACGTCAAACCGAACGGTATACTTATGAGTGTCGTGCAAAGATATTGTGATATTCCTAAATAAATGTTGTAGATTGTGATAACATAAATCTAAATCTTAAGGTAAATACTTAAAAATTATTGTTTTTAATCTTATGTGGTTAAGGAAATGAGAAGGTGATAAGTTGTGTTAATCTTACTAAGAACAACGGGATTCGCGACCTACAGTTGTAAACCCTCGTCATATTTGAGATGCTGTATTAAATGTCTTCCTAGAAAAATATGTCTTTTATATCAACCGCTTATCCAGTCGATCTTTTCCTTCAATGTAACCAATATGGACCTTTACACCAAGTTGTATGATAAACGCGATAATTTCAATTTCCCTATTGGTGAATTTTCCATTTCTGAATAGCAATAACCCTGTATCACCAAAATATTGTATTCACATATCGCGGTTGATTCGATATTCCCGAGCCTGTTCCTACTATCATGATTTTTACAAGCGCCAACTGACGAACAAACAGTGTTTCTAAAAGATGCAGGTTGAAGAAAATTATGGGGAAGTTTTACGGTCGTCATAATGATCTCATTGAGAAATATTCTGTTTCTTTGTGCGATATGAAGATGGACCTGTTTAAAACTTGTTACTTTGCCTGTTGATTCTGTTGTCGTACACATTATTCTCATTTGAGTACGTGACATTACTTACTTGGGTTGACCAAGAGTGAAATGAGGGGTGTCGGCGATGAAACAGAAGACGCTAACTCTTCCGGAACACATGGTCTTACTCTCCCTTATGACTATGTTGACATATCGGTATTTTCTTGTTGTTTTTTCCACTTATTTGAATTGGCATGACATTGAATCATAAATCACAATGAGCACATCTCCAGGGACAGGTACATGCATGGTAACAATATCAGTAGGTACATGCTAAACAGCAATAATCGTTTTCAATAAAATTTTTATGTTTGTGTAAGTTTATCAGAGACAGATAATCCGGGGCACATGTTTTCTTCTCCGCAAAAACATACATGGTTCAAAGACTAGTTCAATAAAATGAAAATACATATAAACACCAAATCTACAATTATATATTAACACAATGACGTAAAGGCGGCAATACCTACATATATACATTGTAAATGTATATCAAGTTTGCTCTTCATATGAAAATTCTTATTTTTTAAACAAACATTTTTGATATTTTTTATTTCATATTATCAGGAATAGAAGATACATATGACTTTAATATGAAAGGAGAAAAAATGATTTACAAACGTTACAATTTGTGGTAGTGTGAGGTGATCTGTGTATCACCGGCTTATCTTCTGTGTCCATTGTACCATCTGGATAAAAATTTGGATAAAAATCTTTGATAATCTTCAGAATCAACCACAACCTATTGTATCAAACCTGCATTTTGAGTAAAAGGAATTACCAACCTGCTTTCTTTGCATGGGGAAATAGGGAAAAATAAGAACCTGTCACAGACACTTATATCTTCATATCTTCTAGACTCCCTTAATTCTTTTTAAATAAATAGTTTCACGGAAAAAGAGAAAAAGATGTATTCCAATTTCGTTGCTTCTTACGATCATGATGGATCTCTGCAGGTGCAGTTCATAGGCCCTATCTTCAGGGCAGTAGAGAGGTGCATGAGTCGATAATATTGTATTGTTTCTAGTAATTTTCGCGCATGGAATAAATAAAAAACAAGATATAAATATATTTGTCTTTCTTGACACTACCTCACATTAACCTGTGTATTTAGTGTCACCTACAATTATGGAAACCTTTGAGTTTAATAAGTAAAACAAGGATTCGAAATGATTTACAACTAATGTTGCTTACTGACATTCTACAAGCGGGAGGAAACAGTGGGAAAGATGATAAAGCACAAACTGTAAGACATTTAAGTTTTGTACCATTCTTACAGAGCGATATCTTCCAGTTTGTGATACATAGTTATCGTCGATTTCGAAATCAGCTAGAATGAAGTGTATTCTCTGTGTAGATCAATTCGTTATGCACAATGAACGTTTATTTGATAGTTACCCTGGAACACAAGCGTTGGCTAGCTACAGTGCTGTTGCTAACGTAGCGCCACGATTGATGTGTTCCAGACATGTAAGACGTGTTTAGTGTTACAGTAGCTTTCATGATACTTGCCAGGAATTCTGATTCTGACAATCAACATTTGACACCACAACTTATTAAATGTCGGAACAGGTTATCAATTAACCTGGTTAAAGATTATTAAACGTAGATAGATTGTTGTCCTTACAACGGAACTCAGCTGCGCTTCGCAATTTTGGGAATATGTCAGTCAATTACGGGGCAAGGATGGTATTAGGAAATAAATGCATATGTAACAGACGAGTCATTGACAACACGGAACAATATGCTCAATACATCATCCTGTGTAACATAGTTACCCCGTTTCTTACTTTTCTTAAGATTAAGTTCACCTGTCTAATCATGAACAGAGCTGCTTCTTTCAGCTTATCGAGGTTTATCCAACTATAGAAACAGAGTGTAAGCTACAATGTCTATATACTGTATGAATATTTATTAAGTAACCGGGCACGTATACATGTCTGGGAATGTTATTGTAAAAAAAAGGTGTCATATTACTACAGAGGTCCATGCCAGTTCTTCCCATGTAAGATGTCTTATACAAAATGTGGCGGTTAACATTGAGATGGAAGGATATCACGGACAAACCAGTTAGGCGGTGTGACGTCAGTAAACATTGATGATATCATTGACACATTAGGATGATGTCATCAATATAATGTCAACTACACACGGATATAATAACAATGTACTATTCTGTCACCAATGTAGCACCACCTATCCTTTCGTTAGACGCCTTAAAGTCTTATAACAGTCTAGTCTTATGAAGCCGGTGTCCACATGTGATAGGCCCACTGACGACACTTTTATAGTGTTATCACACTGAAATGTCATAACCTGGATACATAACGTGACATCCGAGCCGATCACACTTTGTGCATCCCCTTCAATGCTATGTGACAAGCAGGGGAATACGAAGTATCATTTTATTTATTGTAGTATGTCATGGCTTGGATAAGAGGCTAGTGCCATTTTTCCTTTTTTTAAACAGAAGATATTTTTACTGTATAGTGATTATATAAGCACAGAGAAATGGCTTCTTTAATAATGCTAAACAAAACCATGTTTTGATTGTAACATTTTAATAACACACACTTGATTTCAGTATAGTTGATGAATTCTAAGAGAATATTTCCGTATAAGTAACATTGTGACGTTGACTACAATATATTTGAGACGTGTACAACATACGCTATATATTTATTTCGTCCATTTCACCTTTGTTTAATGATTGTTACATAACAAACACATTTCAGTACATCTTTTATCACCCAACAATCTACACCTCAAGAAGCTATAGCCTTCCACTCTAGTGTTAACACTCCATACAGAAGTGAAAGTGAGGGAATGTCAACAGATATATTACAAAGAGAAAAGAGTATTTAGAAACGAGAGGAAAAGATAAATATCACAGGTTAAGTCGCTCTTACCACTATATTATAGCTTGCAGCAGGTACTGTTATTATACTTCCAGCAGGGCCGTAGATACCGGCAACGTTAACAAGTCGTTTCGGTACCTGGTTTACGTGACGCTAAACACATAAACGACTTTACCGGTACAAAGCTATATCAGTTTGATTTCATTACAACTATTTAACACTATGAAATAATCCATGATTTTTATCAGTGCTTTATCAGTGATTTTTGACTGCTGTTCATGTTTATACAACATATACACTACATCTGTATTTCCGTTAATATAATATTTCTTATGATTAATTCGTAATGATTTCATAAACAGGTCAGGGTATTTTGCCTTATTTCGATAAATAACACTATCTTGCCTCGGGATCATGTGTAAACCTCACTTTACAAAACTATTTTGTTGTTTCAGCTAGTTCCACGAGTGAAATAATATCAAACTCGGTTTAAATATAAGGCGATTCCAGTAGGCATAGCATATCAAAAGTAATTTTAATCGCCTTAAAAATCTAATTCCTCTTCTTCTCCAATTTTAAATCAGTGGTAGCTGTGAATACTTTGTTCGATTATAAAAAAAGATATTTTAAAAGCCTGTTTAATGCACATCGATTGAATTTTCCGAGTAATTTTCAGGTGTGTGTAATATCGCGGTTCCTATTAAGATATAACACAGATTGCATGTCGAGCCATTTCTGACGATATTTTGTGGTTTAACACAATGCTTGATATCAGAGCCCTACACATCTCTCCTATAGGATGGTTAAATGCACCACACTTAATACAAATCCTTTTTAGCTACGATTTTAGTAAGGATCACACTGTTGCCTGTAATTGTTTACTCACAACACTCTTTGTTGGAGTGACAACCCGTCCCCCTCTCCCTAGTGAGTTGGTTTAACTGATAAAACTTATTACAGAGCCAAAGAGATTGCAAAGCGAGTGATAGCCGTTTGTGACGAGTCTTCTCCTACTGCAGCTATCAGACGTTGGGTGAAGGGATTCAGGTGTGGCAGGGAGTTCGAAAGATGGTTCCCGGCCGGAACGGCCATCCACCAGTAATTACCCAGAAAACAACGACACTATGCATAAACTGGTGTTGGAAAACAGCCGTATTCTTGAGTTAGTTCTTGAAAGTTGTGAGGAAGTGGAAGGGACTATGTTGAGAACTCAAGTAGTATAATTGCAGATATCTTGCTTTTTTCTTTGTGAGGCTCAAAACTATGCGATACCCACTCTTATTATATATATATATATATCTTAGTGTGCTTAACGTATCTTCATTATAGATATATTGTGTTGATAGTGTTGAAAGTGTTGATAATGTACATCATTTGCCGGGGAACGAAAATTCCTGCCTTGACCATTGCGTCTATTCAAAAGCTGTTAAACCATCTGGTCTTTTCCTTGTGTGTTTTCTAATATTAAGACAAACAAAGAAGCCAATGAAACTGTTTGATCTACATTGTGTGCTGCAGGTGACATGCACAAAAACATAATAATTGTCTCCAGATTTATAGATTGTAAATATTATGTAGCGATAAACGTCTTCTATAAAGGAAGCCGTGCCATTGTGATATTTATTCAAAGTAATATTATTGACGATGGGGCTTTAATAATCAAATTAGTTCCTGGATAATCCTGTAAATCCCCGGATACATACCGCCAATGATTTAACGAGTTGCTGAAATTCCCGGTGCAGAGTTGTATATCACCAGCTTTGTTGATATTAACGTCTCGATAAAACGACCAATAAATTAACAGTGGCCCAAGCGCTTTAAACAACTCTAATAAATCTAATGCTTAGAATAATGCTTTGTGTTTATAAGGATCTTCTAACGCAATCATAAAGTTGTATCAGTTCATCCAAATTCATCATTACATTCAAATGAATTCAATATGATGATATATGAACCGGATAAAATATTAGCCTATTAAAGAAAACCTAGAAAATACCAATATGTCAACATAATCATAATTCAAAGTCAATACAACTCGGGCAAAATATGAACAAAAGGAAGATTTACACGGAGGCTCCTGACAAAGTAGAAGTGGAAATAAGACCAGGTGTTCCAGAAGAGTAAGCATTTTCTGCTTCATTGCCCATATCCGTTGTGTAAATCTTGAACAATCCGACCAAGTAACTTCACGTTCTCAAATCAAAATAAGGTACACAACAGAGGAACCAGAAGGCAGACTAGCGAGCATCAAACACGTCCAGTTTCATATCGCACTGAGAAACATGATATTTCTCGATGAGATCATTATACCGACTGTAAAACTTCCCCCTCATTTTCATTACCTGCATCTATTGAAACACTGTGTTGAGCTTGTCATCAGTCGACGACTTCTTACACGAAAATCATGATAATGGGGAAACAAGCCATTGGACAGCAAGTCAACGGCGACATGTAAACACCATAGGGTGGGGTACATAATAGGGAAATTGCTATCATCACGTTTCTCATAATTCCTGGTGGAAAGCTGTCCATGTTGGCTTCGTAGTAGAAAAAATCGAAATAAACGGCTGATGTAAAAGAATCTTTTGTGTCCTTGATTTCCAATTCTGGTGGGTATATATGATTGATATAGACAATAAATTTCTTTTTTTTTTGAAAGACACTACCTCAACAATATATCTGACAGTGAAATTAACGACTGTGCAAGGTCTTTTTGATTTGCTTTGATTAGCTCTTTGATCAATGCCACAAAAAAGAATCAGCCAACATTGGGCCATAGTAAGTTCCCATTCAAACAATTATTAAAACAATCCTGAACATGAATTAAAATTTTGTCGTGTATAAATTATCTACCATTTCTTCAAACGGACGTATATTTTATACCAATGAAATATGTATGAAATGAAAGGATATTCAATCAGCAGTTAGCCTTTCGTGAAAGATGAGACAGGGGCAATCCTCTACGACTCTACGTGTACATTGTGTGTCTTAAATCCATCCATTTTAGGATGATATGTGACGTGGCGGATTAATCGTATGCATGTTAGTGGTTAGACCACATTCGATGTTGTGACGATACTTATAACTGGTACAGTGATTTACTGTTATACAAGGCTAAGTGAGATATCCTGTATCAAGCGCTTATCGTATGAAGGATTCCTTTGTATCGCCTAACGTGTATATAGTTCCCTTGTATCGCTTATCGTGTATATATTTCCCTTGTATCGTCTATCGTGTATATAGTTCCCTGGTATCGCCTATCGTGTATATAGTTCCCTTGTATCGTCTATCGTGTATATAGTTCCCTTGTATCGCCTATCGTGTATATAGTTCCCTTGTATCGCCTATCGTGTATATAGTTCCCTGGTATCGCCTATCGTGTATATATTTCCCTTGTATCGCCTATCGTGTATATAGTTCCCTTGTATCGCCTAACGTGTATATAGTTCCCTTGTATCGCTTATCGTGTATATATTTCCCTTGTATCGTCTATCGTGTATATAGTTCCCTGGTATCGCCTATCGTGTATATAGTTCCCTTGTATCACCTATCGTGTATATAGTTCCCTTGTATCGCCTATCGTGTATATAGTTCCCTTGTATCGTCTAACGTGTATATAGTCGCCTTGTATCGCCAATCGTGTATATAGTTCCCTGGTATCGCCAATCGTGTATATAGTTCCCTTGTATCACCTATCGTGTATATAGTCCCTGGTATCGCCTATCGTGTATATAGTTCCCTTGTATCACCTATCGTGTATATAGTTCCCTTGTATCGCCTATCGTGTATATAGTTCCCTTGTATCACCTATCGTGTATATGGTTCCCTTGTATCGCCTATCGTGTATATAGTTCCCTGGTATCGCCAATCGTGTATATAGTTCCCTTGTATCACCTATCGTGTATATAGTCCCTGGTATCGCCTATCGTGTATATAGTTCCCTTGTATCACCTATCGTGTATATAGTCCCTGGTATCGCCAATCGTGTATATAGTTCCCTTGTATCACCTATCGTGTATATAGTTCCCTTGTATCGCCTATCGTGTATATAGTTCCCTTGTATCGTCTAACGTGTATATAGTCGCCTTGTATCGCCTATCGTGTATATAGTTCCCTTGTATCGTCTATCGTGTATATAGTTCCCTTGTATCACCTATCGTGTATATGGTTCCCTTGTATCGCCTATCGTGTATATAGTTCCCTTGTATCGCCTATCGTGTATATAGTTCCCTTGTATCGTCTATCGTGTATATAATTCCCTTGTATCGCCTATCGTGTATATAGTTCCCTTGTATCGTCTATCGTGTATATAGTTCCCTTGTATCGCCTATCGTGTATATATTTCCCTTGTATCGCCTATCGTGTATATAGTTCCCTTGTATCGCCTCTCGTGTATATAGTTCCCTTGTAACGCCTATCGTGTATATAGTTCCCTTGTATCGCCTATCGTGTATATAGTTCCCTTGTATCGCCTATCGTGTATATAGTTCCCTTGTATCGCCTGTCGTGTATATAATTCCCTTGTATCGCCTATCGTGTATATAGTCCCTGGTATCGCCTATCGTGTATATAGTTCCCTTGTATCGCCTATCGTGTATATAATTCCCTTGTATCGCCTATCGTGTATATAGTTCCCTTGTATCGCCTATCGTGTATATAGTCCCTGGTATCGCCTATCGTGTATATAGTTCCCTTGTATCGTCTATCGTGTATATAGTTCCCTGGTATCGCCTATCGTGTATATAGTTCCCTTGTATCGCCTATCGTGTATATAGTTCCCTTGTATCGCCTATCGTGTATATAGTTCCCTTGTATCGCCTATCGTGTATATAGTCCCTGGTATCGTCTATCGTGTATATAGTTCCCTTGTATCGTCTATCGTGTATATAGTTCCCTGGTATCGCCTATCGTGTATATAGTTCCCTTGTATCGTCTATCGTGTATATAGTTCCCTGGTATCGCCTATCGTGTATATAGTTCCCTTGTATCGTCTATCGTGTATATAGTCCCTGGTATCGCCTATCGTGTATATAGTCCCTGGTATCGCCTATCGTGTATATAATTCCCTTGTATCGCCTATCGTGTATATAATTCCCTTGTATCGCCTATCGTGTATATAGTCCCTGGTATCGCCTATCGTGTATATAGTTCCCTTGTATCGCCTATCGTGTATATAGTTCCCTTGTATCGCCTATCGTGTATATAGTTCCCTTGTATCGCCTATCGTGTATATAGTTCCCTTGTATCGCCTGTCGTGTATATAATTCCCTTGTATCGCCTATCGTGTATATAATTACCCTGTATCACTCTAAAATACGTTTTAAAGACAGATATACACCTCGATTTCTTTGTTTTCCCAAAGTTGTAGGTAAAAGAGCGTTGCTCAAGAGAACTTATAACTTACTAGCATCGGATAAAGAGTCTTTCAGGAATGAAGAATTAAGCATGAAAAATTGATCAGTTCAGTCTGTCCGATTCAAGAATTTCAAATAAACGGGAGATAAGCTAATAGAATGATTCAATTCAGCGGTATAATTGTTTACAAAAAATAAGGGTTGTAAGTCACACTGCTTAGGACCGTTGGAACGAACTATAGATTTCAATCAAATTACACCTGATAGCCTTGTCCTCACTTACAAGTAAAGATTCCAAACGAAAACATCGAAAGACAAGATGGCCATAAAACACATTTATTCGTCTAAATATTTACAGAGTGTTCTGCTTAACTAGCTAGAAATTGATCATATTTAATATCGAAACGAGACGACGTAATGTAAAACAGAACTCATTTGCTTCTGCTCGATTTACGGGCTACGAAAACGGCCTTGGTAGTAATGCATATCGGTTGGGTCTGATGAATGTTAGACTTTTATCCGCTACCAAACATTACGTAACACAAATACAGTATTAATAGTATTACCAGATCCCAATGTTGGTCTACAGCATCTAATGGATTCATTCTTGCAACGTTTCTTTCGTTAGAGATATTGATACCGAATCAGTCTTAGAGCCTACCATATCAAAATCAGTGCTAAATGCAGTGGTATCGAAACACATTGTAACATACAACGTTTGCAAATGAAAAACCTGTCATTATCAAAACAAAGTTAAATCATCCGATAAAGTTACATTTACATAAAGATTAAGATACCAGATATAGATTAACTATGTATCAATAATAACACGTATTTGGATACCAAACATTGTTGTTACCCTATATCTTCACAGTTACATTTTTGACTTCTTTTGCATTTGTCTAGCAGACGAGTTTCCTCCATTTTTCAGCGCGTACAATTTCCTTAGCGTATGAATGAGTAACAATGTCACAAATATCGCGAGAAAAAAATGAAAAAAGTTGAAATTATTTAATGGTTATTTATGTAACTAGTAAGAATTGAGACATATCAGAAACATTCTTTACAATCTATCAAGATAATTAGAGAGCTATGAACATACCATTTTATATGTTAACGTTGTCCACACATAATTGACATATCCTATATTTGCTGAAGTTGCTCATAGCCATAAAACATGGAAGTATCCTCGTTAAGTAGATACTTTTTTATTTAAAAAATATAGATAACATGATATATTATGATAATGATAACTGGAAAAGTATGTGGACATTATTTTCTCTCATCATTCACAGACTTGTCACCCGTTCAAGATTCCTTTATCAACCCCTAGGGTATGATTTCTCTGTCAACCCCTAGAGAATGACAGATAGCGTGTGCACCGGAAGTGAACCGGAGCTACTTCTACACACGTCGTCTGCTACATCTGAACATTATTTTTACCTGCTTGTACAAGCTGATTATCACCGAAGCCAAGGCTCTCTGAGAAAAAGTATGATGGGAGAAAAATAATCATCCCCTTCCTGGGGATTGGAGACTTCTCTCTTACACCCTCAAGGTAGGGGAAGATTCTACTATTCATTATTATGTTGATGTCTTAAAGTATAGTTACACATGACCTAGACATGGACTCCTGGAAGTAAAAACAGTGCTCAGCTGTTTGTAATAAGCACCGCCTACTGGAGATGAATATTAATTTTCATTTAATATATTACAAGATTAAAACCAGGAAGTCTCAGGATAAAGTGGAGTAGAAACTGCTCATATCTGATGATGAACGATAACTCTGTAAAACGATTCTGTCATTAATTAACATCAAGGTGACCCTCCCATCACGTTATACGAAACATTAACCTGATTTTTAAATCTAAACGGAACTAATTACATGCCATTTTATCATTATAGAACATGCGTCTAATGTTTATTTTCCGTCCAAAATTGTAAGCTATTTATGATAAGTTGATAAACACCTGCTATGGCGGCACGATATTTTGACGATCATCAACCTCCTTCAGCATTATGAAGATACTGTGTCAAAGTTTGCGCTGTTGGATGGAAATGAAGTATCATGTAAGTTAAGAGCTGAGGTGACAGATGGAATATGTTAGATTCGGAGGTGGACATTTTTTTTCGCAGTAACCAAATCTGGAGAGAGCTTATTCGATTCTTACTAGTGTACTAGGACAGAATGATACTTTGTGACAGGTAGTTCGCCAATGAGGGATTTGATAGGAGAAAGAGTATGGGGAACAAGTAGGGTTGTTTTAAGGAATAAAAGGCTAGTCCTTTGTGATGGCAACCAGACTTTGCGTGATTTTGTACATTATGGTCACTCTACCGTCTCTCTGTCTACCTGCAAGGCTGTACCAGCCCCCCAGTCTTTGGAGCATATATCCAAGACTTCCTATGTTGAGATACCTATGTGTCAGAAAGTGGGCGACACGACGCTGGACCACTTCCAGTTTATGCATGCCTTTTTATGATGATCTCAAACTATATTGTGGGCCGCTGACTCCTAAGGCCATCATCCTGAAGTCACTCTGGTGGACAGTAACCCATTTTGTCCACAGCTTACAAAACTAATTACCCGAACGACATCCGTCGTGATTCAAGTGCTTTTGAAATAACGTTATTTTTGGTGATTGTACAAAAGGCACACAAGTGAATAGCAGTTTGTATTAAAAGGTGTAATTCACTTGTGGGAATTTCTTAATTATAGTGTTCTAAGATAAGTACATGTGTATAAGCTGGACCGTATCATCATTTAGTAATCTCAAGCATGTAAATCTTATTTTGAAAGTCTTTCCTACATTTACAGTGCCGAGAAAAAATAAGTGATTTAAACATCAAATCCATTGTAACATAAAACAGGTACATGTCATAATGTTTGCATGACCTTATATTAGGAAAATACAATATGTACACAGTACATATATATTATAAACCGTACTAAACGTAGATTCGGGTCAGATGTAAAGTGTAGACAATGTATATTACAGTAATCAGCATTTCATGTAGGTAGACCACTAGATATGAAATATGTATATAACTAGAATTATAAGTAAAACGTTAGATAAACCAGGTATTTCAGTCAACAAATGGTCATTGTTGTGACTTCTGAAGCTCTCTTTATGTGATATAATATGACCATGATATGCATTCTAAGAAAAGGGTAAAGTAAATGGTTGTTACATGGTCATTCATGAATTTCACAACACATAATATGATTGTTGACGGCTCAATCTAATTTGTAAACCCATATGGATCAGATTTAACTTCGTAGCACAAGGAAGTAGAATTAATCCCAATGGCTCACGATGGAATCCGCACAACTTCCCTTTAGTCTTTTTTCATAAAAATTCAACCCAGGAAGTCAGCTGTTGACATACCTTACTGATATCGCGATATTGGGAACAATCACTTAGGAATACAGAGTCAATCTTGGGATGTAAGTATCGATGAATGGGGAAACAGTCATGTTTAGAGATCTTAGATGTGATTATATTGGCAAAATATCACGTGTTAGATAGTCTGTCTCTACCGATATCTAATTCCAATGTATAAAGACTCACTGAGAGAACAAACATGTCTCCGGTTGTCCTCGATTTATCATTTATCATTTGTGAAAAATGCCCTTAGTGAATATGTAGTATCTGAAAATTACTGTAGGTAAAGAAATGCATATGCTGAACATGTTACCATAGCTATTAGTCGGAGGTTCAGCATCATTGAATATTTTCCTTATGAAAAGGGCAGAAAGGTGGAAGCACTTGTTAAGGGCAATCACAAAAAAATATTCCTTTCGGAATTTTGGTATGGCTAGAAAGTAATCATCTTTACTATCAAAGAGAATTGTTTTAGTGCCTGTGGCATCCACTGAAAAATACTGACGTATAAGGTCAGTTTCCTAGACAATAGTCAAACAGATCATGCAAGGGACGGAACACTAAATCCAAACTATGTTGGCATCAGGCTTTACCTGTGTCTATGGCTGGCATTTACCGTCCATACTATGGTTGTATCTGTTGGTACACATCTTACTGTGTTTGATGACAGACGTCATTAGTTTATGTGAAAAATAAAATCGTCAATTATGACAAAAGTCAACAAAATGAAGTGTTATTGAGGGAGGAGGCATGTAGGCAGAGAGTGGGAAGGTAGTTAAGAGATAACACTCATATCATGTGATATATAGTGACGCAAAAAATAACGAATGTACACTTGTCATGTGATATCGATCGGTTACTCAACCCAAGCTCTTCTTAAAGACCTCAAAAGAATGGCACTAAGGCGTCAAACGTAGCTATCTCCTAATGTCGTAGATAAGTGTAAAGAGTAGAAGTTTTAAACATAACCTTGAAGTTTGTGATACATAATCTGTAGAAATAAAAAAGTAAACATATCGGTGAACGTCTTTATTTTTTAAATCTGTAATATAACATTTAAAGATTTCAACAAAGAAATGAAAAAGTGAAGAAGCAGATATTATGCGATTACTTCATAAAAAGGACCTGTACATAAAGTACTGGGTTTGCCAGATAAGGTATTGAATGTGTCGTGAGGTAATTATGAAAACACATTAATCAGCGATCTGCTATTGATAAAGCTCCAAACCAACACCTATTGTATCTAACATGATTATTTGGTTTATCTCACTAATATTTATTCTCTAATAAGGATACATGTTTTCATCTGTTTGTTACATTCGGGTTTTCGGTCTGGATTCATGGTTACCATCATACTTATGTAAAAAATAAAATGATTCTTTACATGCTCTAATGTGTATTGCGTGTAACTCTTTTATCTAAGAAGCTCTCTGTGATGTTGTTTATGATAAGGAAACGTTCTGCTCCTGATAGTCATAAAGCACTTTACGACTTGTAGCTTTTTTTCATGGAGTGACAAGACTGGGAGTTCACGGCTTTGAAGTGTGGAAGCTGGACTCGCTGAGACCGATGTAGACTGGGCATTTGACCAATAGCCGTCCATTGAGATAAAGTCATTGCCACGACTTGTGCAAGATCCTTAAAAAGAAGTTCTGTATTCATTTAGTGGTATCTCTTCACAGCTGTGGCTGTGAGAATAGTGAAAGTTTGCTTACGAGACAAAGCAGGCAAAGTGGACGAGACGAGGAAAGCTGGTTAGTAGGACAAGTCGCGGTGGGTCCAGACGCAATGCATATACATAGGCTGACAGATCTTCAGTTACGGACTTTAGATTTGACCGAACTATTTTCAGAATTGAAGCTTCCAAACATGAAGTCGTATATACAAAATGTAAGTTAAAACTACGACAATGAATTTTATATGATTTATATCCAAAGTGTTATAGAAATAGAAATTAAACATATAGATATTGATATTATACAAAATCTAGAACACTATGTATTAACGATATAGAGAAAGGGGTCCTTGTACGGAAAATTAAACATAAATAGTCAGAAATGTTGAAAAACAAAGCTGGCGGCCGGTATCGTTAAAAAATGTATCTGAATTTGCATAACGATGGAATTTTTTTGTATATATAAATAACCTGCATTTCTAAAGCACCGTGAAACTGAAAGCAAAGAAGTAAGGAATTTCTAGACACGTGTTTTAACAATTCAGATCCCTTCACGTGCAGATTTTTCGTTTGACATTGTGCCAAATGAAATACAGGCATTTTCACTTGCACACTGTTAGTGATATGCTTTGACAGAAGGACAACGTGCGCTGCATCCACGGCATGTCTACGTCTCACACTTTAAGAAACATTTCTTTCAAAAGCACTGCCGCGCACAGTCTGCTCAGAACAATCACAACAGGGCTGGCACTTAGTATTGGCACCTAACGGAAACATACATCGTAATGTTTCATTTCCATATGTTACATGACCTTTGCACAAATTGGTAGACTTGGCTATGACCTACTTTGTGACATCGTGCAAAACAAGTGAGTGGAAAAAATGTTCTTATTTACACATTTACTTTTATCACGTCTGTCTGTCTGTCTGTTAGGCTGTCTGTCTGTCTGTCTGTCTCCGTGAACATAATGGAAAAATAAGCAAAATGCGAGTGACCTTCAGATGCCGTATTTATGTTTCTTTGTTTTGCTTAAAACAAAACACGGGTTTATTATTCATGATAGAATTATTTGAAAGTGTAATACAATCTATACTTAACACGACGCTAGTCGAAGAGGAAGGGTGCCCGTAGTTTTGATTTCATGTGAAAGCAAAAAAGTCCTTCATATTCCTACGCAAAATTAAATAAAGTTTAAATAAAGTTCAAATGCTGATTTTAATTGACAAATGAATAAAATTAGTATAAATATTTCTAATAAGATAAATATAATGTTTTAAAATGTTAACGTCCATAAACTGATTGATAGTTCGAGGCGTTCAGTTTCGATTTTTTTAAATACCCATTTGCTAAACGTCTATGGCTACCCCCCCTCTATTAGAAGACTTTATAAATGTGAAGGTATCTTCTATTTCATTTTAGCAAAATATGTAGTATTTCTAAACATGTTGGAAATTGTTGGAAAAGTTGGAAATATAAATATTTTTTCTACAAAAAGTATTTCATTTTTGAGGATAACATATCAGTCCTTTAAAAGCGAAATCGGACAGCATTTGATCATAACCTTAATTATACAATTAATTATTGTTGTTAAGTAATTAATTATACAACAAACAATTGTTAATTAAACAATGTAAACAAATTGTAGATAATGCTAACTATTGTCGAATTTCATCACTACTGTAGCATTGACGGAGTACATGAAACTGGTTTATAGGCGCTAGAACATTGCTTTGCAAAGGGAATGCTATTTCAGTGTTCTGAATGACTTAAATCATTACCCTGTATTATCCTGTTTAAAATTCCAAGCCTCACGTCGATTCCTACTTACCTATGAAACGAAGTACATGTTGTACTGTTGTAAACATTAACTAAATGATTATCAGCAGCAGCAGCAATCATTGTTAGTGTTGGTATGCAAACGTGTACAGAGGAATATTCAGTAAACTAGAAACGAATACTTTGTACAGGCTGACAATGACTCCTTTACATTATTTCTGCAGCACTTATTTGTAAACAAATTTTCATTGTTATTCTCTCATGACAAGTGTATGGAACAAGGTATCAAAGTACTTACATCCGTTTTGTAATCGCGGACTCATAAAAACTGGTGTGTTTTCCAATACTGTTATTTATGGTGTGTTTCGTCTTAAGCTTCTCCAAACATTGTGAACAATATCAGCACAAATACATAATCATTTGCAATAGAGTCTTTATACCAAATAGTCGACTTCCTCAAACACCAAATATGATATATATCTCAACTCTGTCTGTGGATGGTCACTTGTAAAACTAGAATCAAACACCAGATATAATGTATACCTCAACTCTGTCTATGGATGGTCACCTCTAAAACTAGAATCAAACACCAAATATAATATAACCTCAACTCTGACTGGGGATGGCCACCTGTAAAACTAGAATCAAACACCACATATAATATATACTTCAACTCTGTCTGTGGTTGGTCACCTGTAAAACTAGAATCAAACACCAGATATAATATATACTTCAACTCTGTCTATGGATGGTCACCTGTAAAACTAGAATCAAACACCACATATAACATATACCTCAACTCTGTCGGTGGATGGTCACCTGTAAAACTAGAATCAAACACCAGATATAATATAGACCTCAACTCTGTCTGTGGATGGGCACCTGTAAAACTAGAATCAAACACCACATATAATATATACTTCAACTCTGTCTGTGGATGGTCACCTGTAAAACTAGAATCAAACACCAGATATAATATATACCTCAACTCTGTCTGTGGATGGGCACCTGTAAAACTAGAATCAAACACCACATATAACATATACCTCAACTCTGTCGGTGGATGGTCACCTGTAAAACTAGAATCAAACACTACATATAATATATACTTCAACTCTGTCTATGGATGGTCACCTGTAAAACTAGAATTAAACACCAGATATAATATATACCTCAACTCTGTCTGTGGATGGGCACCTGTAAAATTAGAATTCCTGTTTATAACAGCCAAGATATTAAAACACTTGGGTCGTCTTTTAAAAAAGAAATCCTATACTGTTTGTCAAACATCAAACGAATTCCAGCCGAGATATTGGCACGGTGTTTTCTTGTTGTTAAAGGTTAAATGAAGAAAAAGTCTTAATGTACGGTTATTGGCTGGAAACAATCGATTATTCGTGTATATTGATCTATTAACGTTCATATTTTTGTCATTATTTATTCAAAATGTGAACTAAAACTACCTTATATTAGATGCGACAAATAAAATCGGTCTTGTCAAGAATTCGTTTAGAACCCGACCGATTTTTTTTAATGCGGTGTTGTCTAACGGGAACGTTATCATTTTTTAAATATCAGGATATCATCTTTATTCACCATGATTGCTTGATGAAACAAATAACTATTGCAGGAGACTTGTTTTGTAGCCCTAGGTTTTATAGTAAAGTTTATTTAGTACACGTCTATATATAATACAGCTGTAGCAGTGCATGGCTGTTTGTATATACACATATAGTATTGTATGTATAAATATGTAATATTGTCTTGTTGTACTTGCAGATATGGCTGTTTATTTTCATTTGCATATATATAGATATAATATTGAATGACCGTTACTGTATACTAATTCAATCTATTAAGAAAGATTTGCGAGACAGTAACCGAAGTATAAAATGCAAGCTTTTCTAAACGGTATATTGTACAATCTGTCTACTTGGAAAACAACATTATCAAAAGACATTGTATTTTACACTGTGTATCGTCCGGTGAAAAGGAGAATATCTAGTAGGGATCTATGTCCAATAATCTATCAAACTTTCTAAAGAAAGGCGATAGTAGACAGGTACATTAACAGATCAATTACTCTACACACATATTGATGATTGTTATTAGGTTCAAATACAATTCTGTTCTAATGACTTATTGTGTGTGATCGTTATCACCGGAATACCCCCTATTGTATGAAACACTATAGTTGATGTACTCCCATCCGTCTAATATGTATACCCTTAACGTCATTCACTCGCTATTGCAGAGAGCACTACTGAGGCTTATTGTACACAATCGATGGAACCGAAAGGCTTCGAAACAATTGGACGAGAAAATTTATACTACACTTTGGTATTCAAAATAGATGTGCTATCGACGAAAGCCATCTCCTCAGAGGGTCACAAAGTCTCAGAAGACCATCCATTTGGTCAATAACGGAACCCATGGATGTAGCAAGCGGCAGGTGCCAAAGCCGACCTATCGACCAATCAGAGACGTTCTAAGATAATTCGGTTCTGTCACAGGCCTGGCCACAATGTGAAAGCAATGTATGGTTGCTAGTGATACTACAGTGGTAGTACGTAGTGTCAGTGCGGCTTTCAATAGGTACGTAATTGTGTCCGGTATAAACTGCTTGGTGACAATTTGTTATGGACCTCGCAGTGAGTACATATGATATCAAGTGTGGGTGTATTAAGCGTTTATGTTGGGAGTGTTTAACTTGTCTGACACATCTTAGTTTTTGTTTTGCTGTGTTTACCAGTGAAATTGTGATGCATTAAACTAGGACATGAACATGCATTTCAGGTGTGCACGATAACAGGTGAAGTAAAAGTGTTTACTATAAAAAGTAAATAAAACCGGATTTCGTTATCGCCGAGTTTACAACGACCTGGAAGGAATGTCGGTTTGTCCCATCGTCTAGAGTTAGTAGTTTGTTAACGAGCGTGTGCAGGATACTTGACAAGCTGCGTGTTATTCTCGTGTTTTGATGAAGCTTTATTGAATTCAATGGAGCGTGGATATCTTATTAGATCTCAGTTGTTGAGGTGGAACCATTAGATTTGCCACATTGTGTCGGTATCAACACGGTAGGGTTCAATAGCCGTACTATTTGTTGACACACCACGGTGGGATAGTGTATTCTCAGCGGGAAAGACACGTCTTTTGTGATTTTGTATGTGTTATGAAGCGAAAAGTGTCGCTTCACAGCGGTATATTGTCTTTCTGGCGCACAGGTGGCACTTGTGGGCAACTGTCTGGTTTTTAAAACTAATAACACACATTCGATTCATTATCTGAAAGTCTATTTTTAGCTTCATCTGTACTATAAACTTTTCATTTTCATTAAAAATCGTTCTATTTTAGTATCACTTCAAAGAAATCATCCATTTTTGTGAGTTTGTAAATTTTACAAACCTTTTGCATTCTTTCTTATCGGGTGTGATTTTAAACCTCATTAGCACTGAGTGGGATATTTATTACTCTACACAAACGACATGCTACGTTTTATGATCTGTATTGCATGAATCCAGTCATGTATTTCTATGTTACTCTGTGGATTTTATTTTATTCTGTCTTGAGTGAAGAGGAATCTCTCTCGGCGCCACGGACAGCGGGATTGGGCACTCGGCGTATAGCCCGTAAAGAAGGGGATGTCATTTTCGGGGCTTTGTTTCCTATGCACAAGAAACCGCCAGAGACAACTGTTTATACCCGTTCTTGTGGAGTGATTTGGGAACAATACGGCATTCATAGACTAGAAATTTTTTTGGAAACTCTTGATAAAATAAATGCAAATCCCAACATCCTTCCAAATGTGACGGTCGGGTACGATATCCGTGATTCCTGCTGGTACTCACCTATAGCTCTAGAACAAAGTATTGACTTCATTAAAGATTCCCTAGCGAATTTAGATGCACAGGAAGCTCGTGAAAATAATTCAACACGAAAAGGTGGCTGCAAAACAGAGAACCGAAAGCCAATAATTGGTCTTATCGGACCTGGTTCCTCTCATAACACCATACAGGTTCAAAACTTGCTGCAGATATTCCATATTCCACAGATCGGATTCTCGGCCACAAGTATGGAACTAAGCAACAAAAACTTGTATGACTACTTTCTTAGAGTAGTTCCCTCAGACAAATACCAAGCTCAGGCCATGCTGGATATCGTCATTAGGTATAACTGGACATACATATCCACAGTTCACACTGATGGTAAGTCAAAATGTTTTCATCTTTTTCACATATTTTTTCCGAAATTTTGTTTCTTCAGGCAATCAAAGTTGAGAATATACATATAACGTTTGAGATTAGAAAATACCAAAGCATGTTTTTCTTGGATGCTTGCGTAACGGCAATACATGCTTTAAGATGCGGTCTGCAGCTCACATATGACGTCATATAAGCATTTTGTGAGACTGAATCGTGACTTGTATTGATAATGACAGAAACACGGCCACGGTGTTGGTTATGATACTACGAAACCCTCTGAAAGGCACAAATTTCGCCTAAAATTTATATCCTTATAGCTATTTAAGGTATCCATAAATGTCAAAAACATTTCCTGTCTATAGCCATGTATGTAATTTTGGAGATATGTTCTGTCTGGGAAAAAACCTAACTTCCTACTTATAACAGTAATATCATGACGGACTTAAGTGTTGTATGTACTTCAGCACCTAGGCGGGCTGCATGGTGGAGATGGATATTATTACGTAATTACACAGTGGCGTAGATAGGGTTTAGGGGTAAAGGTAGGCTGCAGATATATGTGACTTTCACATGCTAACTTCTGTCTGGGAAAACAGAAACAATTCTAACACCACCAAACTATTTCACAACAAAATTCTTTTTCAAACTTTTATCGTATATATTTCTAGATTATAGAACATGTAAAATACATCGCGTGACTCTAGAGAAACCCAAAAAATACAAAGTACAGGATTTGTGAAAAGACAGGATGGCCCATGTTTGATTAGAGTTTAAGCAATATAACGATATGACAATTTGTCTGATATATGCTCGTCTGGACGTGGCTGTTACCTGGCAATGTTTGTCTAACCCGCATGTGCTCCACTTTTTCCTCGGGAACATTGATTTGTATTTCAATCTGTTTGTAAAGTGTTGAAATTTTCCCACTACTTGAAGTATTTGTATAAGATCAGAACATATAAACTTGTCGACCTTGAGATGACACCAGAGTAAAACGCTTTGGTGATTCAGCATACTTGTATTTATTGCTCAGGGTTATCATAGTTCATGCATTATTTTACCTGTCAACTATAAACTCGTAATTTAGCATCGCGTGCGGTTGCACGTTCGGAAGAACAAATATACAACTTTACGTAATAGTGACAAATATGTAGCGTTGAAATATTTATACGGATGTAAGAGAGTTTGAAAATCTTCAAAATCACTTGAAGTGGGCTTAGGTTTAAAGAATTTTCACGGTGCAGTACTCAATGGAGAAATATTACTAGCAAGCTTGTCTTTGTACTGACAATATATTATATAATACTGTGTTATGGTATCAAAGTTTCGTAGTATAAATCATCAAATATATTCTTAGTAAATCACTTAGACCTTCATCCGTTATAATAAGTATAAAAGTATGTAACAGACAGAGTTATATATCCTTTTCAATAAATATTTAGATCTGTATATAACATAGAGACATAAAGTGACACCCAAATTTTATGATACTCAAGACTTACACAGTCATTAAAGCGAAATAATACAAGACAATGTTTAAATTGTAGGTTTAGGAATAAATTTTGATATTTAAAGTATTCGTGTTACATAACAATCAATAGAAAAAATTGAACTATAACGACCATAATACAACATAAATCAGCCGATTGTCTATATGCAAAGCTAAATTGTAAATGGAGTTGAACTGATTTGTTGTGCAGAATACGAGATTATATCACCTAAATAATCGATTTCAAAGTAATTAAACTCGTCTAAATTGCATGTGGATTTTTTTATGCGTCACTGTAATTATTTTTGGTGTCTTCAATTTTTCATCAAAAAGAATATGCAGTGCCTTTTGATAATGTTACACAATTTTGAAATAAAAAATAAGAAAATCAACTTTCTGTTTCAATTATTCACATTTCAAATATTTTTATTTGTCTAAAATATGTTTCTTAACGAAATGCATTCAATTCGATGTTATGAATAAACGAAGCTGAGATAAGTGAAATACGAAATAACTTTAATTGAATGTGAGTGTTATTAGTTCTCCAGTATTGATTTCCTATTAATATGTTGTGTTAGATTTTCGGTATCAAGACACTTATAAGTCATTTCTCATAAATCATTCCTGATTTTCTCAAATTTAACAATTAATAACTCTAACAATGAACTATGAGTTTAAACAGCTTTTGTGCAGCTGAAGACTTTGAATGTATATCTGTATTATTTTATTAAAATAAAATGACAGTATTGATTAAATAAATAAATGATTTGTTATAATGAATCAATGACTGAAGTGGCAAGTTGACGTCGCTTTAACAACATCCTGTTGTATAAACAGTATGCTAAGAAATGATCGCGATGTTGACAAAAAAAATTTGTAAGGGGATCTTCAATAGTACAGTTGCTATATATGAAGATTTGTGAATCCGTCCGAGCCAGGAATTGGCTGAGATTTTGTTGTGTCTATTTTAGCAGAGTATCGAGATTTGTGTTTTATATGTCTTTTTTGTAACAAACGGATACTAAAATTACGTCTGGATTTCCCAGAGGATCCTTCCATTTTGATACAAACAGATGCATAGTGTAGTCTGGTTTCTGATTAACGGGATGGTGTCTTATTCATAATGGCATGTTCTATGAAGCGACACAGCATTTGACGTGAAAAAACTTTACAATCAAACACCTGTGTTTAACGACTGTTGTCTGAACTGTTATCGTGAAAAATACAAATACATCTGTTCAAAACACTGTGTGTGAGGTAAAACACAACACCCTGGTAATTGCCAATTATAAATTACTCCTCTAAGATGAAGTTCTATGCACTTACTTCAGAAGGTAAACCATTGATTGGATTTGCTGTGGTGATTGTGATGTGCTGTTTAAAACATGATATATACTGGAGTTTTTGTGATGATGGTGAAGGCCCGTAAAACTGGTATATTGGAGTTGGAGTGATGATTATGATGATAGCCTGTTTAAAAGATGGCAAAAATGAAGTTGATATGATGATGGTGATCGGCTGTTTTAAAACATGGTATATAATGGAGATGGAGTGATGATGGTGATGGCCTGCTTAAAAAAACATGGTATGTTGCAGTTGGAGTGATGCTGGTGATGGCCTGCTTAAAACATGGTATGTTGGAGTGATGATGATGATGACAGCTTCTTTGAGATGGTATATATTGATGTTGATATGATGATGGTGATGGCCGGCTTAAAAACATGGTATGTTGTAGTTGGAGTGATGATGATGGCCTGCTTAAAAACATGGTATGTTGGAGTGATGATGGTGATGGCCTGCTTAAAAAACATGGTATGTTGTAGTTGGAGTGATGATATTGATGGCCTGCTTAAAAAACATGGTATGTTGTAGTTGGAGTGATGATGTTGATGGCCTGCTTAAAAAACATGGTATGTTGTGGTTGGAGTGATGATGTTGATGGCCTGCTTAAAAAACATGGTATGTTGGAGTTGGAGTGATGATGATGGCCTGCTTAAAAATAAGGTATGTTGGAGTGATGATAGTGATGGCCTGCTTAAAAAACATGGTATGTTGTAGTTGGAGTGATGATGTTGATGGCCTGCTTAAAAAACATGGTATGTTGGAGTTGGAGTGATGATGATGGCCTGCTTAAAAACATGGTATGTTGGAGTGATGATGGTGATGGCCTGCTTAAAAGCATGGTATGTTGGAGTGATGATGGTGATTGCCTGCTTAAAAAACATGGTATGTTGTAGTTGGAGTGATGAAGGTGATGGCCTGCTTAAAAAACATGGTATGTTGGAGTGATGATGATGATGGCCTGCTTAAAAGCATGGTATGTTGGAGTGATGATGGTGATGGCCTGCTTAAAAAACATGGTATGTTGTAGTTGGAGTGATGAAGGTGGTGGCCTGCTTAAAAAACATGGTATGTTGGTGTTGGAGTGATGATGGTGATGGCCTGCTTTAAAAACATGGTATGTTGGAGTTGGAGTGATGATGAGTTGTTGTGATATTGATGATGATGACCTGTTTAAAAACATGGTATGTTCGAGTAATGATGATGATGATGCTGATGGTGATAATGATGATGATGGCCTGTATAAAAGATGGTATATATTGCAGTTGGAGTAATGATGATGATAATGATGGCCTGTATAAAATTTGGTACATATTGGAGTGATGATGATGATGATGATGATGATGATGATGATGATGATGATGATGGCCTGTTTAAAAGATGGTATATATTGGAGTTGGAGTGATGATGATGATGATGATGATGATGATGATGATGATGGCCTGTTTTAATGATGGTATATATTGGAGTTTATATGTTGAAGGCCTATTTAAACATGATAAACATGACAGTTATTTTTTCTTCTTTTTGAAGAACCCCATTTTGAATTCGCGATGACTTAGTACATTGATATGGGAAAACATTGTCACCACATAAGGACCGATAAAACGAACTTTGAATTAGCCCTTAACAGCGAAAAATGTTAACCTTTATAATTCATATCCGGAGTACGACGATATCGAGCAAACTTATCATTGTTTATGTTTAGTAATGTGGGTACCAGAAGTCATTGACTGGACTACGACAAAGACAGGGTTAAAGAAACACGATACCGAATACGTTCGACTGATAATGGAATAAGATATGGTATCAGCTGATACATTTACAAGTAGTGTTCTAGAGATATTTCAGGTAAATACGCCAAACCGACTTATCCTACACGTCATTTTCTGTAGATGTTTACCTAATGTATCAATGTAATCGTTGTCAGGCCATTACGGTGAAGGTCCGAAATCTCTACGAATGAATTTTATGTAAATCAAATATTAAGATCCAAGACCGGCTTATCCAAAAGAATATTGTTTTTGTCATTTCCGGTAAACCATGCTCGATCATACTTTAGAGAGTATACTCGTCTGAACTTTTTTGAAAGATTTCCAGCATTTGAAAGCCAGAAGAAATCTTGTTTTAATTATAGGTGTATGTTCCTAGGCAGTAAAGGTAAAATTGAAAGATTAATTGTCCATGTAGACAGTGTTTAAATTAATTATTCTGTTGAATTTGTTATATCTATAATGAAATCAGGATATCCCTTCTATCTTTATTCCCACATGTTTAAGTCATAATTGGTTTGAATTCATTTAAATATTACAAAACGCATCAAACACATTACCGACTAAAACACAAGATCAGAAAGCATGATGATAGTGATGAATTTAGGGAATTAAGAAATCATTACGATCACTTTTTCTATATCATTTTACAATTTTTTGGATTGACATAGACAAAGTCCGATAACAAACGAAGTTTAATTTGTTTCACGATATGTCGATGTTGTCACACAATCATACATCTTTGCTTTCTAGACACAAAACACATTCAGCGTCACTGTATTGACAAACACCATACACAAGATTTACCGTAGATCAGATTAAAAGTGGTTCTGGTTTATGAACTTCGCATAAGAATGCACATTACCGGAACCAATCTTGTAATTCTAATCTCCGGAATCGCAGTCGGTAGCGAGACCGCCCGGAATGGTGCTTAATGATATTGGTGGAATCATCGTATGTAGATTTGATGAGCTACAACCGTTATCAATATTTCTTAATTAAACGTGTAATCATAGCTAAAAATCAATACAATTTCCCTGATCGTTCGACCGTTCTTTCATCTTGATTATAATTTACGGAAAGTCTGGAGTTTATATGCCGGACACTGGTGGAGACATTCCTATAAACGCACTTACTACACTTATACATGTCACCACTATAATACTTCCGGTGTTTAATTTTGACAGTGGGTCATTCTCTATACATGACACTTTGCATGAGAATGTCGCTCATGCTTTTATAGAAAAAAAATGTGGGATAAAAAGAATAATGTAGAAAGTCATTTATGAATTCACAAATAAACAAGTGTAAAGTGTAAACAAAGGTCAATTGAATTTACAACTTTCACCTGAAATCTCGACATTAATTATATCTCACATCATCTGCAGTACGTTTCCCTTGATTCACAAATGTAACATCAGTGGTACGTCTTTTTCACCTACTAAGTCTGACATGCTCTAAGTTTACATACCCCTTCGGCATTCTACTGCCCATTAATGCTGACCAGTAAATATCGCTATGTGCAATGGAAGTACAAGAGGTCTAAAACTTTGGTCGTTGTGGAACTAGTATTCTAATAATGGACACAGTTTTGTTATATAATTCTATGTCTGTGCTATAGTTATTTTGACCGATTGTCATTGATAAAACAGAAGAACCAGTCGTATCGTTTTAGTGATATTTATCTATGTGTTTCTGAGTAAATAATTCTGTTGTTTTCATTCAGTTCATCGTATCTCCATAACATGAATAGTTACATGGATTATTACGGTATTCAGAGTTATGAGATATCAATGGAACAATAATGATCTATAGGGTGACAATCATGTACACAATATTTCCCTTCTGAGGGCAATCACTCCTAGAACGCATTGCCATTCTATTTCTTCATCCCTTAAACGGCTTTGGCCGGTTCCGAATTGTCTTTGTAGTTATACATACGTTATCTGTTGCAGGAAAAAAAAAAAAAAAAAACAAATTACGGGCATGTCAACATCATCTTAACTAAAACTCAAATTCGATAAAACTTTGGCAAAACATTAAGAATGGATAAATTTACACGAAGACCATTGACCAAGTACTAGGGAAATAAGTGACCGGGTGTTCCGGAAAAGTTAGCGTTTTATGCTTCATTAAAGACACCATGTAAATCTTGGTAAATGCAAGTAAGTAATGTCACGTTACCAAACGAGAACAAAATAGATAAGAACGAAACCACCAGCCAATCTCATATGACGCAAGGAAACAGAATATTTCTAAAGCGATCATTGAAACCACCATAAAACTTGAAACTTTGGAAACAGTGTTTTATAAGTTGGTTTAGCAGTGTAACACAAATTTACAACAATTTTCGGAAAAGCTTATGTATATAAAACGTCAGTTGGTCGAGAAGATGAAGACAAAATACATTAAATTGCAAATAAGAATAGTTTCGGGGAATAGCTAATCCGTTTTTCATAAATAACAAAACAGCAGGCACTATCTTACACTGTTGGTTTTGGCTTTCAATTACTAACATTTTTGCGGTATGTTATGTTTGATTATATCGATAACTGACTTGTACATCAATACAAAAAGGTTACTTAGTGCAGAATCAAAGACATTCTACTCGGGGTAACCAGTCACCGATTCATACATGTATGGCAACACATGTGACCCATAATTATGTAACGTTAACTTCCAGTGGGTTTTAAACTGCTGATATCCTGAAATCTTTGTTACTGTAATACCAAAGTCACAAGGACATTGCGATTAGAATAATTTGTTTTGTATATTTTGTAATGGAAACTTAGCATATTAGGTTAACATCAGCCTGATAAACCATTCATTATTTGATAAGTAAGTCACATGACACTTGTCAGAGTACAAGTTCCCTGTGTGAGTGGATGACAAAAAATCTGCAAAATCCAGATCGATTACGCTTCTTAACTACATGTATATGTAGATAACGAGCCGAAACTTACCAAGCGTTAACGTTCGCTAGTGAGACAAAATGGTTGTCAATCATCTCCATTGTAAATACGTTAGGCTTGTTATTAATATGTTGTCAACAATTTTCGATAACGCGAAAGACACTGTAACTTCTACCACAGACACACGTATACATTGAAGAGAATAATTATACAATGTGATTTATACCCAAGGGTATTTTAAAACATTAATACACCATTAGGTCATTACGTGGAGCCTCCTTTGTCATGGATCTGTGTGGACTACTTGAAGATACTTTATCTAATATAATTTTACATACCTATCATGAATATTTATTATAATAGCCTGTATTTACATATTCATATAATTCTTATGTATTGCAGTGAATTTTCTCTCTTATTAACAAAAGTTCTTTTTTTTTTAAATTAGATTTGCAGATAAGGGTTTTCTCATTGAACATTTAATATCTTGACTGGCCAATGAGCGATGTCAAAAACAACCAGGAAAAACATGTCAACAGAATCATAATTCAAGCTCACTAATTAATGGGGAAATATAAATAAAAGGAAGATTTACAAGGAGACTCTTGAAAACGTGCAAGGAGAATAAGACCAGGTATTCCTAAAGAGAAAGCGTCTACTGCCTCATCCACGACACTCACCATGTCAATCATGGTCAATCCAAGTCAGTAACGTCACGTTCCCAAATGAGGTATATCAACTGTAAATTGGTGTCATAAATGCCGAGTAAAGTTGGTATGTTTTTACTATTGCTGATCTGATAATATGAAAAAAGTGAAAAACGAAAACATAATTGCGTTTTTTTTACGTAATTGAGGAAATTGATCGTTGATGTTCTTTATACTTTGGAAACTTAATGTATGATTACAATATGAAACACATGTATGTGGCTCGAAAATATGTTACTACGATTATAGATATATATATTCACCCTTAGTATTCCTACTATTTAATCTATGATCATATACCACGGTATCTACAAGTAAAACCACAAATACGTTGTGCAGACCGTGAGAACATGTACTACGCATGATGCACTTGATGTAAGTAGATGCACTTCTTGCTTTACACTAGTTGGCCATAACTTCCTGTCGACTTCCAGGAAAACAACAAAGAAAACAAATGTGGGGAGAAAAGATAAACTTGAGTGGGCATAACGGATACAGTCGTGTCAATAGATGTATACTCTTATATACCTGTGTTTCCATTTCATATGGTATTTATGAAACGTACTCCTGGATTCTATAGTTAGAGGGCTTTAAAACTAGAAAAACGGGCTATGATGACATCACATTAACTATATATACAGACGTATATGCACTGAATATTATGAAACAAAAACCTGTAGTACGTTGTAACGTAAAGATAGATATATGTAGTATAAGGTCTCAGAATGATAATAGAAGACTAGAATCGGAACAGGTGTTATTTAAGAGAAAAAAATGAGATTTAACTCCGTGCAAATATCTGGAGTTCCAATAGACGAAGTGCTGGGCATAACTATAAGACACATATATAACAGTGATTACATTACACTGATCACATGACAGGGAAATAAATAATGTGACTCTCATCCAGTTGATTTCTCAGTCACATTTTCCTTATCGATGTCCAGAACAATGTGAGAAACATAAACATTTCAAATCAGAACAATGTGAGAAACATATACATTTCAGACCAGAACAATGTGAGAAACATATACATTTCAGACCAGAACAATGTGAGAAACATATATATTTCAGATCAGAACAATGTGAGAAACATACACATTTCAGATCAGAACAATGTGAGAAACACACACATTTCAGACCAGAACAATGTGAGAAACACACACATTTCAGATCAGAACAATGTGAGAAACACACACATTTCAGACCAGAACAATGTGAGAAACATACACATTTCAGACCAGAACAATGTGAGAAACAAACACATTTCAGACCAGAACAATGTGAGAAACATACACATTTCAGATCAGAACAATGTGAGAAACATACATATTTATAAACAGAACAATGTGAGAAACATATACATTTCAGATCAGAACAATGTGAGAAACATACACATTTCAGACCAGAACAATGTGAGAAACATACACATTTCAGACCAGAACAATGTGAGAAACATACACATTTCAGACCAGAACAATGTGAGAAACATACACATTTCAGACCAGAACAATGTGAGAAACATACACATTTCAGACCAGAACAATGTGAGAAACAAACACATTTCAGACCAGAACAATGTGAGAAACAAACACATTTCAGACCAAAACAATGTGAGAAACATACACATTTCAGATCAGAACAATGTGAGAAACATACACATTTCAAAACAGAACAATGTGAGAAACATACACATTTCAGACCAGAACAATGTGAGAAACACACACATTTCAGACCAGAACAATGTGAGAAACATACACATTTCAGACCAGAACAATGTGAGAAACATACACATTTCAGATCAGAACAATGTGAGAACCATACACATTTATAAACAGAACAATGCGAGAAACACACATTTCAGACCAGAACAATGTGAGAAACATACACATTTCAAAACAGAACAATGTGAGAAACATATACACATTTCAGATCAGAACAATGTGAGAAACATACACATTTATAAACAGAACAATGCGAGAAACACACATTTCAGATCAGAACAATGTGAGAAACATACACATTTCATATGAATGTTTCCGCCAAAATCATTGGACCTTAACTGCTGTACTTCCTCAACATTAATGTATACTATTGATTCAACCAGTTTATACAATGTTCCGACCGGTAATTTGACACATTATCGTAAAGATTATTATCAATCATATTGTAATAATTGATCTCCATTCACTTTAGTAGTTTAACTGGTATTTATACATTCTTATAGCACATCTCGAATGTAAGACTTTTTCCCCAATGCTCTCACTGATCAGAATGGAAAAAAAGCTCAAAATAACAGCACGTAGTAAACATGCAAGACAATTCCTCGAAAGAGTTAAAAAAAAAGGCGGTGCCGGAAGTAAACAATGACTGTTATTACGCCAACATTTTGATTATTTTGAAACACAACTATTGATATATGCTGGGTTTTGTATTCTAAGATAGAACATATGGCGAGTATCATACACGGTCCATCTTCAGAAGGGACGCGTCTTACATTGATACATATGAAGTAAGTATAGAGATATGATGATGTGACGTAGTGATAATAGGAACACGTGATCTAGTGCTGTACTGGTGCCGGTGGTCTTTCGCAAGGACCACAGAATTACACGTAGCTTAATGGAAATTGTAATAATTTTCCTATAATTCTAGATGAGTAGATGCATGTACGGTTATAATACACCTATATAACGCTAATGTTTATGAGTAAGTGAGTTATTGATTTGTAATGAAATCCGACGAGCTGCCAATTAACTTTCCGTCGAGAATAAAGACGACTGACGTGTGAAATATATTGATATATACAACACAAGGACGGACTTTATCAATTTCCAAAATCCAGGCAAGCCTTATTGCATCTAACATTGTTCGTATATTTATAATTTACGATCGCATAATTATTCAACAAATTCAATTATCGTGTTCTGATTTTTATGTAATGTGTATATACTCTTGATAAGGATTTTATAAGTGATGAACAAGTTGCTTTATTTCAGACATATATACATTTTGCATGTTGACCGATATCTATAAATTGATATATGCTGGTTGGAAATGCAACATACTGCTATACATGTGAGTTATATAAAAGAGTATCGTGTCTATGGACTTTTATTTTGAATTCCAGCCAAGTTGGACCGTTTTTCTGGTTTGGAATATGTTTATTCAATTAGCAGATACATTTTGTTGAATTTGATTGATATTGGAGTTGAACTATTTTCAAAACTTACTGATGGAAATATATCTTCACTGTCAGATGTACTGTTTCGACGCAGTCTGTTATGTAAATATCTTACGGACAACTTTCATGCCGATGTACGTTTTGCCGCATACCAAGTGTGAGTCAAATAAATTAAATTCCTCGGGAGACTATCTGTGTTACTGATTTGACTAAATGACGACATTGCCCAACACCAACACAACAGAAGCCTTGTGTTCATGTCTATCTCGAACAGTGCCAATTCCCACCCAACTCTTTCACATTTACATAATCTAAGGGTGAGGCACGTTTTATTGATTCTCTTCTTAATAAACTGTCATCGAGAATAGACTTGATTGGTACTTAATTATACCAAAGAGAGGGTACCTTGAAATAAAAGCTCTCGAGGATTACACTACCAGAAATTTCCTGGAAATGGTGCTGAGTTTGTAGAGAAGTAGGAAGAAAAACAATACTTAAATGGTCATTACTTGAGGAGTAGATCGAATATAAATTGTCAGAGTAGTAAACTGGTGTCTGAAAAATGCTAAAGATAGTCATTAACACAAGGAGATCTCTAGTCAGGGACATGGTGGCGAACAGAATGTTTTCTTTACCACGCCAAACATCAAGATATGAGTAAAAACATGCTTACGGATGGATACGAAAAATTTACCAACGTATTCCTTGGCATATACTCCATGGAGAACAATACAATTGGTGTTAATGTTGTCGTTTTTTTATCGTTTACTTCAAAGAGATAAAATTGTAAAGAGTCATGAGAATACTTCACATTTTTATGGAAGCATAATTTTGTCAGAATTTCTTTTCACTTAAATATAATTAGTGATATAATTTTTATTGCAATGTGAACGAATGAAGAATGATGAATTCGCTTTCGCACATGAACTATACGCGAAACAAGTATCCGTTCGTTTTCCAGCCTAACATGTTTTAGAACAAATTTATTTATAAACCGTGATAATATTGATGAATTATATTTATAATGAATGTATTAAATTTTGCTGTAGTCATCATTTTATCCTTTCTCTGATCTCCAATCAAATGCACACTCATTTCAATTGCTAATGCGAATCCACACTATAGGTCAGTGAGATAGGTTGAAAAGTTATGGTGAAGTATATGTCAAAATAGTGGTAAAATACTCTTTGACAAAGAAACATGTTAACGGATTAATGGAAGGTCACGGAAAAGGGGTTGTAAAATGCTTATACATTAACGTACTAATACGACTTTATAAGAATGAGCTAGCGATAAAGTCAACACACGTGTTATAAATCATTCGCTAGGGAAACAGAAATATGCATCATTAAATGTTTTCAGTACATTCAAGGTTTATTCTGCAAAAAATAAAAGGAGATCAAACTGCTGATTATTTTCGGCACTTTTTACTGGGATATGAAGCGTTTCCCCCTTTCTTTCCAGTTGTAAGTGTGAGGAGACTTTTATTTGTACCCACCCTCCCCTCCTTATATACACGGAATGTTTGTCAGGCTATTGTACAACCCTCTTGACGACATAGCAATACTCGACAAGCAACAGTTGTTCATTCTTCGTGTTGAAGGCATTGCTTTCGAGGGGGAGGGGGAGGTGGGTGTCTCTTTTAAACATAGGCACATGTAACTTTCTCGATCATATCCTGCTGCTAACAACGTCATATCTGTCATAAATTGTACAATAAATGCCTCTACTTTTAAATTCAAAGCAGAAAGAATGATGTTTTCAATTAGCGACTCTGATGTTGATACGTGTAAATAAAATATCAATATAATGATATGTTGCCTCATGTAAAGACTCCTTTTAACTCAGTAATGCAAACAATATGTCTGGTATGATACAAATGTAGTTTTTTGAATTCTTGATAAGTATATTCAGCATGTTAACTTGATGCTTAAGAAGTTTCTTACGAGATGTATACTATTTTTAGGCACATTTTTATATTAAGGAATTGATACCTGCTTTCCACGTTTTAATTCTCTCCAATAGTGGCATGGTTCAGCAAATACACATGTACTTGGCGCTATTCTAAAATTATCTGATTAATGAAAATTGCGAAATTTATCTGATTATGGAGCTGTTGCACCTCCCCGTCTAGATTTTGACTTTTCTTTTGATAACTTTGGATTTTCCTTAGTCGCCTCCTAGACTTCAAATTGTCGGCCTTTAGCATCACCGACAAGTCATAGAAGGACGAAACAGGTGTATGATGCAGTTTAATTCATTGTTTGGCTCTACTGTATCTTACACTAGATTATGAAAATGTTCTACACCTTTGTGTTTTTGTACAATCCTTGATATGGAGGCGATCGAAGAGAGAGGAACATAGTGTTTTGACCTTCAAAACACCTTTAAATGTTTGGCCTAGATACAAAATAACGTGTCTACAGCTTTCTGAAATATATAGATTTTAAGCTGGTGGGTTTATATGACCCAAGACACAAATATATTCCAAAACTTCATTTATCTTCTTTTGAATATTTCTGAGATGTTGCCATCCGGTATTTCCGTCTCACGAATAACATCTATGATGCCCCTGTAGTCTTAAAAATTTGTCACAAATTGATTCTGTTTCAGAGTGTACATGTGTTGCTTCCTGAACACACCTTCCGCCATTGTCAATTTGCCTGCTATGAAATTTACTTAGAAGCTGAAAATTTCCTATTGAGTTTTTCTGGTTTTATCAACATCGACAAAATATGTGATAATTTGCTTATTGTCTCGTGACTCTAAAATCCTTTAATCTATTTCGTATAACACCGTTACCTTGTTTCCATCCCCCCAAAATTGGCTGATATTGATCAAGTTGGCAATAAATTTTATTTTTATTATGCATTTTCCAAGTGCGTTTTTTATTTTAAAAATCAGTAATAATTTATCAAAATTTGCTTGTTAGCTAAAATAAATCTCATGCGTTCACAGCAGATGGAATATGAATGACTACGAAATAGAGATGAATATCGTAACTTCCTTTTGAGATAAGTTTATACTTCATCTTATTATCGTATCTTGCAGTGGAACAAACGAGTACATAATACTACTGCAAATCCTGTCTCCTTATATTCTTACTTCAGCAATGCAACAGTACTGACAATATTTCATGCGTTATCTATATATTGCATGTTCAGAGAAAGAGAAGAGAGAAAGGGAGATTAAGGTAAATTGTTAACATGAGGCACTATAAATTTCACTCACTTTTTAAAACTATTTATATTAGATGATCTGACTCTGCCACTATTTTACCTGCATTCTCATAAATGTCAGAACATCAGCTCGATATGACATATATATATGGTACCTGCTGTAGATAGTGGAACTAAATCAGTTGTTGTGTCAGGTAGTGTGAGATATTATGCAGCAAATCATTAATAGTTAAACAGATCTCAAGGTTTATCATAGAATTTATATCAAAGAAACAGACATTTTCTCTACGTGAGTGATGTATATCGCGTGTTTTATGTACAATTTGCGTGGTTTATTGTCCTTTGTCTTTTGGTTTTGATGGGTCTGCTATTCAGACATGTTGATCCTAATAACCGCATTTAGTATTTTATAAATATGCAGTGAAAGATGTAACGGCCAATTTTGAATGGAAAATTCGCTAACTCCAGATGTAAGTTAATGAAAGTTTGGAAAAGACACATTCCAAATTGTCAAATTCTATGGTTACTGAACAAATGATATTCTATATCTCCTGTTACTATGGATACCATGACATGGCCTACTGACGTAATCAAGATATATTGTTAGTAAATTTTGTGATGGGACATGAAATAAGACATTTTCCCAAGACTGGTATTTGGATCATGCTTTTGGAATTAAAAAATAACTCTTATCTATACATAGGGTTTAAAAATATATTATCTTATTTAAAGCTAATGGCAATTTGCATTGATCTGCAAATATTTCAATGATTGCAAGTGACAGTTTTGTGAGTTTTTACATGTAACTTTAAGTCAGACGATCTATAACAATTAAGATCTGTTTCCATGGTGTCACAAGCATTGTCTTGTGTCATTCCACGCGGTCACTACATCTTCATTACATCGTTCCTCGTTACCAAGGAACACCATTTGTAATGATTACCTTTCGCTCTGGGGATCACGAACAAAATGAAAACATTTGTGTCATCTTCATTTTTTCATTTCTATAATAAAGTAAAGCTGCTATGTTTATTATGATTAGATGTATACTAATTGTACTGGGTCTGGTTTATAAGAACACAAGTATTCCAATCGGGAATTGGATTCGGGTTTTTTTTTTTACATCACTTCACTTTTACGTTACCGACGGAAAAATGGTGAAGCTGTCCCACGTGACTTGCAATAAAAATAAGTCAATCAGCTAGGCTGAAACATTGATGCTAGTATTGATAAGATTATGTTGGAATAAGACTTTATGATGCCACAATGATTTACGTATAGCTACGGTCCTGACAGAGGCAATCGAGACATTGGCAGCCTCTGAATAACCTACATTGTGATGTGTACTCTTCAGACAATATATTCTGACGTGTCATTCAAGGAAGGCATGTATCACTGGAATGTTAATGCCTGATTCTAGCAGACGTACACTGCCTTTCTTGATGATGAGCGATAAAGTGACAATTGTGAAACAACCATGGGCATATCCAATAAAAATCCAGGCCATTGTGGTGATAGCTTCAGTTTTTGTTATTTATAGTTTATGATGAAATGGTAATTTCCGGGAAAATATAAATATTTGTAGAACAGTTGTCAAACAGTGGAGTTATTTCTTTTTTTATATTGCTATTTTCCTGGTCATGTCTTTTATCTTGTACTGTTATTGAATTTGTGTTTACAGACATAATATGGTTCAGTGGCGTTTGCACTGGACCGAAAGTGATGGATCGAGCGTTCACGGATAATCTTAGAATGTCCTTGATCCGAATTTCGCGAGCTTCCGCTTACGTCAAGTGACGATTCTTGGTCGATATCTCTAAAAGGGTGAACTAATTCATCGTTGTTTCAACAAGAAGGGATTCAATACTATACCGGGCTGTCGGAAAGGAACCATGTCATTTATATAACGTGTTCAGTGAAGTAGAATACCATACGTAAACTGTTGTACAGGATGTCTTTCTGATAAAGTTTTCGATTACTAAACTTTATAGTCATTGAATTCATACCAAAAAGAAAGGGTAAGACAGATAGTTTATGTTTGGTGCTGAAGAAGGAAAAGGGGCTGTAAAATTGTCTCATATCTAAATCACTGCTAGATTATATACAGTATGTGTTATCTAATGCGGATGTACCATATCAAAAAGGAAGAACACATTCTCAGAATAAAAAAATATTCAGTATTTTAAAAGTATTACCAGAATAATGATAATAAAATAAGGATTTGATATCAGATGCAAAACGGACTCAGATATGCAGTAGAGATTATGTCTATTTATATTTTTAAAAGAGGTATAAAAAATGAAGTTTTTACCCAGTTTCCGTTAACTTAAATATGAAAATCCTGACCTAAATTTGGCGCGTGGAGTATGTCTTTTGGAGGTAAAAAAAGGAGGATTTTTGGGATTACTCAGACGTTTTGGTAACACCCAAGATCATATTCTAGATGGCTTATGTTGTAAAAGAGTCAACCAATGAAAGTTTGGCGTCATCCAACGCACGCTTGCTTGTATACGATTTTACTTCCTCGTGTCAGCCAGAGTCATTTGAAGAAAGACGATGAGGTTTAATGTCAACACATTGAAATGTCATAACCTGTTCATAACATCCGTACAGTTACATTTATGCGTTCAATTCAGCGCTGAGCGACAGGCAGGCAGCAGGCAGTTTCGCTTTAATGTTCTTAGTAAAGGTATGTCACGGCTCGGGGATAGAACCTATAACATTGGACAGACGTTCAAATAAAAAATGAACAAGAGGCAGTTTCAAGAGAGACAGAAAAAAGTACATTTAAATGTTTAGCCTCCCATTGCATTTTTTGTAGGCAGGGGGTGTTAACAGGCACAGTCCTCACGCCCTCCCTGCAGAAGTACAGCCCCCATACATATCCCTTCTCTGGATAATGTGGGGAAATGTGGACCTTAACAAAGTGTTGACTTTTTGAAAAAAGGTGAGTAGATGAGTATTGCGTGTATTGATATCATTACTGGTACGTATATCGATTGAGAAGTAATATATAATGAAAATTGAAGAATACCATTAGAGCAATATCATTTGGCTACTAAGTTATTAAAATGTGTTCTCACAAAACACTGAATTGAACATAAAATGAATTTTGTGATGAAATTCCGATTAGTTTCGATGCTACATTTTTGTCCGACTGAATTAGAACCTTAGATGCATTTAGTCTGATAATACAAGAACGTATCGAACGTTGAATGCTACTTATTCTTAAGCAATTTAAAACGATATAAGAACGCGAAGGGAACTATGATTACTTATACAATAAAATGACAGGATATTGGTGTTTAGTATCACATACTTGCCTTAACTATGGCTACCTTTGTGACCTTCTGACAGGTATGCGGTAGGCACGCGATACCAGAATCATCAATTTTTCATCAATTATAATTCGATTTTTTCCCTCTAAGAATATTTTGCTTGCTTTGCTGGAAGTCCACGATACTGTCAGTGAAATGATCGTTTGAACCGTAGAAGAAACCCGTATACAAAGTGTACGCATTATGCATGTGTGTCTTTTTTTATTCTATTCCATACGACTCTTTTCAACAAATTAAAAAAATGACAGCTGATGAAGCACCGTCAGTCACGTCATGGAGCTCAAACACTAAGCCTCTCGTGTTATCAGATGAGACCTTAAAAAGAGGTTTTCTCACTGTTATAAACAAAGATAAGCACTAAAAATCAATAATGAGATAGCGTAAGTCTGGCTGGAATAAATTAAACAACGAAAGAAAACACGAGAAAAAACCCAAACGAGTTAGTGATAATGAAGATTACTGAGTCTGAGCAAGAGTAGGTTTAGTGACCTTCAGACTAAAGGTAATCAGGAATAGGTCTAAAGTAAGGGTGTTTTACAACTGTTTATTGGCACAAGGGACCTTAATCGACGAAACAAGACAATATCAGATATACCAGGGTCTCAAAGATATACCAAGGGGGTCACCTTCAACACAGAAATGGTAGGCAGAGCAATGATATGGTCTATTCAGCCGGGCTCGGGTATAAACAGGAACTTTAACCGGCGAGAAACAAAGTAACTGCTGTTGTGATTCTCTAAAGGAAATTACCAGTAATAGGATGTGTAAGTAAAGAAGTCCCATCTTGTATCATTATCTTAGTTCTAGTCTGTACGGCTAACTTCCTGTCAACTTCACCAATGACGAAATGCATCAGTGCGTTGTAAATAAAAAGCATATTTAGAAATATGATTCAGAAATATAGAGACAAATTTTGAAAATTAGCACGATGACCATAGATATAAACCCAGTCAAAATAGTGATTTCTACTTAGTGACTTGCTCTGCATTTTCTAAGCTTGTCATACTTTGTATACCCAGTACTGATGTAAAGATACGGAGGCTGGATACAGTGGCTGGTGAAAGATGCTAGCCAAGGCAATAATGGAAATACACAATCAATAGCATTAAGTCATAAACTCCATACTTATAACGTACGTAATAGAGACAGGTCCATTTGAATAACTTTTTACAAGATAACCCTGGGCACCGTCATACAGTTGGCTTTGATAACAGTAATAGCCACACGGACGATGCTGATTATAAACCAGAACACTTCATGTGTATGCAATATCTATATAGTTTTGTGTGTATGTTTTATGTATCTGTGGTAAAATTGCTGATGCATTGCTGCTTGCAAATATCTCCACATCTGTGTGGAAAATTGCAAAATATGCACGTTTTCATATCTTTTTAGTGTAATTTGTAATGTTTTGTCTTGTGTGGGTATTTATGAATACTTTCGTATATATATTATATTACATCTGTGCGGCAATTCAAATATATAAAGTATTCAGAAAGACGTGTGATTAAGGTACTATAAATGACACGCTGCGCGAGACCGTTATTGCCTTAGTATTGTTGTTTTGTAAACAACCACGAATCACCATCAACACAGCGGCTGCAACAGTCGCTAATGAATCATCTATCTCCGTTAAAATCAAGTCAAAATTGACGTAAGACAAGATAAATGGGTAGGAAATGTAAATATAATCATTTAACTGTCTTGTTAAATTTATAGTCGTTATGTTATAAACGACAGAGACTTGTAGGCAATAAACAACATGACTAAAATGAATACTTTTTTTTTTAGAGAAATCGTAATTGTAAGATCTTCGATGTAGGTCTGCTAAAATGTAACGTTTGCAAACGTGTTCCGATCTACTTGAGACTCCTTTTTTGAGACGTAATCCGAAATCAGCACTTTATCTCATAGCCAAGGAATATCAGTAATTACTGCACCGACATATCCAGGTAATTATCAACATTGTAAACATCTTTATGTGAAGAGTATTGAACTGTCCTTTCATGACAAATTGAAATAATAGAATGAAGCAATTAAGTGTAAACATAACCGAAATTGTAATTAGTGTAAACTGACTAAACCAGAGACAATCTGAACAGAAAACGTATGTATACATCTGGCACATAGCTTGTAAGAAGATACCTTGACAAATCAAAGCGGATGAATGCCGCATTTTTCTCTGGCGGATGTCTTCGACGAAGCAGAAAACGCTAATTTTTCCAGAACACCTGAACTTTTTACAGGAATCTCCCTATAAATTTAGTTTTTTGTGTTCGTTTTTTTTAGTTTCGGTTTTTGTATATATTTTCCCCTTTTATTGAAGTTTTTGTTTGAATTGTAATATCTGTGTATTTTCGTTGTTGTTATTGGAATGGTACCAAATATGGAAGTAAATGGATTTTTTTTGTATGTTTATGATAAATTTTGAATCTGCTCTTTATCATTAAATTGTATTATGTGAATACTTGTTATGATTAAGTAAGTGCTATTGAGTTACATTTATGACCATTGCATTTAAGAACTTTCAAGAATATGACTTTGAAGGATAGTGTAGCATTTTACATATTTGTGTGATTTGAACAATGCGTCAATAATATACATGCTAGATATTAAATGTCAGAAAACCATGTCATAAATGTTATTTACAGTATACTAAAGTTAGTGATAATAGAATGTCTATTCGTTTCTATTTGTCTATTTCACTATCTCTGTCTCTCTCCCTGTAGAATATATTACTCCTATTCTTCTCACGGAGTGTCAATATAAAGGTTGATGTTACATGTATAATACAGCAGAGAATGTAACTTTCTGGTCTAACTGCCTCCAGACGGTACTTAGATGTAGGAATCATTGATTGTATAAACCTCACACTACCTATCAAACATGGAAAGTTAAACCTGCTAAAGGTTATGTGTCACCATGACGTCCCCAATTGACCACGTGACTAGTGTTTCACTGCCTCGCCCCATATATCAGACGAGAAGATATGTCGGGACTTCCAAACCCTGCCACTATGCCATCCATCCTGATGCGCTAATTACACACTATATACCATAAAATGGAATACGAAAAAGTTCAGCGCCCTGTTGTAAGGTATATAACAAGGATCATTTCACTTAGTCAGCTAGCATTTCAAAGCTGTAAAGGTCATGCGTGATTTCTGAGAAAGGTCAACATTGATTTTATAGAAGGTCAAATTGGAATTTGGTATAGAATTGCAAGAGAGAATGTGACAAGATTCTCATTGGCAAATGTTTGGGTCATCTAAAAATAACGGTCTTGGCATCACTAGGCTTCTGAATTTAGCATTGGGAGATTTAGTGTTGAATCAGGTACTATGGGTGTCGACAGCTTTTAATGGGTACTAAGTTTCTCACTTCAGAAAAATTAAAACCCTTTTATGTTTCGCAAACATTACTTTGAAAAAAACAGGATAGTGACCACTATTATTTACTAGTGCACGCTTTCAAAACTTGAGGAAGTTAATATGCCATAATACCACTGTAAATCATCCATATTTATTGCAAGACATGTTTAAAACACAAATAATTGAATCAAAATACAATCCACTAACAGCTTTTGAATTCAAGATGGAAACCATTTTTGCCATTTCATAATCTAAAATTGCGGCAGAGATTTTTTTCTGCTGTAAATTGCTAAAGTGCAAATTCTTGTTACGTCTTAGCTCGAAAAAGCAATACCAATTTAGAATTTCTCTTTTCGATAAAAAGTAAGAAGGACAATGATGAATTAGGATTGGATTGGCAACGAAGTTATGGTTTGTGTGGGCTTATCTGATTGTTTGCAAAGCTGTCTATTCTAAGGCTTGTTTCCGTTTGTTCATGTCGAGTTCTCATTACAAACATTGACAGTCTAGGAAATTTCTTCGACGCCGTTCTTCGGAAATATGAAATATTGATATCAACCTTTTCATAGAGAAGATGTGAATCGTAACTCGTCAGACAGGACTGTAACCTTGATCCTTCAGCGATGTTATGTGTCTTGTATTCTGTCTCAAAAAGTGCATTCAAGCATTAATGCTTCACGATTTTCACTCAAACCATGGTCACGTGCATGAATAATGTAATAAGTTACAGTTTTTTTGTCTTTCAGAAAAGAAAAGAAAAGTTTCCATAATCAACATTACAGAAATGGTGATATGGGTACTAAATTCAACAAGACAAACATGCCTAATGGATATTAAGCGTAAAAGTCATCCCGTTAATTTAATAATAAAATGAAAAAAAAAAGAAAAAAAAAAAAAAAAAAAAAAATAAAATTAAGTGAATTAAGGAGGGAGCTTTGTAGAGTGAAACCATTTATTACTAGTGAATGAATTTTTCACCTGTGTTTCAATGCATGCACGAGATGATATTGAAATAAATTGTACTTCCTGGTAGGGAGAGCTCAATGATTGAATGACATGACTTGAAAACGAAGTTTAACAGTAATGAAATACCATTGTATGTACAATATACAATGTATCATGGAATAAGTCTGTTGACACTGCACTTCCCCCTAGAAACCACCATACACAAGTTAAAGTACAATCCAGGACACCGTCCCGTGACTGTGAGTAACTTGTTCAAGGGTAGCACACGTGAACACTGGTATACGTTTGCGTGTTATGGGTGGGGTATAACCGTAGAGACAGAAATAGAAAAGGCCTTCTCAATAATTAATGCTGCAGAAGCAACATTTCAATAGGCTGCATCTGGTAAAAAGAACATTAAAATCACTGTTGCGTGTTAAGCACTGACTCATGGTGACATTACTTATAAATTACTTATTTATATAGATATGATCAGTCGATAATACATTTATCACCTTTTATCATCAGCTACATGTAGCTACATAATTCAAAGATCTATAGAACCTGCCATATTGTTGACGTAATAACTCGGCGGTTCATAGTTCACTGCTGACCTTAAGTGCAGCAAAAGAAGTAGGTCACCATTCCTAGACACAGGAAAATATATAGGTCAACGTTGGTCTCGGATGCAGGAAAAAGCGTAGGTCATTGCCAATCTGACACACAGGAGAGTATTTAGGTCACCATTGAACCCAGACACATGAAAGTATGTAGGTCAGCGTCGGTTTCAGACACTGGAAAAATATTTAGGTCACCGCCCATCTGTGGCACAAGAAAGTATGAAGGTTACCATCGATCTAACTCACAGGGAAGTATGTAGGTCATCATCGATCTTAGACACAGGAAATTTTGTAGGTCATCATCGATCTTAGACACGGGAAATTTTGTAGGTGACCACTAATCGCAGGTACTGGAAAGTACTTGTATACAGGTCATAAACTTTATGAGGTATCTAGAAAGTATGTTCGTCAAAATCGAGATGTGCTGTAGCAGAAGAGGTAGACTCCAAAATTACATAATCATTAATTACGTCTTCCTGAAAGCTACTTTTCCGCGGCGTAAGATTCTTAGACAAAAAATTGGGAGGTTATCCTTAGGAAGGACAAGTTCTTGAAAAGTTGTGACATGTGAAGTCCAGAATGCGGAAGCTTTAACACAACTTAGATAAGTCAATGTAACAGTTAATGAATTAAACAATTGGTTGCATTTTACAGGTGAATATAATGGATACAGATGATGATCTAGTGGTTATGAATATTTAATGTTATAATGTTAATGTATATATTTATAAGTGGATTATAAATGTACTTCTATATTTATAAGTGGATTATAAATGTACTATAAAGTTTCCCATCAAACTTAGATGACGTCAGTTTGTCGTTAGATAAGTACTTTTGTGATTTTCCTACCACTATAAAAATGCAGTGAAAATAGAATCAAACAATAAAAACATCAAATACTCCTGAAGACAACAGAAGAATGAAACTCAAGATAAAACAGTGCAGCCTAAAAGTATATGTTGCTTACTAAACATCAATATAAGCTCCTCTAACACACATGAAAATAACATTTGATGTTTGAAGATACTTATTTCCCAAACTTTCCGTTCATTTTATTACTATCCATTTGCAACACTCCTTAGGGCATCGGAGCTGTGAAAGATAACTCGGTGACATGTTATTCAATTTGAATGACGAAATAATTTACAATAATGTATAAAAATGTGAAATTTTAAAAAACAAATGTTGTCAAAATGGTTTTATTTTGTTAAAATTGAACACACTAATTTGTTTCCTTCACGCGGTTGGTTCACTCGACAAGAGAAAAATAAATACCAGCATGTCAACATAATCGTAATTCAAACTCTAATTCAATAAAACTAGGACAAAATTTTCATAAAAGAAAGATTTACACGGAGCACATGGAGAATAAGACCAGTTGTTACGGAAGAGTAAGCGTCTTCTGCTTCATCGACGGCACCCGACATGTAAATCTTGGTCAACACGATAAAGTATTGTCACGTTCGCAAATGAGAATAGGGTATATAATAACGGATTCAACAGGCAAACCAACAAATATCAAACACGGGTAGCTTTAGAAAGACAGAAATAATCATAGACTTTTTTCAGAAAAAAAAAAGCAAATACACAGTAAAATAGCTATTTGTATGTATGATTATGATCAAGTTCAGCAGCTGTCTTGTGCATGTATTCTATGACATGTATTAATGTTGTTTTTTTTTTAAATATCTGCATTGACAGTGCTTGTCTGCGGGTTGGGCGGAAGTTCACAGATGCCTCTTAACAAATCGAAATATATCGAACAACGACATATTTATTGCCTATACGATCTGTCTTTTCAATAATGTAGGCGACATATGAAAGTACACACACGCTATATGGAATATTGTGCTTACAGCTCTGTATGGACAGATGTTGCCTAGACCTGCTTTGATTACGTCTGTTTTGGCGTTCTTGTAACTATTTTTGTTAGTCTTATCGGGTGAACGTATCTCATAGCGCGAATTCGCCTCTACTCTCATAAAATATGACAGTATCAAAACGCTTGACTGTCTGGTTTTAAGCCCATATTAGCGTTTGATGATGTTTCTAGCCTCAGTACGAGATTATTTGTCTTCGAGCAGATCTGTTCGCTGATTGCTTTAACTCGTTCTAGCTGTTCGAACATTACTGCTTGAAATTTATTTTTGTGTACATCACTGTTAGGTCAAAACCTATCAGACCAGCAATTTGTTTGTTTGTGTGGTTAATAGGTTCTTTATCTAGTGAACAGCAAGGCTTATTTTTAGGCGGGGTAGCTTTGAAGTAGCAGACAGAACCGTAACCTCAGGTCTCTGTAATAGTCTTGCTTTGAGCACATGGGTATTGTTTGATTTGTTTTAAACACAAATGGGAATGGGTTGGGATGGGGGAGGGGCGTTGATGAAAAATAAGACGCTTCTCCTTCAGGAACGCGGGAACGTGTTAATTTATTGGTTTTCCCGGTTTTCTAATTCCTTTTAATGTAAGAACAAAGCAACAAAATGTTCTCAAAAAGGAAAATGTGATACACTGTATCAGAGTTACCAAATTTTAAAATGATGTGATTCAATTATTTTGACTTTTTTAGAATTCGTAGTTTTTATCGGCTATAATTTACCACGGGCTGATCCAGAATTTTGTGATGAGATAATTTTGAAATAATAAATTGCATGTCTAGTTTCGATTTAATATACTTATATATTTCTAAATATCGTTTTTAGCTCCACAATATACGAGCATCTGTTAACCTCTGATCTTGATACTAACCTACATCTAGTGTCGGTCAATATGTCTAACTCTGGGTTTTTAAGTGTTCATATTCACCTCATGGCCAGTAGGATTAGTGGTACTATCTTGATACATAGTATCGGTGTCAATGCTCCACCGGTTTATCCCATCATAAATGAAGCAATCTTGGGAAGAGGACGACTATTGATGGACTGAAACAAATTATCTACCTGACATTGTTGTCTTATTCATGCATCAAATGTCATCTTTGATACGGTTCCGAGATGTGGCGTTCTGATACTGAACACTTCGAGCTTTAATCTGTGAAATGTGTGTTCAGATATTCGATCCAAACCAGACAGTCCTACCCCTCAGAGGCCTCCTAAATCGTTCTCTGGTAAATTACGACAGTATCTTACCGTTAAACACAAAATATCAGACGTAAGAAAATGTTTGAGTGGAAATGTTATTTATATAGAACATGCGATTTACAGTGACATGTCAGTGATCTACCATTATATAAAGTATATCCGGTCAGATGGCCCAGGTCAGACTGGGCTCTGTAGTTCATATCATAATGGAACTCTTTCGTTGAACACCAGACACCACCGAGTCGAATGTGAAAGAGAAAAATTCCTAATGAACCCTTCAGATGTTTTAAGACTGATCATATATATGCAACGACTGCACTCTACAGTGTTTGTTATCAAGTAAACCCTATACATCACGTATCTAAGGACATTGAGTTTGTTACTAGCATGACTCACTATTTACGAGATGTGATTCAAGCTTTTTGATGATCCCAATACGATGTATTGCGCGAAATCCTATCTAATTTATTACCGTATCCGTGAATGACGTTCCACGACGATGCTAATTAGATTAATGAATTTGTCAGTGGTTTTGTTGATAATCAGACACATATACTATTATCTACAGTGAGATGAAAACCGAAATAATTCAGATGTAAATTTTCGTGAGAGGTTCAATTATTCTACCAGTTCTATAGAGGTTAAAGGTTGTTTCAATGTCAACACAACAGTAGACTTGTCAACACATGGGAATCAGAGATACCAGAGTACTTTCTATGTAGAGCGCCGCTGCCTATGTTTCGATACCAGTTGACTGATCCGTGTGGTCATTTGCGAAGGATGGACATGGTAGCTCCAAATCCACAGCTCAAACTGTAAATAATGACCAATAATGGCTAGCTGGACGGTTTAATTTCCCGAGCCGCAATGATAATCCCTATTCTGGATCTGATAGGCCGGACATTGTCATTTACAAGTGCCCCTAATAGAATTTCGGCCATTAACGGCCAGACCTGATGAGATTATCGATGGAACCCGTGAACTTTGTTAGCATAACATAATGCATTTTTTTATGTGTAAGAATACATCATGGACATCTGACAATTTCCTGTCATGTCCGTGCAGAAATTTCTTCCTGAATGAACTTTTAAAAGTGGTGATGGTGCATACATCCATTTTCAAGTTTAATTTAAGATATATTAATGTTCATTTTAATAAGAGAGTGTGAGAATACTACTGGGTATTTCTTATTTCCTTGTGTTTTATTTGTAGACTTCTAAGTTTGTAAAAACATAAACCACAAATGTAACTGGCACCTTTCAATACTTATTTAGAACAAGTCATGAATTAGACTTAACAATACAGCAAAGATTAAAAATACAACCTACACAATATAAAATTGTACTTGATATATCGAGCATTGATTGCCTGTTTCGATGGATGTTTCAAGAATATGAAATGATACCCAATGCGACACGTATCCACCATCTAAATGTGATAATGCATTGCACAGATGGTGGACGATCCCAAACCTAATAATAGTTAAATTATCTAATGTAAATATAGATATATTTGGAATGTTTCCTACGCGTGTGATATATCAATCCATTGTAAGGGTAGGATATATTACCATAACAAAGATTTATAGTACAAATGTAAGTGTGATGACATTTCTTAATGTAATAATTATTCATGTGATGCTGATTATCTTGATAGGCCAGATGATTTCCATTTTAGTATTATTGCCAGATGATATTTTGTGATTATATCAAAGACAGTGAAGGAATCAAACTAAAGTTAGTGGGGCAGATGTGATGTGGATATAGTCTTGCAAAAATCAGAAATCGTGGTTAGTACAGCAAAAATGACAGGAATTAAATTGACTATTGTATTATTAGAAAAGTTACATTTTGAATTAAATTACATTGTTTCGATATTGTTTCTGAGACTTTGACCTCTAGTATAGGGTACGTTTGAGATCTTACTCAATCAATATTAAAAATGCTTCACAAACGCGTGAAATAAAGAGCCTACAAAAAACTTGACATCAAGCATCTCGATCTTAAAGGAGTGACATATATTTGATAGAACTGTCATTCAAAAAACAAGTTTTTATCTAAATTTCTTAAAATAAGTGTTGCTAATGTTTTTCGTCTCCGTACTGTGTTTGTCGCGAAAAGATACCCTGTCAAGAAAATATACCCTGTCACGAAAATATACCCAGTCACGAAAATATACCCTGTCACGAAAATTTACCCTGTCACGAAAAGACAGCCTGTCACGAAAATATACCCTGTCACGAAAAGACACCCTGTCACGAAAATATACCCTGTCACGAAAATATACCCTGTCACGAAAATATACCCTGTCACGAAAATATATCCTGTCACGAAAATATACCCTGTCAAGAAAATATACCCAGTCACGAAAATATACCCTGTCACGAAAATATACCCTGTCACGAAAAGACACCCTGTCACGAAAATATACCCAGTCACGAAAATATACCCTGTCACGAAAATTTACCCTGTCACGAAAATATACCCTGTCACGAAAATATACCCAGTCACGAAAAGGATATCTCTTAATCATATTCATAATCTTGAAGGTGTTTTTAGTTGAGGCTACGGAATCCATATTTTTGAAATTACGTTTTGATCGATAAAGAACAAAACAGAATCGTTCTAGGAACAATGACCCTAATCAAGACATTATAAACAATCAAATACCCTTTGACGAATTATCAAGATTTAATGCAAACCAGGAGATCCCAAAGAAATACTAACATTTCAAAAACAACAAGACATGTAAACTAACTTTGTTTTCCTCAGCTACAATTGGGATATCAAACCTTCAGGTTTGGTAAGAACATTTGTATTCATGCTTTGTCAAGAAATTTTCGTGTTTTGACAGTCATAATAATTATGGTCAAAGGCTATGTAAAGACATTCCTCGCAACCTAATAAACCATTTCATGAGTTCAGAGTTGATGCTGTTCGGAGTAATGGCATAATGTCCAGAGATCCCTGGTAACGGTAACGTAAATAAGAAATGAATCATTCGCATGCTACTGAATAAAGAATTCCAGGGATACCTATAAGTAGTTATGACCATTGGAAATATTTCACGGTAATCGGAGTATCTAGTATCTAGTAAAATTTCTTTGGTGTATGCTTAAGATTTTCCGTAGTACCCAATTTAGACTCCACTTTTGTTTTCGTCCACATATTCAGATTTTTTTATGATTGAAAAAATCATAATTCAAATTTCATATCATATAACTATGACAAAAAACTAAAAATAGAAAGATTCACTCGGAGACTACTGAAAAAACGAACAAGGAAAATAAGATCAGGCGTTCTGGAAGAGTAAGCGTCTTCTGCTTCATCGACGACACCCGCCATGTAAATTTTGGTGAATGCAAGACAGTAATGTCACGAGCATATATAAGAAACATAGCTTCTCTAACGTATAAATAGAGTATTTATCAAGGAAATGACTATGACGACAGTAAAACTTTGTGTGACATTAACTATTTTTAGAAACCAACCCTTGCATAAAAAGATGTGTTCGAAATGTATATCAATAAACATTTCAGTCTAAGAATAAAACAATTTGCTATTGACAGATTTGAAACAAAACTTTTTGAAAAAAAATGTGTTTTAAAATATATCATATACAAGAATTATTTAACATGTTGGATCATTGAGTAAGGTAGAAATGCAGCGGCAGCTGCTGTGGGTGTCAGAAACAAACGTCAATCTGCATTCTTTGCCTGGAAGCCAAGTGAATTCTGTCGGAAATGATTAGATGTAAAAGGAAACACTTAGCTTTTAATTTCCTTTACAACAGAGTCTGCGAATATAGTAAGAAAAAAATCACAAATACTTCCAAATATAGGGTTCGAGTTTAGCTTTAGGAAATAGGTATAATACGCACATTGTAGATTAGTCTGAAAATCACTCGGCAATGACGTAAAGTCTTATATTTGACAAATAAAACAACTGCTAAGATTATTCCAGGAGTTGGTTGTTTGGTTCGGTTTAAGTCAAATTTCTCATCATTTTCCGTGAGTTTTGGCAGCTCATTGTTAATGACAGGGGATCACGTGTAAATTTCGTTTCAAAAGATAATAAAATTATTTTTGCACTAGATGTCCTATTTTATTTTTTATAAAAGCACGTGACTATTATTTGATAACATTTGATCAAGATATTTCCCTCCGAAAGTGCAGATGATGAATATCAATCCGTTAACACAACCCATCTCAATTATAGCCAAAAACATCATTACACATAGTAAAACAAAAACATTAATATTACATTCAATCTACAGTATCAAAACTATACATTACAACATCAACACATTATTTACCGTAACATCAACTGCCGATATCAAAACCATACAATACTACCCTTAACATATAGTATCAAAGACAAAAGAAGAATACATTTCAATACAAATTTAGAATAAGGTGGTAACTGAGGTAACTCAGAATTGATCGAAATAAGATTGACATAAGTAGGTGTATTGACCCCGTAATTAAATATATTTTGTATCTGATGATTTCAAAGACACGTAAACTGCATGTGAATATCGAACCCGACATAACAGCATCACCACATAAGAAAATAGAATCAACACACGATGTCAAAATGATTAATCTTATATCATCAATAACCAGGATATCCCTTACGTCAGCATCAACACACAGCATCAATAGTCGAGCTGAAATTCGATATTAAACATCAACTACAGGGAAAAAAAGAAAAAAAGAAAAGAGATGACGGAATAACACTCAGCCACAAAAACGCAGACCAGGATGTGTAACTTAGATATCTTGAAATGAGTTTCCTGGATCACACGTGGTAACCATCAAAATTTGATAAACGCACGTCTTTATTGTTTCATTACCACGTGGGGTTACCTCTTAAGTACCTAATAAGTCACTCTCGGTAAGCCATTTCGAAACTGACTCGTGGGAGACGACGTTATACACATGATTTAGTTGATAAGTATTCTATCTTTATCGTATATAAAGGATCCGTGAACAACTGTCTAGTATCTAATGTCAGTTTCCTGGCCACATATCAACCTTGTAAAAGATTCTGCAACACTTCTAAGAGTCGTTAAGCAATCTAGTTAATATTATATACTAGGAATTACTTACATAATGTGAACGTTAGGTCTTAATATTACACAATTTATGTTTATTTACAACTTTACTGATGCTGTTTATTTACCACAAAGGGAAATAATTGAACATAGATAATAGAATAATGTTGAACACATAAATAACATACGATGCAAGAAAGAACGACGAAAGAATTTTTTTTAATAAATAAGGATGTTTGAAATGTAATGACAGTGTTATGATTCCTACTTATTTCCCATCTGTAATTACACAGAACTAAACAAATCCATTCATAGATACCTGATATACGGTCACACCCCTAATTTTGATTACCAAGAGTACGATGAAGTAGAAGCCATTCTATTGGCAAAAATCAACATATCGATTGGGTCAAGTATCATTAGCCCTTACATCAATCGCTTTAACGGAATACTGCAGACAGATGACCAGCAACTAATATGATTGATCTAAGATGGGTATAATAAAACTCGTCTCAAACAACGTTTTATTGCTGAAAGTAATTATCGGTTCTCACGTTTTCTATGTGAATGTAAACATAAGAATTGTCCTCCAGTAGTCATTTGTAACTGATAACAAACAATAACTGGTTTTAACCATTTATTTACATTTATTGTATTCTTTAGGATCTGTCTCCCTATATAGGAACATTTTATCACCTTAGTAAATATTCTGATAATACCACTTTGTCTGCTCCTTCGGCACATCTCTTACACGTTGTGATAAAATATTCTGAACTGTAAATTTTATGTCTTAAGACAATATCATCATTACCTTCCATATAATATGTGTGAAGCATCAACCCATAATAGCACAAATTCCAATAAATCACAGATAGAGACTTGCCTTCAACCCCACCCTATTTACGTAAGGAGGGTACCTGATCGATATAAGGGTTCCGTGTCTAGTACGTGTTCTGACCAATATGGCCCCTCTGTTTGTCAAACCGTCACGTGACAGCACACAATTACGCGCCAAAGGTGATGAATGGCGTTTTTATTTTCTCGCCATTTAACTTGTTGTGTTATTAGGAAATTGCGTGCAACATGCCTCTCTGCAAAATGTACGACATACGAACTATTCGTCTATGGCGTTCCAAGTACCGCTGTGTTATCCCTGAAGGTTTAGAGCCCCAAATGATGGCGTCAAATATTATCCGACACATTTTGTGAACATAGTATCATGTTGCTCGGAAAGAAGTTAACTTCCGCTTTCATCTGTCACGTGCGTCGATTTTGTCATGCATTTAAGAATCAAGGAAAAGCTTTTTACTTCCTCTCTATTCACTGATGTTTGATTTTATGACTGTCAAAATCAAGCGAACCATTTACGACTTTGTTGACTAAAATTTATCCCCTTATTTCGATAAGAAAAGAAAGACCATTTCGTGCAAGTCGCGGTTTGGTGAGATACCAATGTGTATTTGTTAATTTTGTGATAAATCCTGGTATATGAAACCATGCGCTTGTCCTATACCTAAACAATCAAAATAAATCCACGAAGCCGAACGTATCAAACATTAACGTTGCTGCTTTTGATAAGAAAAACGTGTATCTTTTTAAGCTGCAAAGATGCTTTTTCAGTTTATGGTTTATGTAAGTTTATATATGTATATCATTTATAGTCGTGTAAACATATTATAGTGTTATTGCGAAGCCCTGCGCTGAACACTTCATGCATGACAATGATTCTGGTCATGCACAAGCTTGCGTACCAACGCTTGAGTTCCCGGCGGTTCACGTGGTACTACGGCGGTGAATTTACATAAACGTATGTGATGACAAAGTTAATCATCTTTCAATTACTTTCGGTGAAGGTAATTTACCTGTAAAGCTTGTACAAAAGTGCGTCAGTGAATAACACCTACATAATCAGTATTAGGTGCGGTACATGTCACATCCTAAAACTGCATTGTCACAGTTAATTAAATGTACTGGTGGTATGTATATAAATTGATTTAAAATGAACCTTATAAACAACTATTTTTTCTTCCAACTTATCTTTTGTATATTTTCCTACTTCTTGACTTCAAATTCGATCTGCATATTCGGAATTTATCCCCGTTTAGTTTCGATATTGACCCAGTATCTAAAGAATAAAATAGAGTGAGTATATACACAGCATAACGAAATATTTTCTCTCCGGTTGATGATAAGAACAATCGATTGTACTTTTGTCGTTGGTAATTGTTACCAAACAATACCACTTTCGATGTTTTCGAATTTAAGCAAAAATATTCGTTATATCCTAAAAAACCATACCTTATATTACAAACAAATAGTTATTATGAATATCATAATTGGAGCACTATAGAAACCATTTCGGCGTTTGTTGGTATGAATATTCGATAATCTAATTCGGTTGAACATTCTAACATTCTGCCTACTCACTTATATGTGTTTTTTAAATCTAATTCAATATCAAAATGTCATATTTTTTTTCTATTGTAAAAATTCAAAGTCTCAAAATGAAGAGTAGGTTTCACTACTTCACTATCAATGTATGATTTCAGCAATATCAATTGTTACCCTTCCAATCAGCCGCTGATTTCGATCTTTTGATATTTTTGCCTTCAACGAAACCAGCTTGGACGGTTTACTTCCAATGGGTATGATAGACAACATTCCTGCATCCCCAACTATGGTGTATATATGTCGCAGCTGATTCGATATTCAAGGGTCTGTTCCCATTATCAAGATTTTCGTGCAAGAAGGCGTCAACTGACAGACAAACTCGTAAGAAAAAATTTCAAAAGAATGCGATACGAATCTGTACGTGTTTGATGCACGTCTGTTTGCCTGTTGGTTCCGTTGTTGTATAACCTTGTTCTCATGGATTAACCGATGTTTGTATGTACGATGAAGAAGACGCTTACTCTTCAGGAACATTTTGCCTTATTCTTTTTCAGGAATCTCTGTGTAAATCTTTCTTTTGTTCATATTTTGTAATAGTTTGTTTTGGTTATGATTGTGTTGACATATTGTTATTTTTATTTTGACAGGACCCATACTTAATAACTTTGATATATTCTCCAGTCCAAGTACGATTCTGTTTCAATGTGTCATTACAGACATAAAAGGTGAAACATTGAATTTTTCTCAGGTTGATATATTGAGTAGATTCTATATATCATTATTAAATCGTTTTGTATCAGAACTAAAACCAAATTATTTTCATAATGTTTGAAATCATTTACCAAAGTCACATCGGACCCAAGAAATGCATGCTGAAATATGAATCGAATCACCAAAAATGAGGAGACATAGAGAACAATATATATACATTTGCCCCAGTAAAGTATTTTACGTCTCTATCTTACCTACTGAATGTTTATGCAGACGTTACACATTGAGTGACAATTTCAGAAATACATATTGTAAGATAGTGTAACTCATTACAAAATACAACTAGAAATAAACTGGTTTGTTATCTTTAAAGCAAACAAATAAAAACAAATAAAAATCAAACTATTAAAAAACTACTTATTGCGCGTTCTAATTGTCGTGAATGTGCGAAACCCCCTTTCGGTCAAAGTTCAAAATATGCTAAAATGTTATACCACATGTGGTAAAACATGTGTGTTTATACAACAGTTGCAATGATTAATTGACGTCTTTGAAGTTGAATCACACTAACCTATTGTTGCAGTAGCTGTGTTAAACTGTAGACGATACAGACATGTGAGATTAGTAAACAGTCTAATGAATACATACGGTTTATATAAATATCTAAAGTTTCACGTGATACAAGGACACGTTAACCATGGATAGTGCTTTCTCTCGTAAGCACTCCAGTTCATGTGTTGGCATATGTCGATACGTCAAATTAAGTCTGCTTAGATCCAACATACTATACCAAAGTTTCTCCTCTGGGAGTTGAAATAGAGCAGAGACGCTCAACATGTTTGCCAAACCTGGAACGAGTTACAACTCTATTGTTTACTGCAAAGCAGTCTGTGTAAATGTTATTCAATAAATGTTGCAATGACGGTTTTAGGGAAGTGCTTAAATTTCTTTGAACCATTCATTTATGTAATGATATAGATGTCTTCAGGGAGGCTTTAAATTCATGTTACTTCTTTCTTACCGTATTCAGTGTTATATCATAATACGAAAGCGTGACTGTCACTTCACTAACAATGAATGCTTTCTCCTATCCTGATGTGAAAGTGTTGATATTTCTGTTTTGTTCATGTAGACTAAGGTATTTCGGGTGGTTTGTTGTGGAACAGATCTCAACGCTTGTTTTACTTATGATATGGAGTTTATCATGCGAAATAAATTGAAATGCGAATAACTGAAACGGAGGCGGACGTGGAATTCGATCTTGTTGAAACTCTTTCATCCTTGCATCAAAGCAGTGACATATCAAACGTAAATAGATCAGGTCAAGACATCTGTCATGCGTCAGAGATAAAAAAAACGGCGAGATGCTTTAAAATCCGAACTCATTATCAACTGACTTCTTTTGCGTAGTTATAGTAACAGTAATAGTAGCAGTAGTGGTAGTAGTAGTGGTGGTGGTGGTGGTGGTAGTAGTAGTAGTAGTAGTAGTAGTAGTAGTAGTAGTAGTAGTAGTGGTAGTAGTAGTAGTTATAGTAGTATTGGTAGTGGTAGTGGAGGTAGTAGTAGTGGTGGTAGCGTTGGTCGTGGCGGTAGTAGTAGTAGTAGTGGTAGTAGAAGTAGTGTTAGTAGTATTGGTAGTGGTAGTTATAGTAGTGGTAGTGGTAGTAGTAGTAGAATTAGTATAAGTAGTAGTAGTAGTAGTAGTAGTAGTAGTAGTAGTAGTAGTAGTAGTAGTAGTAGTAGTAGTAGTAGTAGTAGTAGAGGTAGTAGTAGTGGTGGTCGTGGTGGTATTGGTAAAAGTAGTTGTAGTAGTTGTAAAACGAATTAGCATTTCACATACCAGATATGTCATATGTAGTGGTAGTAGTTGTAGTAGTAGTAGTGGTAATAGTAGTGGTAGTAGTAGTGTTGGTAGTAGTAGTCGTAGTAGTAGTAATAGTAGTGGTAGTAATAGTAGAAGTAGTAGTGGTAGTAGTGGTAGTGGTGGTGGTAGTAGTAGTGGAAGTGGTAGTAGTGGGAGTAGTAGTAGTGGTAGTAGTAGTAGTAGTAGTAGTAGTAATAGTGGGGTGGTGGTGGTGGTGTTGGAGGTGGTGGTAGTAGTAGTATTAGTAGTAGTATAGTAGTAGTGGTAATAGTAGTAGTAGTAGTAGTAGTAGTAGTAGTAGTAGTAGTAGTAGTAGTAGTAGTAGTAGTAGTAGTAGTAGTGGTGGTGGTGGTGGTAATGGTTGAAGTAGTTGTAGTGGTGGTGGTGTTGTTGTTGGTGGTGGTAATGGTTGAAGTAGTTGTAGTGGTAGTGGTGGTGGTGGTGGTGGTGGTGGTGGTGGTGGTGGTGTTGTTGGTGGTGGTGGTAATGGTTGAAGTATTTGTAGTGGTGGTGGTGGTAGTAGATGAAGTGATAGTGGTTGTGGTGGTGGTGGTAGTGGTGGTGATGGTGATGGTCGTGGTGGTAGTGGTAGTATTGGTAAAAGTAGTTGTAGAAGTAGTAAAACGAAATAGCATTTCACACTCAGTATATATGTGTCATTTGTTTTTTGATCTAGTGCAATGTAGATATTATATTAAGAAAATTCATCAAATTATTCATGCTAACAACATTGATTCCCTACTGACTTCTCGGATAAATCCGCAGCTGTGGCCATATTGTCGATTACAAACCGCTACATCACTGGTGTGTTATCATCAAACAATATATCGCTGAATAATGACAGTCTTATAAATGATATATGTTTGATTCTCTCTATTTTTCCAAGTATTATCGATATATGTCTTGTGCTAACCTGATTTTCGTAATCCACACATGTATCTATTATTAATGAAATAATTGGTTAAGTCATCCTTTAGTTGTAACGTTTGTTACGTGTGGTTATGAAGGGTAAAGCTAACACCATTCTATCTCCGCCAAGTAATGTTTTATCAATAGGTCATCACCTAATCTGTGTGGGGCCATTAATTCTACCTCATACAGTGTAAAACCAATTATATATTTAGCCGCTATTCCACCAGTCAAGACATTCTGAGAGGCACGCGCATGAAATTGCATTTTTATGTTTTGGCATTGACACATGAGTTTGTCTGATGTTAATATTGCTGCGAACACCTTTCGTGGCTTCTGTATGGCCAAATTCTCTATAAAGGGCTCGAGTCTTTACATATACACTTGTATCATTGTTCGTATTTCTGTAATTCTTTCAAATTAATTTTCCTTGTATACTGCGAATTTCTGTGAATAGAACATAGAACAGACTCGTTTCAATACTCGTAAGTTAATAAACATTATCGATGATTTCAGATATATAGAAATAAATGCACATGATAACCAAGCTGTCTTGTTATGCTATATTTTAGGTATTCTTGTCATCTGTGCCGCCTTGGTCCATTGTAAGGAAAAACAACTTTGCATAATGCCAATGTTAATTTTAATTACGTGTGACCTCAACATCAGGTTCTATGTTTCACAAAACCAAAATATCGTCGCCTGATGATAAAAGAATTTTATCATTAAATTCACAGCAGCGCATTGTTATACGGGTAAAATTATCAAACACATTGTAATCCTAGGAGGCATTTTTATTTGGATTATCAATTACAAATCATGGCGTCTGTCTTATTAAAGAAGGAAGTATGTCGTTGGCGCCTACTAATCCGATGTAACACATTATAAAATGAGTGAGAACCAGGTGCTTGGATGGGGTTATCAAATACAACTTCGACGCCGGATGTTCAGCGCCAATGTTGGTATCTGAATAGCCCCAACACCGGTGCCTGGTTATCGGGGTTATGATAATAAAACATACGTGCCCATATTTGACATAACTCGATTCCTATAATCGAAACGAAATGAGTGAAGTTGACGTATTTTTCCTATCACCAGTAACAGCCATATCTAAATTGAACAATTGAACCTCATGAGGTAAAAGTTTAACAGCTCAGTCGATTACATAGAAACTTGGGTGTGGATAGTGTTAGTTTAAGAAATTCGTTCCGTTAAGATGTTGTCTAACAAAACATATTAACACAATATTTTCATCGCCAATCATTTTGATTTCGCAGTGCCTAATAAAGCAACACAAAGAATTTTATCCTTGTGACGTCAAAAATGTTCGATGAACATTGATTAAATGTTTCTCGGAATAAATATATTCTTATAAATGAATCGTGATCATAATTAACACAGGATCAGATTATGATATTTTGGAAATATTATGACGCCTTTGAGGGCGTGAAATTGTACCCGATTTCTCTTTGCATGATCGTAAGAGGGAGGCGACTGAACATAATTTGTTCTTTGTTTTCCAAAGATCTTTCTGTTCCAAATATCTTCCTTGATATTGCCCCAATTTTGGTCTTAGGTTGAGCGTTCGCCCCATTGCACGGGAGTTACTGGAGTGCTTAACGTTTAGCATCATGGTAGTGATGGTACACAAGCAATATAATGTAACTGCTGGTGGTCTTTGGCAGTATCATTCAGTATGGTAGCACTATAAAGCCGACTTCAGTGTAGAACTATCATAAGAAGGCTTACACAAATACGACAGGAGAGGGGAGCACGACACTGCAATCGTACGTATAGAGGAAAAATATGTTTGCCATGCACGTGCGACACTTTATTGAAAAAAATATGATTATGGTAGATATCATCCTTGTGTATTGTTTCTCAAAATTCACTTTAGCATTCGTATTTTTCCTACCGTGTTTGTATTTATCCATCAGTTTATATTTTGTATATATGTTACGTTCTGATACTTGACAATTAACCACACTGATCAAACTAAAAACTACACTTCTATACACTGTGGATGCCATTGGAAGCTTGGCTGAAAAGCCTTTCCGTTAATAAGTTTTGTGATTACGCTGAGGAAGTTTGAAATATGAAAATATAAAAATGTTCATTAAGCAATTTGTAAATCGTTAACTACAGTTACGATTACAAATTTTTATTGTCTAGTCCTGAGCAGCAGTCTTAAAAAGGTTAAAGTAATTCTGTACCCTAAGTGTATACATAAACTGTTCGTGATGTGTATCTACTTGTTAATTTGAACAAGTAAGAATGTTTATGTTATCTTCGATAGATTAATTACTGGTAGCTAACTTCTGTTGAGTATAAAGCAAGCTTTTACCATGAAACATTGGGCAGCACGCCATTGTATTTTGAAACATACCTTCATCCAGCAGAATCAGTTTAATGTCATCAGTGCTAAGAGGTCATCCGATCGGTCACCCTTAGTTTCCGTCATTTTTTGTGTGGTACACGTCACGGCAATTCTCTGGAAAACCTATTCCTGCTACAACAAATCGATTGGAAGGCCCATCAAATGCACATTTGAAAGAAATAAAATGATCCGGGAAAATTCATAGCAGGGTAAACTTTATTAGCCGTTGTAAACAGCCGTCAGATCCAGATCGAGAATCAAAGTCGGTTAAACGTTTGAAATCATCACATCTGAGAATGGATTTAAGCATATGTTATGTTTGTTGTTATTTTTATATACTGTACAACACTAAATGCTCCAGGCAACGGTTTATCAAAGGTAGCAATGATGTTAAATGTGTTTTTTCTTGCCTAGTGATTGGAACCCATCAATGTATTGGTAATTTGTTATCTTTAATCAATGAACGTTCCAGATGATATCTATCAATTGTCATTCGTAAAGTCAATGACGATTAATATCTAATAAAGTACCCACAGAACGAAAATAGATCAATGAATGTAGCGAATGATTACCAAACCAGAATCACCTCATGTCATTTCAAAATATTTTATTGTCGTGATTTTATAGACAAAGGGCACTACAGTTATAGCCTACAGTCTATGAAAAACCCTCCATTTGCTATTATAAAGAAATATACACAGCATTCAGAGCATGAATAAGGTGAAGGTATTGGAAAAATACCGGATTATTTGAGAGATGTTATAATTCATAAAATAATCATTATCAGATATCATTACATCACTTTATAATGACGAAAATAGATCGGAAGTCACTTTGAATAGAGCGCAGCATAGACAAATTGTTCATACAAACACATCATGTTTTGCTGGACCCGTAAAGATGACATACACATCAAAATTTATTCACAACAATGTATGAATGAAAGATTTACTTAAAAAAGACGCCCTGTTTCAGTATTTGAATATCTGAATGAACTCAACAACGTATTTTGTCGTATTTACATCTAATCCATGTCTACCATTAAGAAACGTTTGAATAAAGAAAGATAATTAAGAATTAGTTGTCTTTGTTGATAAAATGAGGGCAATGGAGAAAGAAGTGAGGGGTTTCATTCAGGTGTAATATTTGGGGAGAAGCTGGTAATATGTATAAGTTAGTAGGACACCAAAATGTCTATCATAGTGAAGAGGAAATTAATCAGAATTACCGTCGATAGAAGATTGACTTGAATTATAAGGACGAGCGGGGCACCTTTTGATAAAAATCTTTAAAAATGAAATATTTTGATAAAAACGACTGCATCAATTTCTCTGTATAAGATGTTATGACTTGTTCACCACTTTTAGCCAGTAATTATATATATTGCTTGAAGTGTGCCTTTTCTTAAATCAATCTTGCATGTCGTAAGAACTTTCCGGACCCGGAGACAAAAATGTCCATTTCCTACACGCCGTTCCCTGTCATGTCTTTGCTTATTTCCTGGTTTCCTGTTACTGATATGGGCCCTGCAAGCATCTTGGCGACCCTGATATATCTGGTCTAGTCTGATACGCTTTAACGCGAGTCACATTCCTGCTTATATTTACAATCAATTTCGTTACCAAGGATCTCAAATACAACTCCACTGTATCGCTGATTTCAATGCATTATGGTTATTCATTTAGTGACATTGCTCAATAAGCATCATAGATTCGTAATAACTCTTAGCACACCAGATTTCGCTGGGGTACATTCGCGACAAAGACTATTCCTTCCTTAGGTTTAATCTTTGGGGATAACATGCCCTGATCGTCATTTGTAGATAGGTCTAGACCAGAACTACGCAGTAGAGTTGTTTTTGTAATTGAAGAAATTACTTATGTTCCTTTAAGTTATTTTTCTATAACCCCTCCCCCCACCCGATGCATGAATCGAGTGTGTGTAGTTATGGGAGCTACAATCTTTAGAAGCCCGTATGTATGTGTGGTCATTCGGTTTGAGGTACCGGTATATTAATGGCTTTTTACGCAGACAATTAAAATTCTCACTGGAGTTGAGAAGAAAGTACGTAACCAGAGTCTATATACAGAACACCATATAAAACCAAACAGAAAGTACAGAAGATCGGTAGAATTGTCAGGGACAAAAAAAATCTTAGAAGTGAAAACTGGCACTGATTAATGATGCTAACTAAGCTAGTCTAACTCTTCGAAATGTCTCCTGTCAAACTCAGGATGTTGTATATAGGTCATCATCGATCTCAAACAACGAGAAACAACGAGATCAAGTGGTTGATACAACTAAAGACACACGTGTGAGTAAATGTAGCGGGACCTTGGAAAACTAAGTTTAAGTAAGAGCAGTGTTATTAATAAGTTAAACTTCATAACATGACTGTTTACTCCTTCTAGGACTCACCAGTGATACTAAGTGCCACAAATGTTGAAACAATGAATGAAATTTACAAAGATCCAAAATGGCCGAAACAAATGATTAAAATAATAAATAAAATAATATTTTATGCTGTAAAAACTGAAAAAAAGACCATGATAGAATCGGGTGATTGTCAATCAGTAATAAACACACAAGCCAGAATAATATTCACAATCACTTTGAAACACATTTTCCTGAAGTGTTGAGATATAGATTTGGCGTTAATAATTGACTGGCATGTTAAACAGATACAGTTCCTCCTTGAGTCATGGCGTTGTCACATCAGCCTGACTTTGAAACACTTGACACAGCGATGCATAAATAATCTTGTAACTTATTGTGTAACATTTTTCTTCACCATTTTTGTCACTAAGCTGTTGAGTGCGTGACATGGCACAAAAGACGGCAACCAGACGAGATTCTATTGCTGGGGTGACAGGATATTAAATCGTGTTTTTAAAGCCCGAAAGCGGCTTCTGACGTGTTAACCGGATGTTGGTATGTCCCTTCAGAGAATATTGACCGTAGCTAGCATGTACTTGTAAATGAATTAAGCTTAAAAATTAGTTTTTTTTATCCACAATGTTCTGTTACAATAACATCCGAGCTTAAATGACGGCAATATGATATATGAGGCATTAGCAGGTCTAACAAACTGTATCAATCAAACTAGGCATAAATTATTCCCTTTACATCAAGCTAAAACTAACCCGTTACAGTCGAGTGCAGTCGGGTGAAGCAATAATATCTATCACAGATGTACAATTACCGGGTACCTAGTTCAAAGTCATTTAATATTCATCTACCGCTGATTGTTACATCTGTAAAGGGACATCGACAGTCATACAACGAGTGATAATTCTGAAACACATACATGGCAGCTGATATTAGCAAACAAGTTAAATTTTTAACACTTTATGTGACATTTTGCTATTTCTAATGTAGGCGTTCAATGCCGCCTTAAGCACACCTTATACAATCTGCTTTCATTAAAAAAGAATATAACTGAATAAAACTTAAAACCGTTTTCTACTCTATATTGTGCTTTCCGAAAAGTTTAATACTTATTATTATTGATACATCATATCATTTGTTTTCCTTTCATATCGCTAATGCGTGTTTATGACAGTCTCTTATTTTTACGCCTGTGGATATTTTCTTTCGAAAACACGTGAAGAAGTAGTGACGTCATTTGAGAACCAATATGTGATATTGACTCGTTAATAAGTAATTACTGATGGTATAATTAGGTCGCCGCTATCGCCACATCCTCTAATCACAGGAACGGTATTCTGCCGCATCCATGTTCAAGCGTTTTGTGGATAATTTACTTTCCTGTTTGGCTGTCTTGTACATGAATTATGAATAGAATTCATATTCGATAGTATCAAAGTATCATTCTCCTAGGAAAAGGACGACCAAGTAGTCATTAATTATTCATGCTTATGGAATATATAGTCTCACAGCTTGTTATGGACAACTCATCATAGCCGCAATTTCAGACCGTGCCGATTGTGCGCGCTCCGTTCCTGACTTCCGGTTTTATATATCCGGTTCTTCTTCATCTAATGGACAGTTGTGATGGACACTTCACAAACAACGTTAATTTAACACTACAAGATAAACCTGGCAACACGTTCATTCCGTCGTCTATGTCTATATTACTAAAAGACCAGTACAGCCTTAAGATTATATATGGTGACAGATTACGCCTTACATCAGGATGTTTCACCATAGTTTGATTGAAGTGAATAATTTAGATTATATCACTTGAAAAAAGAACACGATTAGCAGATGTGTTGGACCATACATTAACTTTCAAACATTTGATCGATGATGCCCTCACCATGAGTCTTCCTTCATACCTTTTAATAGAATCCAACTCATATCATATCTTCCTTTCAAGGACAAAAATGTTACAAATTAGTTAGCTATCTCCAACACAGGAAAGGCAGAAATCACGTTAATTCCACCAAGTAACATTCCAGAAACTTCAACATTAACATGTCACTTTTTGTCAAAACATCTTAATGACTTACGGACTATTAATCATATGTTTCTCATAGCAACGAGCAATAACTCGTTACAAAACAGTTTCTTATGGTGAAGGAATGGCTACAGAAACACCATTAACAGCTGTAACCCACTAACAACGAGTTATGTACTAAAAAGGATAGGACATGATAGCTGCCGTCCCTCAGTGTTAAATGTACATTATTTAGGTTGTGGGTCCCTCTACCCACGTATTTCCATGTTTTATTAGACCACTGAAAGCAAATGTAATTTTTAATTATTTCACATAAAAACCGACGCTTAGATTCCGCCATATTAAGTCAATGGTTTTAACATCTGGGGTTTTCTTGGGCAGGTGTTTTACCTCATTTCTTCTACTTTGTGAAACATATAAGCAAACTGTTTATTGTAGCTATAGACCAGAGATGAAAAAACCGACATTGTTTGGCCCTAAAATGTGTAACCTGTAAAATTGGTACAATTGCGTTCTTTACTTGTATATTCTCAGAACAATAAAATTAGGCAAATTGACAATTTGCTAGTAATTTGTTTAAATTCAATACCAACTGTTTACAGAGAGTTATTGCAAACTCCTCAGATCATATACCTTCTACGTGTTCGGTGTTCATTAGTTTACTTTGTGTTGTGTTCTTCATACCCGGCTCTTATCGCAGAAAATAAAGATTCCTTATTAATCTTCCATTTTTTAAATCAAAATAAATTTGCCCTCAGTAAACCGATTTTTAGTCTGGATTATAATTTTGTTCAAAGGTCGGGATTTTGATGTTGTTTATACTTTTGTATCGGACGAAACCACTCACTGCTTTAGATTGGTTATTAACATTACAGGTTGTAGAGAAGATGACGAACGAGACTGTTAAAATCAAGACGTCCTTCACTTTATTGTTTGACCCTGAATTTTTAGTATGTTGATATTCGTGTGAATGTCATAATTACACATTAACAAGTTTCGTAAGGTGACTGTTGTCTGTGCATCTGGTAAATAGTCTTCCTCACTGTTTTCATTTAACATGTTTCTCTTTACAGTACCCAAGACTTTCCCACACACCGATTGCGTGACTGTTAATTACGTATATACATCTTGCACGGAAAAAATCAAACGTTACCATTTCACATGCACGACATCAAACAAAGACTGTTCGCAATTTTGTCTTTGTTACTTGATATTTGATGGATTTCATTATATCGTGGATTTTACATTTGTTCTTCGTTAGCATAACTGTACCTAATGATACTTGTATTTCTTTTATAAATAGTTGAAATATTAATTGACTCTAGAATTTATAGCGTTCCAGTGGCGCGGTTAGTTACTAATGAAGGAACCAGAATTTTGTGCCAGAATCATTGAATGGCAGTATACAGTTGGTTGTAACGTTTGTTGGAGGAAGAAATACGCACGGCCGTTGCTGCCAATCCTTTCCTCAGCGAACAAAATAACAGATGTATTTTCTTAATTCTTTTATTTTTGATTACAAGTTAAAAATGAATGTTATTAAATAGATTAACGATGGTGGTGTATCACGTGACCATGTTCGTGTGCTGGCGTGTCTGTTCGTCATAATCAATCGATGACGAGGGACACGTTTGCAATCGCAAACTTCCTTTTTATTAATGCCGTGTAGGGGAAAAGGGGATCCAATCTTACTGGAGGCCTCTCCTGAATAACACTTTTTCATAAAACAAGATATCTAGAAAACCTATTCTTTACGTGGATTTTACCAGCTTACTGACATTCACAAACATGGCTTCTGTCATCAACTTTCCTCTATGTTCAATGGAATTTCCCGCATTGTTGTTTTTGACTTACATTGTTATTTTCTTTTTTCAGTATTTTTATCTTTCATTAGAAGCGGTAAGAACGAATCTGTAGGCTATTGCTAACACACCTAATTCAATGACTACATACATCCTTATAAATTAGTGTAAATCAGAACTTAGAACTGGTCGTACTAGGTGACACGAAAATGTCGTGACAGTCAATTTTACCTTGTCCTTGAGTAGGAACTCTGGTACCACCTCACATTAACAATCTGACTGATAATCTCCGACAAGTTGTACACTGTCGGCAGCAGATGTTTTATAGCTAACCCATAATCGACTTCGGAGGGTGTATAAAATAAGAGGTTGTTATGCATTGATCTGGAATTGAACTACATGTAATATGTTAAAGAGATTTTGAATCTATGTCAGATTGGTGTGCATTATTGACAAGATATGTCACGTCGTTATGTCTGATACATCGTTTTCGTATGTGATCAATTTTTATCGAGTTTTATGTCGTGAAACTCGTCGACATGAACGTCAGGCTGCAAAACATAACTGTCTTGTTGTATCATGTCATATATTTATTAACGGCCATGCTATAAATATCGGAAGACACTTGAAATAAGTGTTGAGATATTTTAAATACGATGACGTCACATGATTGTCGCGGTGGTGAAAAACGTGTCGATTGCGTCGAAATAAATTACTCTTATAAGAAAATTAATTTAAGAATGTTTGCCTTTTAAGAATACGGTTATATCATAACACTCGTGCCGATTTAACACTGATTTTTATAACTCGATGAATAATTTGATGGGTCATCCGCCGAAAGGCTCATGGTAAAAACGTACATAATAACTTAATATTTGTAATGAAATAATCATTCAGTGACGATATGCATCTTTTTAGACCTATCAGAACTGTACATGCTACTCGCTACATTGAAATTCGTCTTTTTTTAGGAGACAAATGGCTTCACGTACACTTTATAATGAATATCTTGTTGCACATTGTTGTAATATAAAAGAAAACAAAGTAAAAAAAATCAGATAAGAAAATATAAAAAAAAAAAAAAACACATCAATTATGGAAAAACATCAATTATGTAAACACATGTATGAAAAACATCTGTTTTGTAAAAATAAAATAATAAAAAAATATCATTGAAGTACATATAAGAAATATCAATTATGTTGATGTAAATAATAAAAAAGAAAAATCCGATGTGTAATTATATAAACAATTATGTATATATATGCGAACACCATCACTATCTAAACTCTGTTATATGATAGTATCACAATGTTTTACAATGTCATGGTCAGTCTGAGTAGAACAGTGTATATCTTTAATGGATAATGGCATGTGCTCTATCTCTGCACCCAAGGGTAATTAAACCATGATACAGGGAGGTCTCTAGGCTACTGCTGAAGGGCAGTGTATAGATGTTGTGACCTATTTCAAGCACTATGTCATCGATTTTAACCATTATTTGGAGATAGCATTATCAATGATAGCTGATTGATCGGATGTCGGTTACAGATATATTTAGTGTAAAACATAGATGTCTGCCAGTTCTCTAACACACCAAGTCGCCTAACACACGAATACAAATCTGTCATAGTCTTGTTCTGAATTTGTCTCCTGATGGTTTCCAAGAAATATGTCTGTTTTATAAAATCAAATAAATAAAAGGTTGAACCGTATAAGATAGAAAACATATTTCATATGTATAAACATTGCCTTCAGAAGAAAGAAAATATGAACTCTGTAGTAGCTCGTAATGGGTTTTTTCCCATACAAAATATCCTTCTAATACCAAATGTCATGGAATGTAGATTTACAAATAGAAAAACACCCCTTTGTTAAACAAATAAATGATACAAATCTAAAAAAAGAAACACCAAATGGGACTTTCAAACATTCTAAGGAATGTTTACAGCCTAAGACGAGATACGCTCTATTACATAATATCACTCTATTCAGACGCATCGTATACGTTGCTTTGTGGATTGTGTATTCCTATCTATTCTGTAGATTTTATAAACATATGTTATCAACAGTGTTTTGTTTTGCCGTCCTTCCGTAAGGAGTTAATAACGCAATACATCAACGTATAACATACCACAAAAATTTCCGTATTTTCTGAAAGAAGACACCACAATGAATTAATATCATTGAAAAAATCATAGTGGCGAAAACTTGACTGTGTAAGGAATTGCTTCTCTATTGTGATAACATAGTGCGATTGCTTTTTCATTATATTTTAGTTTAAATTATTCAAACCTACGTATTTGAACAGTACTTTCATTTTACAATGTAAACATGTGGCAGTTTCAGCTTAAATCACATTGACAAAACTATTTAACATTGATATCACTATGACGACCGTAAACCTTATCCATAATTTTCATCAACCTGCATATTTTGAAACCATGGGTTTTGAGTTTGTCCCTCAGTTGTCGAATTCTTACACTAAATTCGTTATAATGGGAATAGATTTTTGAATGTTGAATCAACTGCGACATGTAAACATCATAGGTTGGGGATGCAGGAATGTTCCTATTCAGAAATTGAAAAGTGGCTGGTGTAGAAGAGTCTATAGTGTCTTTGATTTCCAATTCTGGAAGGTATATGCAATTGGTGTGGTAAAAAGTTGTTATCATTTAAAGACGTCATCAATATATCTGAAAGTGAATTTAAACGACTTTGCAAGGTCTATGTGACCTGTTTTGATAAGCTCTTCGATAAATTCAGCCTCGTAAAAAAAAACAAGCCAGTCAACAGAGGGGGCACAATTAGTTTAAATAAGGATGCCAGTAGTCTGTTGGGCGATCTTACCACCAAACTCGTCGAAGATGTTCTCTAAACGGAAACTAGATCATTTCGTCCCCCGTAATTTTTTTTTTTGATTTGGGCGTTTTGATTTTTACAAAACACGTTTCACAACCATATATTCATACAGGTGTTAAACTGTATTGGAAATAAAGCTCTCATTACAAGAGAACAAAGGCATTATTTTCATGTTAGTTCGTGGTAAAAGCAAGGATTAAAAAATAGTAATAATATTTTACGACAATGACGAAATTATTTTATATATAACACCTCAAGAGACTTTCTTTTTAATCTATTTAAAAATGTAACAAACTAAATTTCATGGTAGTTTCCTGTAAATGAATCTGATAGCCATGTAAGGAGAGTGCTGACTTGTCATGATTAACAATCAACTGTATACACGAATCTGGTGTATGCCTTCAGTATTTAAAGGCAACTATGACTTACCTTATTTATTGGCCCCGTAGATCTCCAGACAGATATATTATGTTTAATTCAATAATGGTAATGCAGGGATTTAATGAAAACAAATCGCCAATTTATCACAGTACCATAAGGGAAATTGATATATATTTACACCGTGTATGTCTCTCCTCAATACATTGTTGTGCCTATATAACATTGTAGAATAGATATTTAAACCATTAGATAGAAGACTCGAGAAGTTATGCTTGTTTATAATTTTTGATTCATTGCAATAATTGTAAATTAATATGCGTTTTTGAGAGGGTAGTTTCTTTCATGCATTGATCGAGATAGGTCATCTTCATCGCCGTCAAAGATTAAACACATTGTAATTTGTTGACATGAAGTATCATGAGGGGTTGATTTTGACTTGATGCCAGATGTTGAGAGGAGATTATGTCGAGACAGGGTAAAATGCGGTTGCTTTGTTTGGTTGAAAATCGCTAGTGATTTAATGCCAGACATCAGAAACATGTTATTCCCTGAGTTGCATTTCGTTCTATATAATTATCTTGTACTTTATGCGCATAAGCGGAGCTTGTGTTGTTTTATAAAATCGTTTATTTTATCCACTTTTCAATCTAGATTTTGATATTTCTTTCAACCAATTTTGATTTCCTCATTTGCCTCATAGATCTCAATACTTTAGGTCCTTAGCATCAGCAACGAGTTCAAAAATGCTGTTTCATTCTAAATTTGCCTCTTTCGTGCAATTTTTTACACGATGTATGTTAAAGGCAGAGTGCATACGCTGTCAATAAAAAAATTCTAAATAAGAAACACATTTGAAAGATTAAGTGTCAGAGGTTGATAATCGATAAAAACCTTACATTTCCTTCTTCAAGAAGAGACGATTGCTAATTATTCAATCCATTTTAACAAAGCATTCCTACACTCTTGCTTCTTCCTTTTGCTTCAAACCATACATTTCGTCACAATAAAAAAAGTGCTAGGTAAACTAATAAAACATCATTAAGTTAATTTCTAGATATGAGTTTGTTTAATTTCATACTTGTGTGTGTACTGTAAATACTTTGTTTTTAGTTGGGCGCTGCAGTGACTTTTATTGAAATTAATTGGTTTAATTCTTCACCAATTCATATCTCGTTTTCCCTAAAGACTGATAAGTAAGTTTCGAGTTAAGGAAATGTCTTCTGTAAGCTCATGTTCATTGTAGATAGCTATCAATATTCGGACGACTATGTTGACAACAAACACAGCAGTCTTTCATTTATTTACTTTTTCATCAATTTGATATCATATTAAAAAAAATCCATGACAAAGTGATATATATCGATAAGAAATACCCGAGCATTATTGTCGTTACCTTCTTCACTCCCTCATCAGTGCGCATGGGTTAATGGTAATCAAAAAGCGAATCTGCAGCCCCTACTTCGTATCTTTCCTTAAAGGTCACTACTAGATACTTCTATCCTCTAGAACTCGAACTATATCTATTGCGAAGTGCCTGTAAAGTAATTGCTGAGAGGCCCGTGGCGTCCCAGTGGTACGTATGGATTGCTGGCTCCGACTGCCTCCAACATCAACCCACCATATGTTCGACCTGATGAAGGAATAGAGAGGAAAGACTTGTCAATTGCGCAAGACTACAATACTAGATCTAGATATCACGCTGGAGTGTTTTGCACTTAGGCATTAATTTGGAACCAAATAAAGCAATACATTATTTAACTCACGTGGTAATTTTCTACGTAAAATGTTGGGATCGCAAAGACATTGATTATGGGACCTTCTATCTTTAGATGGTAAACATGATCTGTTAGTTTCGTTTGTCTTATCTGAATTATATATGCATACTGTCTTGCAAATGATTTCAATGGCAATCGAATTATAGTTACATAATTTTCATATCGCATTCACTTTAATGCAGCATTCTTGGTTTTGAATTTAATTTGTTTTTATTTAATGAAATTTTGTGAAATATATTGTGCCATTGTTTATTTTCTATTGTTCCACTTGATAATTATTCCGATTGAATGACACGTTCCTAATAGTTATTAAATTTTGAGTGAAGAATTGCTTATCGGAGTATCTGCGGTTTGCTTAGAAATATATTGTTTTATTCAAGTTTGATATGCAGACTTTATTCAGACGTGTATTTCTATTCTATTCAAATGTATTATGTACTGTCCTATGAATTAAAACCGTCTAAGTCATAGAAATTGTGGTAGAGCTTTTGGGTTTTACCACTTTTGTGACCATTCGGATAGGTTATCTTTGTCCTTTATTCACACATTACATGAACGTCACATTAATTTCTCTGCTTATAAGGATGCTATATGTTTCTTTTTCGTGGATTAGAGTGAAAATCGCTTTTACCATTGTTAAAAAATTGGGTGGCAAATTGATTCGTTGAATTAATGGGATTCTTTGGTGATTAAAGAAATAAATCAAAATCTATAAACGTAAAAACTACGCGGTATGTCATTTCTATCTAAAGTGATATATCTTTGACTTGATTGTAATTGTGTTGCACAAACATTGCTCTTGCACTGGAATCAACAAAGAACATAATGACACTAATTTTCACGTCTGTAAAAGACAACTTGTAGTTGATATACTTCTTTCTGGTCTGAAAAATTATCCTATTTTTTTTTGTTTGTTTGTAGATTGTAAATCCTTGCTTTAATCAGTTATTTACTCTTTAGAACCAATAATTAGAAGTGTTTAACCTCCTAATGTAGATTTCAACGTTATGAATCATCGAGTTCATTTACATTTATATACATCCAACATGCATCAACCGTTCGCGCACTACAGATATAACACCCGCTGCCTCAACGACAGTTCCTATTTATTTTAGTTTGATGTGTTCTGTGCACGAGGTGCATGTCGCTTTGTGACTCTTCTTCAACTAATTGTTTAATGTTGTTTATTTTTTGTCTTTCAACGACGCAGAACAGCAACATCGACAACATTTTAGTCGATTTGCTAGAACCCGCTGCCTTACCATTAACCCCTTGTCACTCATTGTGAGATTCAACAAGATGTATTCAAACGCCCATAATTATCCAACAAAGACGTAGCAATCTTCTCTATACAACTTCAACGACTCTCGTATGTATTTGTTTCCGTAAATATTGTTTTGAACTGAAAAAAGTATTACGCCTGTCATGTATCCACGTGTTGACTCAGTTACATCACGGCAAAGAATGCAACCATCGTGAGAGACGATATGTAAAGGCGGCAGGCAAAGTTTTATATCGCTTTACCCTTAACTAGCATCAGTAAGGTATTAATGTTTCACTAACACCATAGTACCTACAATTGCCTTCTATTCGATTGCTGGCTTCTTTCCAAGAATGTTCCCATCCATGCAGCAAGGCAGACGGACGAAAATGACTGAAAACTGGCTTCAATGGTTGGGAATAATAGGTATTGCCAGTTTAATTCATGGCATGCAATAATATCATATTATAATATTATTTTTATTGAACTCGTCATGAAAAAAAAATAAACAATAAAAATGATAACTTAGAATTTTATTTCAATTAAGAATAATGCAAATGTCACAATTAGATAAGGGGTAGTAATTGAGTAAAAAACTTTTTTTGCGTCTTCATACTGTTGAGCATCAACGTTTCTCAAAAACATTCGGTATCCTTAGTGGCATCTTTACATAAAATTGTATAATTTGTCGAGAAAAAAATATATGGATATAATCTAAGAAAAGATTCAAACGATTTTACTGGACCTTTGCATTTCAAAAATCAGTGTTTGAGATGTTTCTTAGGTCTTACAAACGCATATATCTGTATTCTGTATGCGATGACTGCCAGCATCTCTCAGCTTTTCTTATAGTCTTTCTTGAAGGCAAAAAATCGCTCGCGACCTTAACAATTTTCAATATATGATGGAACCCCCCCCCCCCCCTACAATTAATGTAGATACAGACAATCAGATCTGGTGTATCATCGGTGTACCAGGAGACCAAGGTGAATATAATTTAGATATCGGTTTGGTATCCTTACTTTATCATAAGTCTCCGTTTGAATCTTTCTTTTGTTCATATTTTGTCTATTCTGTACCTTTGTAACATTTATTTACTTACAGCCAATCAGAAAGTTCGTGACACAGATGTGAAGTCAGTAAACTTGAATGTAATACAATGACTGCTAATTTCCTGTCCAAAACCATACAAACCAAATGCCTGAGCTAGGTTAATAAAATAAACTGGAATCTTGATTCCACTCAGGAGATTTCATTAATGGTTCATCCGTGTTGAGCTCAAAAGGTTGTTAACCAAACTGGCATCCAGCTTTTCATTCCGATATAGCAGGAATCCTCTAAACGAAGATATAGAGAACATTTTATTCCAAGCTAACAAGAGCTAAATGAGTTCATTATCGTAGCGGTAACGTGCTTTTTTTAATTCCCAACTTCACGACAAAGTCAAAATGGCAGATTGCATTTAAAAGATTTATAAGTTCGTCATATTCTTAATATAACAGAAACGGAACTCCTAGTTTGATAAACTGTTTTGCAATATTTGTTAGTCGTGTTTCACGTAAGTTCCCTGATGTGTGTTTGATGATAAATTAATGGCTTAAAGCAATCAGATTTCGCTTACTTAAGTTTGGTTATGGAATACCGGGCGAAGAATTGATCATATTTGGGAATTCAAATGTATATATAATGACTAGTGTGGTTTTTTTTATTTCGACCTGAAAAAAAGCAAGGCTTTATTTAATAGGTAACTGAGCATTCGTGACGTGTGTGAAACGCAAAGAATAGCTAAATTGGGGTTGCTTGCCTTGAACCAACAATTTTGTCTGATATGAAATAGGAATACTCACTCATGTTTTACACGAAACATGACAGATTGGTTGTAGTAGGGCCAGTTCAAAATGGATATCAACATTCTGACTTTTCTATGGAAATAGTACTAAAGTAGAGTGCAGATAACAACGTTTTTAAATGAATTGACATAATCAAGTTTATGCAGTCACGTCTTCTCAATATTGATTTCATATGTAGGAAAGAGAAGCAATAATGTGGTGTCGGTGTATTAGAACTTAATGTTGAAACAGCAAAATAAATGAAAGAAGACATCAAAATGCAAAATCAAGGTCGGCGAAGTGAAATCCGTTTATCCATATATATGAATGCGTTTTCGGAATGGTAAATGTATTTCAGTCTTAGATTTGGGAAATACACTAAAACGTTAAGTGCACATTCTAGTTTTTTTTTTTTTACATTAGTGGGTGCAACACTGAATCTATGTTATCTTATTCATAGCTCGAGATAGCAAAGGAAAAGGATGTCGAACTTAGGTCTTCATTAGAGCATAGAATTCCTGTGTCGAATTTGATGTACTTATATAAAGCTTTAATCAAACACTACTTCTTCAATCACTAATCAAGACAGAGAACGGTCGGTCTTGCGTTGATGTCACACGTTTCGCATCCTGATTTAATAATGTAATCAAGGAGTTAGAAAAAAATGTCGTTCCATTGAGAGGCCAACAACAATGCTCATACGGACAACATATTCTATTTACTATCTGATGAATGCTATGCTCTTCACGTCAACACAAGTTTTTGAGATGCATTTTGACACACAAAAGGAACTGGCGACCAAAGACTTTGCCTAGCGTGCACCTGTCAACACCCAACAATAAACTAGTTCATATTTTCGCAGTTCACACATTCTTTTCAGACAACCTCAGTTATAATAAATATATTTTACTTCAAACAAAATTGTAACCAAATTTAGACACAAGCTAAAAGCTGGCTTGCATGTGCAGAGGTGTTAAAATGGAAATTATTTTGTTGAAGTGAGGCGCTGATATTACTCTCGTAAAAACAGAAATACGGTTTGAGGTACCACACGCATGTATGTGTAAAAACGAATGTCCCTAGCGTGTTGGAAATTTTAGCTCAATAAAATGTCGGAACAATTAGCTTAATTACATCTATTTACATGGTAAGTCATAAGATATTTTTTCATGTTCAGGAGGATTTGCGATTGGTGTTAAAAATTATAAATAATTGTTGAGTCTTAAGCAGTAAAGAGGTGTTACATTAATGAATCTTATTTTGAAAAAAATTAAGAAAAAAGACATTGGCAACTAAAGAAGGAAATATGTTTATGTTTTGACAAATTGAATTTGAATATTATGATAACTGTTGAAGTGTCCGTTATTACGTAAATAATCGCATCTCGTTGTCAGTTTTAACGATATTTATTTCCAGTTTCCAATCAGAATTATCATACAATGTCAACTTGAAACGGGCTGGTGCCCTTACACGTACTATATAATGACTAAATTCGTCTATTTTATTTTGTCTATTTTTGGGTCAGCCTTTTTATCGTTAAACGAATTTTGACAAAACTTGGTTGCACTTATTGTTGTTTCTGGCTATAAATTCAAGAATTAAGTACTGATACTTAGCGACTTAACCATTGCATTCAATGGTTAAATTCTAATTAATTTATTCTCGGCTGCTGATGTGAAGTATCAAGACAAGGAGTATATCTACATGATGGAATATGAGACAGGGAACTAACAAAATTTAAATCAATGTCATTCGATTGGAAACTGAGCTTTTCTCTAACAGAGATAGAAGACAGTCCATGAAGGATATACATCTTGGTTGAGTTTGAAGGAAAAAATTCCAACAGATTATTTGAATACCTATGGGAGCTATCTGTGCCCCTCTGCTGGCTGACTGGTGTATTTTTCTTGTCAAACGAGGCTGCATTTATCGAAGAGCTTAACAGGTCACAAAGTCCTCCAATTCCACTTTCAGATATATTAATATTAATGCCTATTGTTTTTCAAAAAATGTTATTTTGATCACGTAAATCGCATATACAAAAAAATCAAGGAAATCAAGGACTGACTCCTCTACATTAGCCGCAAATCTTGATGTTTTCCTAAAACCAAAACGTATAGCTTGCCGTCAAGCTGTATGATCAGCATGATCACTTTTCCTACAGTGATTTTCCCAACATCCCTGCATCCTCAACTTATGGTGTTTACATGATGTGATATCCAAGGGCCTGTTCACAATACCACGACTTTTTGTGTAAAATATCTACAACTCATAACACAAGGTATCACAAGATGCAGGTTGAAAATTATGAGGGAAGCTTTATGGTCGTCATAGTGATATCATTGAGAAATGTTTTATTTCTTAATCTGGACGTGTTTGATGCACGTCAGTTTGCCTGTTGGTTCCGTGGGTGTACATGTCGATGATAACGTAATATTACTTCTTTGGATAAACCTAAGTTTACATAGTAGGTGTCGTCGATGAAGCAGAAGACGTTTACTGTTCCGGAACACCTACTTGGTCTTATTCTCCTTGTACTTTTTCATGAGTATCCGTGTGAATCTTTCTTTTGTTCATATTTTGTGTTATTTTTGTCCAATTTGTATTATGTTCGCAAGTTGATACTTTTTGTTGTTTTATTTATGTTTTAGATTTCAGTATGATACTGGAGACGATTGAATATACATAGCACAACTAAAAAAGTAACATGACAAGAAGTTTGTAACCGATCTTTTTCAAACACGGTAAGCTTAATCAACATGAAATGATGTCTGCACCTAAACGGCAGTTTGTTTCGACTGTATCTGGAAGAGTTACTGCCCCTTATTGTTATAATGTTGATTTTGTCCGGAGATCATCTGACTCAGTTTTCTTTCGAGTTGTTTCAAACTTGGTAGGCTTAAACCATCAATACATGAGTTCAATTCAACAATTTGAATTTATTACTCTTTGATTTTTAGCATTTATATTTTTTATTGATATCTCCTTCCTCAGGTTTTCACTAATTTCTCTGAAACTTTGTTTGCTTTATAACAATGACATGACTTACTGGCATTGTGATTTTACAATTTCCGAAAAAGTCATTACCATTTGTTTTTTTTTAATTGAAACATCTTGTTCATATGTCTCTTCCTTAGTTTTCAACCAATGAACATTTGGTAGGCTTGAAAACCTAAACATGATATTATGGTTTTCTCGAATAACATTTTGATTCAATGACATTTAATTAGATTATTGGCGATTGTTCTGTTCAGCTTTTTAATCTCGTCCAGAGACTGATTTCTAGTTTCAACCCACCTCTTTAAACCTAAGTATGCTTCATCATTCAAACTTATAACACTATTTTGCCTCCTGGTAACCTGACTTATTTTTACAATTTACATCAAATCCTGACTATTTCCGCCCTGTGGTACTCTTGTAGTATGTACTTTTCAACAGACAACAAATGTAGTTGATTATTTTTACCCATATCTGAGGTAGACGATATGGGTCTCTCTTATCAAACAGAGAGAGTATCTGACTACATGAGCCTCTCCGTAAAATAGCTTGCTACAGCTACACATGAAATTTATCAGTGTTTGATTTCATCTAATTTTTTACCTTTCATTTCGACCAATTTGAATTTTCCCCAACCGCCTCCAAGTTTTTAACATTTAAGGCCCTTACCATAACTGACGAAACATAAGTATTATGTCGTTAAATTCATGAAATCAAAGAATGTAAAAACATTCTACATGTTTTATGGTTCCTTTATTCAGCGGAGAGGAACACACATTTGATCTGACTAAATATTAATGAATTAGAAAAATAAATAGATAAATAAACAGCAAGGAGAAATACCACATAATATTTCAAGGTCACATTTGTCCAAAAACACTATCTAAAAGTTAGTAAAGAAAAACATTTATTGATACACAATGTACCTTTCACAAATGTAAAAAGAGAAAATTGGCATATGTTTCGGAATGATGAGCGCCTTCTCCTTCACCAAAGACACCCGTCATGTAAATTGTATTCAATCAAAGTAAGTAATGTCAGATTCCCAAATGAGAGCAATGTTAACAACATCAGAACCACCTGACAAACTGAAAGTTATCGAAAACATCCAACTCCAGATCGCACAATGTCTTATATAAAATTGATATATAAAAGCAGAGTTAAGTCTATGGATATGCACATCGATATATCAGTGTTGAAAACGTGCTCAACGACTATAAACATCAACACGCACCCTTGGGTATTATATTCAAAACCATTAAGCACTAATTTCAAACTAGATAGCTACATCTTTCTCAGCATTTTGCACTTTCTAGCAGGTCATGTGTCATGTCTTGCACAAATGGAAGTATCACCAGATGTTTTACAAATACCAATTATTTGTCCATCATTGATACTTCATAGGAGTTATTTATCTTAAAAGACACACATTTTACAAAATTACATATTTCATGATCTTTAAAATTAAATCGAATAAAAGTAATTTAGTTTTCTGGTATCAGAAGTTACATTTGATGAATTGCCATGCAACCAATTATAAACACTTTTCATAACAGGGCTATTCACCGAACAATGTCAATGTCATTAGATATATATGAACTAATCTTTCTTGATATAACGTGACGTCAGAAAGTGATAATGAAACAACGTCACAGTAGACACTAACATTATCTAAAGAAAATTACAAATACAACTATAGATATATGCAACGAAAAATGACTTAAAATGACACAAATAATCAGGTTCTCCTTAATATCAACAAAGGTGATTCATGCGGTAATTTTTTTTTTACTTCATTGAACTTGTGTTATATATTGTTGTTGGTAACACGTGGTCAGACGATGCTCATTTGTCGTGAAAGATTCTTTAGTATTAAGGATATCACGTTTTGACCGAAAGTAGGACATAGTTTAACATAAAATAATTCCAACGTAATGTTTTAAATTCATGCTCTTTTATATATATCATTTTAATGTGTAGTTTTATCTACAAAAGAGCAAAAGAGGAACACTTAATGACATTTTGCAGATTGTTTTAGATGTACACATCATTTTGTGACAGTGTAGCTGACGTCATGGTTCGGTTTTCCATTGTAAAAACAACTATCATTTTTATAACGCTATCAAGTACTTGTGTATGACGCAGGACGTATTACAGATCACAGATTATAGATACGATTTGCGATTAAGCGCAGCGAACATGCTTTTTAAATCGTCAGAAAATTCAAATAAAGAAAAAGAGAAAGATCCGTTTCTTTAGTTAGTTTATCATTTTCTATCCAAGCACAAAGTCCGTTAAAAAAGCTATAATGTCAGAACACTGTCATGTATGGGGTTTAAAGTAAATTAATATAATTTACATTTTTTCGTTGCCATGGAGTTCTGAGAGCGTAAACATTGACATTTCAGATTACCCTTTTTCTAACTAACACAGTTTAACGCATTTGGAATAAAATGAAAGAGATTTGCTAGAAAAAACAAGCCTGAAAAATCACACAGAAGGATTGTTTTCAACGTAAAAATAAGAAATGAATATGTCCTATCACAAATATTCTGACTCCTGCAGCTGTAAAAGAAGTGTAGATACATTGCATTTCGTTTTTAGGATACTTTATTTCTTCTAAACATTCAAAATATTATTATCAGAAAAAATGTTAAATATTTTTGAAATTTGCGTCATACGTATTATATAATTCGGACAAAAGGTATAAAGAATACCATAAAGTGCAGGGAAACCTTCTGAAATGAATACACAAAATGCGAAAGATGTTGAATCTTAGGAGAAAGAAAAGCTTTAAGAAGATATATATGTTACTTTTTGTTTGCGTCTATTTCGAGAGCAAATGAAATGCTCTATTTAGTTTGGAAATAAGTGTGTATGAATGACAGTTTTACACACGGCAAGAGACTTAGAATGTCTATATAAGAAGTCTATGGACATTGTAGAGTCAAGTATGCCTCAAACATTACTGTACAAAACCGGATCTAATTCACTAGAGTATATCACCCTGGGATAAACCAGGGTTAATTATAGGTTTCACTGTTGTAAATCTTACAGATTCCACCGGGAGTCGTCAACTCCACTGAATCTATTGGCGTCGAAGCCCGTATGTGGGTGTGTCAAAGCAATACTTTACCAAGAGCCCAGAACATTCTGTTGTTTTGATTTCTCTTACTTGAGTTTTATCTGCATCAGATACATTAAACAATAAAAGGAAGGGAACTGTGTACAATGTTTTCGAATTTGTGAGTTTTTTTAAAAGTCAGATTTGAAAACATTGGATTTAGATATAACTAGATTGTGTAAGTTCACCAAAGTGTATTTTTTCACTATAGAGATACCGCATACTTGGACGTCCATATCACATTCAATTGGCATTAAATTTTAATTATAAGACCGTTGATATCATAAACAGTTACACACGACAAACAGTTTGAAGAATAACAAAGTGTATGTTACAGTATTTACAATATCAAAATTTCATTGTCCACATAATATCATGTGCAGTGCCATGTTATCAATAGGCTTGCCTCTGACATCAGTCTGATGTTAAAAAAAAAAAAAAGAAAGAAAGTTGAAGGCAATATATTGCTGATTGTATTGTGTTATAAGACTATGAATGCAATTTTGCTGTATGTCAATGTGTTAATTTGGAAAATTTTAGTTAATTAAAAGAATGGCACAGCATGTAAAATATGCTTTGTTAATCTTCTTAATCTACAGCTTTAAATCATTATTTTGGTACAACGCTTAATCTTATGTAAAAGAATAATAAAAAGTAATAACATCGACCAACAGCATTGAGCAATGATCACACATTGCATATAAAATAACATTAGGGTACCTGCATGGCCACTCTAAACGATTCTTAGCATAACCTAATATATATTTCGTTTGGCAATTACTTGAGATAATAATTAAAGTCCTAATATAGGAGCTGATTAGGAAGATCTTCAACAAACAATTTACCGGAATGACCAGTTTATGAACAATATGCTGATGACAGAGCGTATACTTAAATTGATAAACAATTTCCTATTCTCCTGCTTTTTAATTGACTGTGAGACAATTAATCATTGTTCATTGATAATTTTTATTTTAGAATCCTTAAAAACTTGACATTAATCAAACACTGACAAAGGAAATAGTTGTACAGATTGGTCACTTAATATGCCTTAATTTGAATTAAAACTGTAATGGTACTTCAGTAAAAGTTACATGCCATTTTATTACTTTCATTTATTGTCTTACGTGCCTAACTATTGACCACACTTTGGCGCATTGAATACCGTATGTATCCATTTCTTATTGATTCTTGGACTGAAATACATGTATTACCCATAAGGAAAGTTGATGTATATGGCTTTCATTCTACCAAATGCACTGCAGTTCTATATAAGAATGCAGTGCGGGTAATCCGTAATCCAATATATACGTTATACCATACGTTGCCATATATATTTACTAATAAGCATATACACCAAAAGATGTCCGTGTGTCTCTCAGGACCAAGCTTTCAGAGATTTGTTAGCTTAACATCACAAAAAAACAAACAGCATACGTCGTATAACTAGATATTTGGGTTTTATAATGTCACTTTTAATAGGAAAAAATCTTTAAAATCTGTTTTTGAAGCATTCTTTGAAATTTCAGCGTTTCTTTCATATGTTTTTGATTATGTATTCAACTTGATTAAAAATACGCCAAATTCGGTCTAAATTGAGTTATTGCTAGAATTACTTATAGAAGAGCCGTAAAAGACAGTTAGGTAATGTACATCTTAACAAAACTGTCTGTCTGGTTAAGTGTTTTCGTGATAAAGAATTGATTATAAAAATGTGTAGACAAAGAACGCCATACATATATATTCATCTCTAGCCTGATAAAACAGACATGCCGGAGAAATGGTCGTGGCATGTTCCTTTGACACGACAGACAGCCACGTTACGGCAGACAAGGTGAACACAATCATTACAGATTAAAAGCATAAGTGTCAATACAAAGTTAGGTTTGACCAGTAAATGTCTTTTTATAACCGCTAGGGATTTACGTTTTATTTATGAGAACCTGTTGAAAGGTTATGAACAATACAATTCGAGACATTTACCATCCACAGACACTGTAGTGATGAATTATCGCGTAATAATGCACGTTACAGTTATTTTGAGAGGTCTAGTCCAACATTATAGAGAAATACTTTATTTTATAGCAGCAATGTAGAAAGCCGCGAAGAACGAACAGAACTAGAAAATATCTATAAGACACGGATGCCCTATGCAAACGAGGGTTTGATCACGTGTAGAACTTGATGTTACGACACGATAGAATACATGTCAACCAAATAAGAAGAGAGGTTCTGGAGGAATGATATTGAATTCGGAACAGGGCGTAGAGGACAAGACGACCGGACATGGTCAATTTGCAAACCCCCTCCTTCCATAACATGGCAGTGGCAACAAATATGGGATATGCTGTTTATTGCAATCCGTAGTTATTTATTACAAAATAAACGATAGATGTGAAAAGTGAATATAAAAAATTGTGTGAGATTTAATCTAGTCTGAACGTGTATGGCGAACCAGTCAATGGATGATGTGATCGCTGAAATGATTCTTTTGTGCATATACGAGTATAAATGAAGAATTTTTATTTGTTGTTTTTAAGGACATAATAGAATGCAATCCACCTGGTCACATTATAGTTACAATACGCTTACCTTATTGCGTTTTCATTTCAAGCTCAGAGAATAGTACAAAGTTCACATACTATAGATGGTTTGGTTAAAGTGACAGAACCCATGGCTTTCCTTACTTGGCAGGTGCCCCAAGTACAAACAAAAAGTGATTTTTTTCCAAGTGAGGCGTTAGTAAAGAAAAACAAAGCTAGGATAGAAAGATGACACAAAGATCTAAATCGCCTATTATGAGCATCCAATTATAATGCAGCAGATGTTTTATTTACGCCCTGTCTGCATGACAGCTGAGTTCAGTACCAATATGTTTAAAATCAGTAGTCTTTTTTATAATTAATTTAATTATGTGTGGGAATGGATAAACTATCGCGTTAAATGTCTGTGTAATACGTTTACATCGCAGTTCGCGGTGTTTGTGAAATTCTAATTTCTTTATGTACTCGTAATTACTGGTAGTTGTTTCAGGTTGCCTTTTAATCAGTACTAATGACCGTTGAAAGCAAATTTAAGTATCAATTGTCTTTTGACAATAACACCAATTTTGGAGATGTAATATGGTTCAGTTCACGCTAAAGGATGACCTAAAACCATTTACCGTAAAATGATTACAAAGAACGATACTAAAAATAGGACGATAACTTACATTGTACCGACTATATTATGTCTTACATTTCACTACACCATACGATAAATATTGATCCTTACCTGTACGAATGTTAACTAAAAATTACATAATTTGATATTTGTATGTTTACAGGTAACTATGGGGCACGTGGAATTATGGAATTTAAGAACCTTGCCAGAAATAGCAGCGTATGTATTGCCAATTCTGAAAGCGCTCCCTCTCGACAAGATCCGCATTTGTTTGACGGAATCATTCGACGAATGATTTCTTACCCGAATGCCAGAGTTATTGTCTGCTTCTGTGAGGGAGCCACTGTTACTTCATTGTATAATGCTACCAGGAGAGTGAAGAACGCTCAAGGACATTTCCTAATCCTAGGAAGGTAAAAAACCATACATCAACTTTCTTTATAGACTTATTTTTTACATTTGTCGATCGTTCTAAAATCACCACATTCGAAACGAACTTTAATATCAATGTCAGTATATAGGCGTCTGCCTCGAGAATAAGAGCACGGTTATGATATATAACAAGTTTCTATATTGTATCTGATATAAACGTTCTATGTAATTATGAATACGAATGGCTGTGGTCAAGATACGTTATCAATCGACCTCATCTTAAAAAAACGTTTCTACTGCACGTTTTAAGAGAGAGCACAGTTGTCTGAGCACACCATCATACATCTTGGCATCGGTTTGGCATCAGGTGATCTAATATCACTACAGACAGCGAAAATGTTATAGAAATATCAAATCATTAATTTTAAAATGTGAACATTCGTGTTGATAAAAGCCACAGTTTACTGTAGGTATAGATGTACTTACTTGAAAGCACTTTAGATTTTGAAACCTGATTAATAAATGTATAGATACTCGATAGAATGACCAGAGAAATGTACTTTTATCATTTCAATTATATCATCGTAATTCGCATTCTGAAAAAATAATATATCATTCAATTTGCTGTTTTATAGGACTAAAAATAGCACCAATGTATTTTCTATGATCCCTGGAATTATGTGCAGATCTTTCATTTCATCTGCACTTTAAGTCAATGAAATATTCCAATGTTATTCCATTACCCCGTTATTAGACTACATTAACCTTTGCGTCTGTCGGTAGTGACGGATGGGCGGACAGACCTGATGTGGTGGAATCCATAGAAGAAGCTGCGGCAGGAGGCATGTCCATCAAGCTATATTCACCAATCATCCCAACGTTCGATAAGAAATTCAAAGCTTTGAATCCGTACTTAAATGAGAGAAATCCATGGTTCAAAGAATTCTGGCAGGAGAAGTTCGGTTGTACTATTCCAGGAGATGAAGATGCTAACTCGGAGTTCATCAATAAAACTTGTACAGGTAGGCTTTTTCTCTTGTCTCATAACGCCGAATCATATTGGTAAGCTATATGCAGTTTGTGTAACATGTTCAAATATCACAACATACAAACGGAGAATTAAGATCGTGGCTCAAAATGTAATAATTTGCTATCATAAAGAAAATATTAATCCTGTGATAAAATGATTGCTATTTGTGTGAATCAAACACAAGAAGAGTTATAAGGAATACAGTACGTGCTAGGATCAAAGTGATACTGTAAACATATAGACATTATATTTACGAGCATATCATAAAATTGGACTTGTCTACACTCTATCAGACAGGCATCAACTTCCTATAAACAATATCGTCATTACATACAGAATGATATAAACAATAGAGACTTCATGATGGAAACTTTTCATGGACAATATGAGATGACATCCGTTTTCATATGTTCCACTGAGCTATTGTCACCAACAAAACAAGAAATATAGCATGGACCTTTCATTCGTCGATGACTGCCTCCGTTTGATTTTGTTCTCTATATTGTTCCTTTTAAAATCACAATGTAACTTTTCTGGATTATGTGATATAAGACATCTTATTTTTTCAGTTTTCGTTAACTTTTATAAAACTCATCTCAAAGTTTTACGTGTTTCTTAATTTTTTTTCATTATGTGCTCGTCAAAGCTTGCAAAATACCTCCAAGATTCGTTTCACCATTTTTTTCAAACAAAGCTATTTAAGGGAAATCATTTACAAAACCGATAGCGAACAAATCCCATATTATTAACATCAATAATTCATGGCGAAAAAATTGCGACCAACTACAAAACACTTCGTGATCTAGTCCCTTATTGTCACCAACAATAAAACACTTGGTGATCATGTCCCTTATTGTCACGTACGATAAGTGGCATGGTAAACAAGGTCCTTCTCCTCACCAAAAAAATCATATGTTGCTGAACTGGTACGAAATCTTCACCAACTATAAATCATGGTGAACAAATTACTTAAAGTCGCCGACAATAAAACACATGGTGAACAAGTCTTTGAAAGTCACTGACAATAAAACACATGGTGAAGAAATACTTTATCGGCCCCCGAAAATGAAATATTCTATCATCAGATGTATAACAACTGTTGACACAAATTAAAATCAGACACTTTAGCACAGGTGTATATAAAGCATGTGAGACTTCAGCTGTCCATTTTCTACTGTGCAGGGAAAGAGATACATCGGGACTTTGTACAGGATTCAAAGCTTGGCTTTGTGGTGAATGCCATGTATACGATGGCTACAGCCCTTCACAACATGCATCAGGACATATGTGGAGATTATCCCGGCCTTTGTCCGGAAATGATTCCTTTGGAGGGTCGACTGTATAAGGAATACCTGCTCAATGTATCCTTGATAACATACAGTAATGACGACCTCCATTTCGACAAAAATGGAGACCCGCCGGCAAGGTAGGTCCTTACTTAATCAGAATACAGATTTCTGGTGTGTCAGTAGAAATCCATTTTAATCATTATCTGTCAAATAACGTTATCATTACCGTTATGTAAGCTTTTGTGGTCTTGGTTATAACGATTGTATTTTTACAGCTATAAAACTAAAAATTAAAACTTTTGCGATTTGCAAGATTATGAAAATTATGGTAAATTCATTAGGTGATATTATGATCTAGCTAGAAAATTATTTTATTTCCTGTCATGATACATATATCGGGGTCTTGAAGCGTATTGATAAGCGAGTTCGCCGTTATTACCTCGTTTTTCATTTTATCAACGTGACATTACTAGTATTTCATCAAAACTCCCATAATTGGTTTTGTCGATAAATCAGAAAATGTTTACTTTTCTAGGTCATCGGATCTTATTCTCCCTGCAGGTTTTCAATGGTTTTGATTTGTGCGTCCATCGATACATCTGTATTGTACCTCATTCCATCAATTCATTTGCTTTGAATTGCATCTTTTCATTCATATTTCCCTTTTTCTTTGTAGATACGACATAATGAATTTCCAGAAGTTTGGAGAAGGTGCAAACGTGACATACGGTTATGTCAAAGTTGGTGAATGGAATACTGGACATCTGGACATGAACGACTCAAAAATCTACTGGCTGAATCGACAGAGCGGCGAAGCTCATACGATATCAGTGTGCAGTCAACCATGTCCGATGGGTTATGTAAAGGTATGCTTTTTACAAAATAAAGAATAATTGTTATTAGTTTACTGGTACAACAGTAGAGCGAATACGGAGAAGAAGCATTTAGCATAGGTAATATAAACACGGTATTTAGAATTAGGCATATTGTGCAACCCAAAAGCTGATTATGAATGATGCTTGCAAACTGTAATTTAATTTTTTTTCTGAATGATGTGAAAAATACCACAAGCATACAAAGGGAAAACTGTGTATGTAGCAACGATAGGAAACGGCGAAGTTAAATGAAAATTATCTTTTTATATGCAAAGCAATATCCTTATTATACTAAATAACAACAGCATCATTACCCGCTTTCCTTCAGAACATAGAGGGAAATACCCGCTGTTGTTGGACGTGCATCCCGTGCGAGGAAAATGAGTTTATGATGGACGAGGAGACATGCAAGCAATGCAGCATTGGATGGTGGCCTAATGAGGACTTAACAGGTAACAACTCGGACTCACGTTGATACGTTTGTATTGACTAAAACTAAAACAGATTGGAACAAGGTTTCCGTATCTATATTTATTTAGGACGGATGCATTAAATGATTAATATTTCTTAGTCACCTCTGTAAATGACCTCATTTATTAATATAAACCTATTTTGTTGCTATCCAGAATTTCACATATGATACATGTACCAGAAACATTTCGTCCCTGAAAATATCAAGTGAATTCGTTATAAATGTTTTAGCAATATTGACACTCCACCTCTGAGCATAATAATAAAAGCACTGACTGGATGTTATAGTCCCATAAAAACGGAATGCTTGCTATGATTATGATGCCTTTAACGATAACATTTACAGTGTTGTCAACCACATTTATGTCAACACCTGCTTTCTAACTGTTCCGAATGTCACTTGCCGTGATATGTTTCGTTCCTCTTCTCCAGCGTGTTCAGTTACAACACACTGATGGACTGTTAACAGTGGGACGTATTCCTAATGAAAGCAAATGACCCCCGGTGTGCTAAATCGCTCTAAGGCAATGACAATACATCTTATATTTCTAGCTCGTCCTTTGAGAATACTAGGAATTGATTAAAAGATACTTAATATCGATAATTCAATTTTCGTCAGCACATTTCATACCTATAATTCAATTTTCAGCTACACATTTTCTAGCAAACCATAAACAGGGGAGCTATGTGAAGTAATTTTAGCTATAGGCAGAAATTCTATAATATAGCCACTGGGAGTTCCAAGATTTGACACACACTGGGTGGCAGTCACAACACCTAACTGTGAGGATTTCAATTCAATAACCCGCCAATCTAGAGACAAACAGGTTGTCTAGGCTGAGCCAGATGTTCATTGTCTGCAGGCTGGTATTCAGTTTTATTAGAATAGAGAGACAAATAAAGACACATTTACCATATTTGAAATTGATTAATCACGTATATAGATAGTTGTTTCCTCCGATATCGGACTTAATCCTTTTTAGCCTTAAAATAACATCTTTTAAATGCGATGCATACCCATCCTTCTATAAAATGCGACTATTATTGGACTGGTAATAATATATTCTTATTGCTAATTGGTCACTACAAAGTTTTACTTGGTCGCCGCGAATGTTGTTATCAATTATTACATTTTTTCGTTGATAAACAAAATAAAGAAATTACCAACATGGCAACATAATCATAATCAAAACTCAAATTCCATAAAACTGGGGCAAAATATGATAAAAAGAAAGATTTACACGGAGGCTCCTGAAAAAGTGCAAGGAGAGTAAGACCAGGTGTTCCGGAAGAGTAAGCGTCTTCTGGTTCATCGATGACACCCGCCATGCTAACCTTGGTCAATCCAAGTAGGAGATGTCAAGTTCTTAAGTGAGAACAAGGCATAAAACAACGGAACCGACAGCCAAACTAATTAGCATCAAACAAATTCATGGTTTAAAAAAATGGAGTTTGAATACAGCGGTCATAATAGGAAACCAATAACTTCAATGTCATCTGTTGAATTGAGAAACTAATATTATCTGGGTAATGTTGAATTAGATATGTGTTTAGTGAAACTTTTTCTGGATTGACTAAGATTTACATGTCGGGTGTCGTCAATGAGGCATAAAACACCTTCCCGTCCAGAATACCTAGTTTTATTCCTCTTCAGGAGTATTCCGTGTAATTTTTTTTTAATTGTCCACAATTTATTGAATTTGAGTTTGGATTATGATAACGGATAAAATTTAAATAACTGGACAGTTTTAAAGATTTTAATATGAAGTATCAGCGTATCATATTACTGGAAATCTCTGGTTGTGCTAAAGTAAACGTATACGGTAAGAGATTACATACGACAATTATTTTACAAAGTTTATGATAATGATTCTCTTGAACACCTTGGCACAAACATTTAGTGGAAAGCTAAAGGAGGACAGTGTTTGTGCTGAGACTGTTATGAACTGAAGTTGATTGATAAACACTTCCTACTCACTAAACTGTCACTGTACCTTCGAGTTATTTTGGTTTCCTATTGATCTTGTTGCTTTCTCTGTTACATTTCTTTAAACTTTTACAATATTTGAAAAATTCACATCCTGTGCTTAATCCACGGTGTAATTTCATCTTGAAAGACGAAGCTATTGACGGATGTGTTACCATTGAAATACTATTGTCAAGATGTTTCTCATAGAAGGTTGTATAAAAGACACACAAGTTAAAAGCACCATCCAAAATTAAAATAATTAACAGCAGCACCAGACAGTTGTTTCATTCTTCTAGGACTCGTCAGTGATGCTGAGAGAATGAAGTTTGAAATGTAGGAGGCAACTGAGGGAAATCCTCATTGGTCGAAATAAACATATAAAACATATCCAAATGAATTAAAATGTTGCATGCAGAATACGGCAAACCTCGGAGACTTAAAAGTCCACCGGCAGTATCAACCATCTGAAATATAACAATTGAAATATAACATGATACCAAGAAGAAAATACCAACACGTGAACAAACTCATGAACACAAAAATAAAAATAAAAAAATAAAAAAAAATAAAAATGAATTAGTTCCGTACATACTCACTATATCATAATAATACTTGTTACAATTTAGTTGTCCATACCTGTGACATTGTTGTTGTCCATACCTGTGACATTGTTGTTGTCCATACCTGTGACATTGTAGTTGTCAATACCTGTGACATTGTAGTTGTCCATACCTGTGACATTGTAGTTGTCCATACCTGTGACATTGTAGTTGTCATTACCTGAGAAATTGTAGTTGTCAATACCTCTGATAATGTATTTGTCATTACCTGTGACATTGTAGTTGTCAATACCTGTGACATTGTAGTTGTCAATACCTGTGACATTGTAGTTGTCAATACCTGTGACATTGAAGTTGTCAATACCTGTGACATTGTAGTTGTCAATACCTTTGACAACGTATTTGTCAATACCTCTGACAATGTATTTGTCATTACCTGTGACATTGTAGTTGTCAATACCTGTGACATTTGTAGTTGTCAATACCTGTGACATTGAAGTTGTCAATACCTGTGACATTGAAGTTGTCAATACCTGTGACATTGTAGTTGTCAATACCTTTGACAACGTATTTGTCAATACCTCTGACAATGTATTTGTCAATACTTCTGATAATGTATTTGTCAATACTTCTGATAATGTATTTGTCAATACTTCTGATAATGTATTTGTCAATACCTCTGATAATGTATTTGTCAATACCTTTGACAACGTATTTGTCAATACCTCTGACAATGTATTTGTCAATACTTCTGATAATGTATTTGTCAATACCTTTGACAACGTATTTGTCAATACCTCTGACAATGTATTTGTCAATACTTCTGATAATGTATTTGTCAATACTTCTGATAATGTATTTGTCAATATTTCTGATAATGTATTTGTCAATACTTCTGATAATGTATTTGTCATTACCTGTGACATTGTAGTTGTCAATACCTGTGACATTTGTAGTTGTCAATACCTGTGACATTGAAGTTGTCAATACCTGTGACATTGAAGTTGTCAATACCTGTGACATTGTAGTTGTCAATACCTTTGACAACGTATTTGTCAATACCTCTGACAATGTATTTGTCAATACTTCTGATAATGTATTTGTCAATACTTCTGATAATGTATTTGTCAATACTTCTGATAATGTATTTGTCAATACTTGTGACAATTTATTTGATGGCATAATCTTTAACTCTATGAGTGTAAAGGGTAAATGTCGGGATTAATTATTTTATCATGTTACGGTTTCTTCAGCAATACTTTGTGTATAAGCCATAATTATCAGCAATGAATGCAACCGTATCATTGCAACTATTTTTTTGATAATAATGTTTTAAAACAGAAAATATAACGTTGAGAATGACACCGCGTCATGTTTATGTGGAGCGAGACGGTCTTGCTTCCAATGTCGTGTGTTTTCCAGAAAAACAAGTGTCGTCAAAGCAGACATGTATTAATGTCTTCGCATACTTAGTAAAACCCAAGCTTCATCACTATGATATGATATAGTCGATAGTTCGTGTGTAGTGTTATTTCACAAATAAATAATAACAACCAGTTTATTTTATTAAATTGTACATCAATTTCTTGTTTTTTTCAGCTTGTAAAATGATAGAGACTGAATACCTAAGCTGGTTTGATACCGAGGCCGTCGTAGCTATCTCCTTGGCATGTTTTGGAATCTTTGTAACTCTTTGGATCACAGTGATATTCATCCGCCACCATAACACGCCTGTCGTGAAAGCATCCACCAGAGAACTTAGTTACATCATCATGTTCGGGATCATTACAGCCTACTGTTGCAACTTCGTTCTGGTATCAAAGCCGACCATCGTATCCTGTTATTTCACCAGAATCTTGCCCGGGTTGTCCTTTTCGTTGATATATGGAGCATTGGTGACTAAGACAAATAGAATTGCTCGCATTTTGGAAGGTACGAAGAAAATCATCACTAAGAAACCGAGGTTCATGAGTGCGTCCGCACAAGTCATTATCACCTGTATTATTGTTGGCATAGAATGTGCCATCATAACGGTAATGCTGATTATAGAGCCGGCTGACTCCACGCTCGACTACCCGACAAACAAACGGGTACGCTTAGTGTGCAACACGACGCCTCTTGGGATCGTGGTGCCGTTTGGGTTTGATCTTGTGCTGATTCTAATGTGTACCTTATATGCTGTCAAGACCCGGAATCTACCAGAGAACTTTAATGAAGCTAAGTTCATAGGTTTTACCATGTATACAACCTGTGTTATATGGCTGGGATTTTTTGCCATTTATTTCGGCAGTGAGTCTCGGGTGCTGACAATGTCGGTTTCGATCAGCCTGAGTGCTTCCGTCTCCCTAGTGTTGTTGTTCTTTCCGAAAATTTACGTAATCGTGTGGGCTCCTGAGAAGAATACGCGAAGCGCCTTTACAACATCCAAGGATGTCCGGTGTCATATTGGTTCCATTTCCTTTCACTCCGGTGAGAGTGTTGACATGATGAGGTAAGTCTTATGATGGTAACCTTTACCGGGGTTCAAACATATCTGTGGTAGGTGCAGAAATATTTGTTGGAAACGTCTATCAACCTCTTTCACTATTCAATCCAACAACTTCTTACATTCTAAAAGTTCCCCTGAATTACTATCTTTCACAGTTTCTGTGTTGTCTATCAATCTGCTAATCAACATCTTTCATCTTTTCTTAAAGTGGTTTTCCTATTACCTCAACATAAGTTACAAAAACAAACTCAAAGTATAAGAATCGTTGATTTGCTATTTCTATCAATTGATCAGTGTAAGACGTTTAATTTGGTTACTTACAAATTTACCATCACCTCCATAAGTATAGGTATTCCCAAGTTAAAACAAAAGACATTAAAACTAATCTACCAAGTAGGATTATAGTACAAATCTGTATTTATTTTTCTAGAGGGACGGGGGAAGAGGAAGTGGGGAATATGAAAAGCGCCACCTAGTTTCGGCAAAACTCCATTGTACGTAGTTATTCGTTCTGTAGTTTTTGATTGGCTGGGGCATTGTTGGTACTGTATATATGAGTGTTATGGCTGTGCATGCTTTCTGCACTTATCATATTTTTAACCTTAGTTGTCATTGCTGAATTATTGCCTGTACATTGTATTTAGATTTGGATTTCTGAGCATGCTATTTATCTCGCTTAACGGAAACGGAGAGTTTGTCACTTACCTGTGTTCACGTCTTTTAAAAACAAAACGCGGCAAAAATATAACACGTTAACCACACGATACTTCGAAATATCATGTTTGAGAATTATAATATTGATAAAAACCAATCTTTACTGGATTTTCACACCAAGTTCAGTTCTTGAACATAGCCTGAAAAAGCTTTAATGAATTCTTCGGCAAGTAGTGTCAAGTAGTGGCTGTTACAGGACGGCAGTGACGTCAATGGGGAATAGCACGTGCTGTTCTTGTGATGGGAGCCATACATCGTAACGATCTGGGGACGGCTCAGGGATCAGCCTCTCCATCACTCACGGACTTATGTAGACTCCGGTAATATCTACTGTTAATCATAACGCCAAAGAAAGAGATGTATGGTGGCTCCCTAGAGACTTTGTGCTATTTCTGGGAAAGTATTTGGGGACATGTTTCCGAAACTCTTCTCAAAGGAACAATCAAACAGAAATGGAAAAGTTCTCTTACTATGATTCTTCAGAATTGTTTGGAATATTATAGGAATTTCCGTGATAGATTTCACAAAAACTTTTTTTTTGGAACATTTTGAAATCAATTATATAATATCAGTCTATGAAAACGTATGATCATTTATCTTAAAAAAAACCTGCAAAGATACGGCAACATCGAAGTAAAGTATAGATATCGGATGAATAAAAAGGGATACAAGTGTACGTTAAAGTAAATTAATACAGAAATGTATTCTAAAGTTTAAAAAAATTCAGGATCGGAATGAGTCATTTGATCGAATTTCTTACATTGACAATGAGATGATGTGCTGGTGAGATCGATCGAATGCACTCGATTTACACCAACCAAGTACACCCCGGCGACAAATCAATAACGAACTGTCAGAGTTTACCAACCAAACTTACCCTTAAATGTAAACAACGATTAACGTCGATTTACTACGCCTCTCTCTGTGGCCTTTGATATCGATTTTTAATTTACGTAGTGATAGTATCCTTAACTAGCCAATTAACGACTTGTTAGTCAGGAAACTTCACCTAACCTAACAGATTGACGCCTTTGGATTGGTAATAATTTGGAGATATATCTGAGAGTATTTTCTCGTCGAGTTGAGGCCTAATGGATTTCACTCGGAAACCGAATTAGTTGTGGTGAACGTAAAGCCATTCGCCATAATCTGTGAATGCTAGGACCTTTCTTCAATATAGGGCAAACTAAATCAACATCCTCATTATTCACTGGGCGCTTTTCTTTGGGGATTTAGTTGACTCTCCGGGCACCATGGATAGCAGACGAAAGCCCATCACTTAACCGTCAATGAGAACTTTCATTCAGTTCAGAAAACATAAATAACTGGATTTTAAATCAATTTTGCAACCTTCACCATAAAATGAAAACCTGTATACCTCATGATTTATTGGTCTCGTGTTATCAAATCACGTGCTTTCTTAATACAGTTGTAAAGGCGATCATTTTTCAAAAGAAATGAAGTTAAGAGTAAGACACCTTCCTTATTTTCTGTAAGACGGATTATCGTGTATAATGACAAATGCCATTAGGGACAGACGGGTCGCCGGATATAAATCATCATACATGTACCTAGTAACCATGACAGTAGTGAAGACAGGGTATCCTTAATCCTGTAGTTACAGTAATGCTTGTTCATGTAACCCGGATGTCACAATGTTAATACCTCTTAGTATAATGTTAAACTGGTGAATATCAAGTATTGTCAGAATGGTGTGACATTTTTGGTAACCATTTTTTTTTAAAATTGAAATGTTTTGGAGCATACTGAATTCCCACTAAGTTTACCTCAGCTATAATTTGAATATTTAAGTAGTAATTTTAGTATATGCTGTTGGTAAATTTCAGTCATTGTATGAAATTCACACATCATCATGAAATTGTGTTTCATCAAGTGTGGGCTTTTAGATTTCCATACTTTACTTCCCGAAATGTTTATATCGAGTTTATAGACTCATGTTTGCTGTTTTATGTCCACAATGAAAGTAGCGGTCAGTTTCATCATTACATATACATGTACTCTTATCGGGGAAACAAAGGTCAAATACCGTACGTGTACTGATAGGCCGAATCGACAAGATGGACACCACCAGCCGGCATCGTCTAGTAATGGGAATAATATTCCAAGAAATGTTATGGTGATGAGAACGCCTTTATTTCCAAAATAATACCTATTGTGGTACTTGCCTCTTGGAATGCGATACCACAAGTAATAGACGTCCCTGTCTGCGAGGAAATGACCACAAGATCGACCACCATATATAGTATCACAATCAATGTGTGACGTCACACGGTCCTTGATCTAGCAATGCCCCGATAACAGTGCTCGTTGTGGCGACATGGCCGTCCCCCGTGGTTAGCCCATATAAATGTAATTCTTGATTCCGTTATGGGATCTGCCACCAAACGAAGTAGCGTTCGATTCCACATTTCTCGGTGTCCCTAGGGACCATTTATCATAGGCAATTGGTGTAACTTTCTTAAGCAGATGTATTTCCGGAACCATCGTGACCTACGTGACATGCTTTTCTCCAGCGATCAAGTCTGAAAAGTGTGAGGGCCATTTTTTGTGGGATGAATGGGATGGGGTTGATCTTCGAATTACACCTCAAAAGCTTATTCAAAATGATTTAAATCGCAATACAGGCATGCCAAACACCCACGCTCAAACGCTCAATCGAAAGCATGTATTTGGGGCTTCAAATTGGATATTTAACAAAAAGCAGAGAAGATTTTACGAAAGACGCAAAAGTGAAAAGCACTTTTAAATACAAGTTTATAATTAGAAACTGTAGAACCATTAACTTTAACTACATCATAAAGCTAGTTCGTCCTTCTAGGATTCGTAATGGATGCTAAGGGCCTCAGTTTTAGATCCTAATAGACGGCTGATGCTGATATTAAGTGATAGGAAGAAATCAAAATCTAGATGGTGAGGTATACTAACCCCATACATCAATAAATTTCATAGTTTTTATACATTTGTATGTCTAATGATTTTAGAAGAAAGCCATGTGCGTATATATATTCTGAACCATTCTACCATTCAAAGGATTTAAAACGCGGCATGCAGGTCAGCGACAAACCTCAGGACTAAGTTCATCAGTGTCGTTTACCACTTGCAATCACGAAGATTGAACAGAAGACAAAAAAAAATTTAAGTTAGTTACTGTAGAACAAAACAGTGAATTAAACTGCATCACACATTTGTTTCGTCCTTCTAGAACTCGTCAGTGATGCTAAGGGCCTTAACTTTGAAGCCTAGAAGGTGGCTAAGGAAATTACAAAAAGATAGAAAGAAAGGTATTAAATCTACATGCCAAGTCTAATATGGAAGTCTGAAAAGATTTTTAAAATCTATTTCCACGTCGCTCGCGATTTTCAAAGAAAACAAATTACACACTATGAATCCTCAAAGCGTATTCTTGGCAATTCTTTTTCTCGTTTTTTTTTCACACTCTGAACGAATTTCGAAGAATATCGGTCAATTATTATAATGAGTTGAATTTTTAAGTTCTGAAAATAAAACGAACGTAACTATCAGAAAAAATATACGGGAAAATAGCTTTTACTGGGAATTTGGTTTGAAGACATTGAACAAAAAAGTGTTTAAAAAATATCTGCGTAATTATCAGAACAAAATTTGATAAATGGTAATACAATTCGGAGCGGGCAAAACATTCGATACGTAGAGAACTTCGAATCATCGAAATTGGATTCCTGGGAGTTTAACTGCATTTTTCTTTATCTAATTCAGTAAGCAATCCTTTCACTAGATCTACCTTTAACATTTTAAGTTCCATAAAAATCTTCTATACATTATGAACGCGCTCATTGTTAATAAATATTAATTGTTACTATGACATCGTTATGTAATGTGTAACCAGTGTTACTTTTAATGGAAAGAATGCATAAAAGAATTGTTGCATTTTATAAATCCGAACGCATATTCATGTAAAAAAAAGTCGGATTGAGAAATATTACTTTATCTGTATCGATACGGAAATCTTGTCGTAAACATCACTCATTTCCATGTATTACAACAAAATTCCTACTAAGCGACAGTCTAGCCATAGTCGTGTCCTTGAACACAATTTTTGCCTATATTTTATTTTATTCCTCTCAGGCGTTAGTGAAATAATGCAGCGATTTTCCAGTTGCTTCGCAACGACACTTATCGTAAAGATTTAATGAGATTTTGAAGAACACGACAAGGTTTTTAAAAAAATACGTATTTCACGTAAGATGGATTTATTTCGTATCTCCATTGATTATCGTTGGAATTTCATCTTTGTCTGTTTTGTTCTCAATAGAAAAGTCTCACAATAAGATTATCTAACCTACCAGAATATGCTTCCATTCACAGCATGAACACATAACTTCTGATAATTCCACGCTTTTCTTGATACACTGTTCACAATCAAATACAGTGCATGTTTTACTGGTTCACATAGAAGCACCCGAAATTCAAGACAATTGTTTATACATTGATTTGGTAAAGAGAAAGATCTTTTATAAATATATATACCTATAAGTTTTGCATTTCTTTTTAAATATTTGATTTTTAGATGAGAGTTGAATATGGAGAAAGAAGGTTGGTAGTGAGGGCAGGTGAAAGGTAAACGGGAAAGTACCAATAACAACAAAATGCGTGGAAATTGTTTCATGTATTACAATGTGGTTAAGACATAACTGTGATCAGTAACTGGACTCGTACAACTGTCAAAGTATCCTCTTTTCAATATCTCTTTTTATAGATATACTTTACAATCGTGTTTCTAAATTAAGAGAATGCCATTATCTTTGTCTAAAAATACACATCGTGAAAGGTCAAGGCGGAAACTTTGACATTTTTAAGTAACGATCCACGAATAGATGTTGTCGTATACGGGTCAGATCTATGTAAATTTCACTAAATTCAATTTACCATGTTGTTGACAGGGGTATTTTCGAGTTTCGCTGGCAGAACGATACTTAACTACTACAAAAAACTACACTATAAAACATAGCATTTTATTGCATTATCAGCTGTGAAGGTCAATTTACAAAGAAAAGAAACGCAACAATATATAAATACACTAAGTCTATAAATAGTGTCACCATGATTCTCCTCTAATCGTGACGTGCCTTCCTTACCATCATGTTATAACCAATTCTACAATTACCTATATATTTCTTGTAACCTGCACTAAATTCTTTAAATAACCCTTATACTCACGCTTCACGTTACACGGAAACAGACAAGTAAAAAGGAAAACAAAATGTTATAGCGAAAACATTTTCATATCATTTGTGAAATTGACAAATGTTAAAAAAACCCAAAAAATTCAAAGAGACAAGCTATCGACATATTGGCTAGAACGCCGACCTGGTGATGAAATAAAAATATTTCTTGGTCATTCTTTACTGACACACTATGTACATATTGAAAATCAAAGCATTTTTAAAGTCTTAACTAGTTAGCCTTACGTAAACAACAATAATCAATGACACACGTGATGAAAAAAATTAGATAAATTGCACGATGTAAATTTCAACCGATGTGGATAAAATCACACATGCTTTTCTTTTGACAGTAATTTTATCCTGGTTTACGCTTTGAGGGCATCGAACATATTTATCAGTTGTAATTGTTGAAAATAGATCCAAATATACAAAGAATACTTGTTTAATACATTTCCTTTTTAAGCAGGTGAAACACATCATCTCCTATCTACAAACAATGTTAAGATTTTGCAGTTTCGTTTTCTGAAATAAAGGTAAACGCAAGGGCTGCATGCCTACCTGCAATCATCATCCTTTAGGACTCAAATGAAGTTAGTGTTAAGCGTTGGTAGAGCCGCGCATTTTCATACTTGGGACCCTGGTTCGATTCCTGTCAGGTGTCTCTGCCTGGTTATGCTTTTCATGTTGCCTAAATTGCTATCTCGTCAATTGATAGACTAGATAAATATAATATCGTAATAGATTATTTTTTCCGCATTGTTTGTCCACTAAAAAAAACCCCAAGTGACAAAGAGATAGATGGGAATTTTGAAAATGAACGGCAGCAAAACATGAAAATACAAAAGACGCAGAATAGCGAAATAAGGTAAAGATATAACAGTGAGTGGAGACCGAAAACCGACAAACAAATGAAAAAAGTGGACTTTTGGCTCACCGTTCAAGCTTATTCTAATCGTGTCGGCCACCATTAATTGCTATGTATATGGGAAGAAACGTCAATCAAGAAAATGGCTGACACGTTGGAAATCGTCGCTGGATCCTAGACCCGTCCGAATTCCCGATAATGATACGTTCTCCGACGAGCATAACCAACAGAACAGAACTGAGCTCAAAACTGAGACATTAGTCTTCAATTCCGGCTGATTATGTGACGTATCTGTATAGAATGACTGCACGCGCCAGTGAATCCCACTTATACGCTCATTACTTCGTGGTCAATCTCTATTTGATTACGACCGCGTTCTACTAGTGTGGACGGCTGGACTGAATGAAGATTGACGTTCCCCGATTAATCTGTAAATTGGTGTTTTCACCAATCAAAACTTGGAATCATGTCTACGACGGGTTAGATAATATACTATGATACACTACATAGAGTATTAATGTAATCAAATGAAAGATCTTTACAATACTCAACGAACAATTGGCTAAGTTGCTTGTCCTCCAGTTTCTCATACAGACAAGTGTAGCACCCCTAGACTCCCTTATTTACCCCGAGTTCTAGATCTCTCTACATATATGAACACTTTTACTGTTCTGTAAATTTGCTATTTATTCGAATTTGATTTCAATGTTAAAAGCCCGTTTTTCTTATCAGCATAGCTTGTGACCGATTTCTTAGCATTAGCCACATGATAGCAGCAGAAAACGTGGATTAATTGATAAAAGGTATGCTTTCCTTCATGATAAATAATTTGTTTCATCGATTGGGGTGAAAACATTGATGTTTTTTTCATAAATGTCTTAAGAAATATTGTGACATGTAATTATCTAGTTGAGTAATAAATCACCGTGGAGGGGAACCTATGTGATCGAACAGACGAGCATATACCTTTTCAGATTTGTTCTAGGAATCGAACCCTGAACGCATAGGTGAAAAGCGTCACCAGCGAGCTCAAATAATTATACGAGATTGAGTCGTCACTGCATATTCATACTACACTACTTTCTGATTTGTGTAACCATCCTTGTCTCATGCGAGCACTGGCGTGTTCTGACTAATTACTAGAGTTAAAAAAAACAACACAAATAGGAGATATTGCAATAGGCCAGACTACAGCCATTCGACATGCTGCCTGTCGGTGGTAGCAAAAGTCAATAATGGCCGAAGATTTATGACAAAAAATATTTACGTCATCGCCGTATATCATAAGAGATGATAGTGTGCGTGACGGTTTTATTTCAACACCAGTATAATTGGATGGAGGGATATGGCTGCTGCACTCTGTTGTCCTTTGGTACCAATCATCTAGTGATAACTAATTTGTCCTCTCCTGATACCGTCGTCCCCGCTTCGTCTCGTCTTCTCAGGAACACGCCGGTTCGTTTGTACAGATGTGGTTCTGACGATTAGGTGTTTGATCTGACATGAGGTGTTCACTTCAACATTGTCTGACTGCCTATTCTCACAATATGCTAAACATTATGTGGCATGCCATTAAAATAATAACATTTTTAATGGCTGCAAAAACGTTATCAATATATAATTGGGCTATTTTTATAATGTTGTGGTGACTAACGAGGACTGATGTATTTCCTGTTTGGAAAAGTGTGAACAGTTGTCATAGTGGAGTGAATTGTTGTGATAAATGAGTGTGGACTAACGTGAACTGTTGTGATAGTGGAGAGTGGACTAACATACTGTTGTGATAGTGGAGTGTGGACTAACGAGAGTTGTTGTGATAGTGGAGTGTGGACTACCGCGAGTTGTTGTGATAGTAGAGTGTGGACTAACTGGAACTGTTGTGATAGTGGAGTGTGGACTAACGTGAACTGTTGTGATAGTGGAGTGTGGACTAACGTGAACTGTTGTGATATTGGAGTGTGGACTAACGTGAACTGTTGTGATAGTGGAGTGTGGACTAACGTGAACTGTTGTGATAGTGGAGTGTGGACTAACGAGAGTTGTTGTGACAGTAAAGGGTGGACTAACGTGAATTGTTGTGATAGTGGAGTGTGGACTAACGTGAACTGTTGTGATAGTGGAGTGTGGACTAACAAGAGTTGTGATAGTGGAGTGTGGACTAACGTGAACTGTTGTGATAGTGGAGTGTGGACTAACGAGAGTTGTTGTGATAGTGGAGTGTGGACTAACGTGAGTTGTTGTGATAGTGGAGTGTGGACTACCGCGAGTTGTTGTGATAGTGGAGTGTGGACTAACGTGAACTGTTGTGATATTAGAGTGTGGACTAACGTGAACTGTTGTGATAGTGGAGTGTGGACTAACGTGAGTTGTTGTGATAGTGGAGTGTGGACTAACGTGAACTGTTGTGATAGTGGAGTGTGGACTAACGTGAACTGTTGTGATAGTGGAGTGTGGACTAACGAGAGTTGTTGTGATAGTGGAGTGTGGACTAACGTGAACTGTTGTGATAGTGGAGTGTGGACTATCGTGAACTGTTGTGATAGTGGAGTGTGGACTAACGAGAGTTGTTGTGATAGTGGAGTGTGGACTAACGTGAACTGTTGTGATAGTGGAGTGTGGACTAACGTGAACTGTTGTGATAGTGGAGTGTGGACTAACGTGAACTGTTGTGATAGTGGAGTGTGGACTAACGTGAGTTGTTGTGATAGTGGAGTGTGGACTAACGTGAACTGTTGTGATAGTGGAGTGTGGACTAACGTGAACTGTTGTGATAGTGGAGTGTGGACTACCGCGAGTTGTTGTGATAGTGGAGTGTGGACTAATGAGAGTTGTTGTAACAGTAAAGGGTGGACTAACGTGAATTGTTGTGATAGTGGAGTGTGGACTAACGTGAACTGTTGTGATAGTGGAGTGTGGACTAACGTGAACTGTTGTGATAGTGGATTGTGGACTAACGTGAACTGTTGTGATAGTGGAGTGTGGACTACCGCGAGTTGTTGTGATAGTGGAGTGTGGACTAACGTGAACTGTTGTGATAGTGGAGTGTGGACTAACGAGAGTTGTTGTGACAGTAATAGGTGGACTAACGTGAATTGTTGTGATAGTGGAGTGTGGACTAACGTGAACTGTTGTGATAGTGGAGTGTGGACTAACGTGAACTGTTGTGATAGTGGAGTGTGGACTAACGAGAGTTGTTGTGACAGTAAAGGGTGGACTAACGTGAATCGTTGTGATAGTGGAGTGTGGACTATCGTGAACTGTTGTGATAGTGGAGTGTGGACTAACGTGAACTGTTGTGATAGTGGAGTGTGGACTAACGTGAATTGTTGTGATAGTGGAGTGTGGACTAACGTGAACTGTTGTGATAGTGGAGTGTGGACTAACGTGAACTGTTGTGATAGTGGAGTGTGGACTAACGAGAGTTGTTGTGACAGTAAAGGGTGGACTAACGTGAATTGTTGTGATAGTGGAGTGTGGACTAACGTGAACTGTTGTGATAGTGGAGTGTGGACTAACGTGAACTGTTGTGATAGTGGAGTGTGGACTAACGTGAACTGTTGTGATAGTAGAGTGTGGACTAACGTGAACTGTTGTGATAGTGGAGTATGGACTAACGTGAACTGTTGTGATAGTAGAGTGTGGACATGCGTGTGCCGTTGTGAAAGTGGAGTGTGGACTAAACAGCGCCGTTATGAATGTGGACAAACGTGCATTGTTGTGAAAGTGGAATGCAGACTAATTTTCATTGTTGTGAAAGAGAGATGTAGAAAAAGGTACACCGATGTGAAAGTGGACTGTTGACTAACGTGCACTGTCGTGATAGTGTGATGTAAAGAGCATGGACTATTTCGTGTCGACACACGGCATCACTTTCAGTTAAAATAAATTTCTCAATGTTTCGTGAACTGTTCCGATGTAACAGAAATGTTTCGTTTTTAACTTTGATAGAAGCTGTCGATAGCCAGTCTCATTCACATTTTTGTGGTTGACTTATCTTCAGATTCCACCATTTCCTATTGGATATTATTTCGTTTTCAACATGACTATGATGTGATTTTCTTGTGATAAAGTTCGCAAATTGTTCTGGATACACACACATGTCCGTTGATCTAAGAGAACTATTGATGACGTTTCGGTCATATCAAGCCAACTGTATTTACGGTGTATTTTTTAAACGCGTTTGCTGAAAATAGATAAATAACAGGATGTATCTAGATAATGAAGGTTCATGTCTTTAGAGAATATAATTAGCAACTGAACGTTGTATTATTGTTTAGAGGCCTGTGAAGAAAATAGATAAACATCATCATGTTGGCTGTTGTCTTTAATATTAGATCGATTTGCTCTCTCTCTCTCTCTCTCCCTCCCCCTCTCTCTCTCTCTCCCCCCCCTCTCTCTCTCTCTCTCTCTCTCTCTCTCTCTATGGTGTTGGGAATTTTCGTACCGAAGAATTTTCGTTCGAGGCAATTTTCTGGCGTCTGGACATGAAGGCGAAGACGAGAGGATACTATTTCTTCTCACCGTTGATGCTGACGAAGGCATGGATGGAAAACAACTGTCCAGTTCCAACGAAGACACCTGGTACAGCCTGAAGCAAATCAACATTAACAATTAACAACACAAAATATAAAACGTATATAATTAACACAAAAATAAGCTAACAGCCTGAAACAGAAAGAAACTTATTTTTCATGTAACCAGTCATTGTTTCATACCTTAAACATTCCGTCCATGTACCACTGTCGGGCCTGGCGAAGAATCCTAAGTTGGAATGCTGATGCGAAGATGAGATGTCTCTGCCCATCGTCGGTAGTGATGTCTGCTAGAATGAAGTCGTCGCACTGCAGGAATTCCCGGTTTAACTGCAAATAAAAGTTTAAAAAATACAAATTAAATTATAGCAAAAAAATAATGCACATTAACTGCCATATTAACCTGCTAAATAAATACATAGTCCTGTAAATAAACTTTTTTTTTACATGAACTTACAACGATATCTGTACTGGAGTGCTCATCTGGTCTGGAACTGGCTCTGTCGAGGTTGAATACTCTCTTAAGGTTGCTGCGCTTGGGTGCAAGAAAACGATGCTCTGCGTCCAGTTCGTCCAAAATGGCCGATTCCACTATATCCATTGCTGGCCGGAATAGGTTGTCTCTGGCGATGTTCTTGGCCTGAAAAATAAATAGATATTCTTACTTCTATGCACTATAATTAAAGATGCATGTAACATACTATACTATCGATTTTTGGCCTGAAAGAAAAGATATACATATGAAACAAATACTAAAACAAATTACATACATTCACGTACCATCATGGTTATCTTGGCCTTGGCTGGCTTCTTTGCATCAGGTGGATGGACGTGTGTCTGCAAACCGCGGTTGGAGGTCTGGTGTACCTGATTCACCGACGCGTAGAAGTGCAGTTTCTTCGAACGGAGGCTGCATGTCCAAATTGTTGAAGACTGGTTGGCTCTCTGAAAAAAAATTAAAAAATGAAAAATTAAAAAATATTTATACGTTATTTGTATCATATTACCAGTGGAAGTTTCTTTTAATAAAATGATTACCAATTTTTAACGAATAGACATCCCTAATACTTATCCAATTTTATAAAATGGTGCTTGGTACCTTGATATTGTGTTTATTATTTTGTCTTACCTTCACAGTATAGGTATACCCTTGACTCGACACTAGAAGGGGCTTTCCACGTGTTGTACCAGTAGGGAGAACCTCGTAGGTAGTTGGCTGATCAAGATGCTGTCTGATGCTGGATAACCATGTACATAGAAAGATCTGGATATAAACAAAATGAAATAACGAAAATGTTATAATGTTGAAATTCATGAAAGATGTATCATACGGATTATTAAAAAAAAGATTTTCATTAACTCAGAAACAATTACTTACTGCTCAAGAGGATTTTCGGTCCTCTGGCCTGTTCCTGTCGGGCAGGTTGAATGAATCATCTATGTCCATTGGTTGGGGTGGTGGCTGTATATCGGCAGGTGGTGGTGGTGGCGGTATATCGGCAGGTGATGGTGGTGGTGGTATATCGGCAGGTGGTGATGGTGGCGGTATATCGGCAGGTGATTGTGGTGGCGGTATATCGGCAGGTGGTGGTGGCGGTATATCGGCGGGTGGTGGTGGTGGTGGCGGTATATCGGCAGGTGATTGTGGTGGTGGTGGTGGCAGTAGTGGTGGTGGTGGCGGTATATCGGCGGGTGGTGGTGGTGGTGGCGGTATATCGGCAGGTGATTGTGGTGGTGGTGGTGGCAGTAGTGGTGGTGTGGCGGTATATCGGCGGGTGGTGGTGGTGGCGGTATATCGGCGGATGGTGGAACAACATCCATGGGCTCATCGCATACTTCTTGTGCTAAACAAGTGGTGCATACAAAGTGCAGCTCTGTCCGGTTCTTTACCGCAGCCCTGTAGTCAGCTAATGAAAAATCTGCAAATAAAGTGATATACATATATCTGTCATTATATCTAGTTTAATTTTAGTTACACGAAAATTAATAAACCTTTATTGTATGACTGGATTTAAATAAATTATACAGTTTAATTCAATAGTTAATAGTTAATAAAATAAGACAATAAGATATCACTTTATGAAAGTTGTATTACTTAATTATAAAAGTAATGAAAAACATATATAACTAATACTATAATATATATATATAATAATACCTATTCAAACTATACAGTTATACAGTTTATTTATACAGTTAATGGAATACAATAATAATTTAACATATAAAAAAATTAAAAGAACTTATTAAAATATCAATACAATAATTCAAAAAAATATTCAAGTTATGATATATACACACACTTAAAAAAGTGCAACTTACCAGTCTGGCAGGTTCGGTGAAGCCAACTATCACATATATCGCAAGTGATGCCATATTGTCTAGGTCGGACTCGTTGGTTGCACACAATACACAAATCTTGATCTGCCATCATTCACGATGAACGAGATTATGGTTCGGAAGCGATTGAGTGCCATACTTAAAATCAACTCAACTCAATATCTCCTCATAAATTTCATTGGTCAGTTAAACCAGAGCTGGTGAGACCTCCTCACAAACGCGTAATAAAAACAATACAACACATTGATCATGTTAACAATCTTTAATAATTAACTAAAACAACATCGTCTTCTGGAAGGTCTAAAAACCATATACACCTTATACACACACAACTTATTCTATAGTACTACTATATAATAGTAGTACGAAAATTCTCTGGACGAAAATACCCGGGACGAAAATTCCCGGGACCCTCTCTATTGATAACAAAAATGTTAGTATGTAATTTTCATTGAGTGTCTATTAATTTCATTTGCAACCAAAGTAATCTAGTAACAATTTTATCGAGTCTGTAATTTAAAGTAGAGTGAAACAAATTGAAACACCGACGGGTTTCTGTACCGTCAGTCGTTCTGTATAGTAGTCGGTATGTTTCCGGATCCGCCAAAGCGCGCGTGAGTTTAATTTCCTACCAGTGACACAAAATATAATGGGTTTGGTTACATTTAATAATAGGTTGTCTGGGTCTGTCACCTTGTCATGAGTCGCGGGGTATTCCCGAGTAGACTAATATCTCTGTCCCCACGGCAGGCATTCTTTAATTGAATGTCTTCTAGCGATTGTTTTAAGTTCCATTTTTTATATTGAAATTGTTGAGAAATCACGTCCATTTTCACAAGTAAATTACTAGTCTTCGGCCCCTAATGTTGATAATATGTAATTAGAACCAGTTGTGTATCTCCCGTACAAGATAGTGTAATTACTCGCTAGAAATCGTGAGTAATTTTTCTGTCGAAATATTCCGATGTTTTAATCTTGCCTCCGGAAGACAAGATAAATTTTCCTTGTCATTTCCGTAATTGTGTTATGCGATTGATAGTAGATGGAATCGCCAATATTCCTATCAAGGGAACTAAAGGATGGCCTGATTCTAATTCCTCCCAAGTAATAGGAGGTCTTGCATTAAGTTGTGAATGAGGTCTGGCTTGTAGTCTCCCGGGAACACGGCTCCATATAATAATCTGTGTTAGGTTTTTTCATCCAATGGTAGCTTTCACCCCCCACCCCCACCCACCCACCCAACCTCATTCAAGGAGATGTTCATTTTTCTTACTTCTTTGATTTGTTAATATAAAAGAAGGCCACATACGTTTACAAATACAAATGTAATATTTCATATTCTTTACGTGAATAATCCTCTTTATACGTACACGCGATTCTCCGTTATTTCATACCACATTTGATTTGTTTAACATCAGTGGTAATTTGACTTGACATCTCATAATGATTATCTCGACAAGACGACGTAAATTGTGCCTGTATGTCGCTTATAATGCGAATTGCACTGTAAAACAACTGGATGACAGAAATGGGCTGCCTTTCGTTCCTTTATGATTTAAGCTTTGTCATTAAAAGGATAAAAAATACTGAACACGTCTTAATTGCAAAACATACGTTTCCTACAGAACATTTAGGAATTTGTTTTGTTTTATATTTTCTAACATCCTATCAATATCTGTATGTATGCATTTAAGGACGGTTTACCGTTGTTTCCGAGGTGATGAGGAAAGTTGTGATATGACCGTGAACTCTCTCTTTTTATAAAACGGAAATAACTCGAGATAGGAGTGCTATCACATAGATGTATGCACCCGAAGGTCTCCTCTCGTTCAAAATAGATGGATAAATCAGTCGTTATACTACATAATGCTGAGAATCTCGAACATCTCGGCAGGAAACAGAATGCAAATTCAAAACTGAAGTTATGTCACAGGCAAAATTTAGAAAAAAATGTTCAGGAAGAACAGAAAATATCACATCCCCAATTTAATAATCTATTACAAATTATCAATATAATAAAATGCTAGACAGTCCTGTGGCTGAAGATATTTCCCGATGGCTTCCCGTTCAAATATCTTCAGCCTCATCTCGAGAAAAATAGCTGAGCGTCAGGGCTTAACATAAAACAATGTGCTATTACCCTCATAACCGTGTGATAGCTTGACAAAACTAAAATAAATTTATCTTAGCATCTCTATAGCACGGCTATCGACAGAAAACTGGTTTAAATACAACAAAAGCAGCTCGCTACGAAATATGACCATTTCTGTATTTTTGTTTGTTTCTTTTAATAAAAGAGACGAAAGCACTTCAGAAAAATGAAAATTTTAGTGTACGTAGGAAAATCGCTGGAGTGTTGCATAACACAAAACAGACGAATTAGTGATAAGTTTGAGTGAGACTCCAAGGAACACTCTAATGTATTCTGTCTGTATCCATATCCATCCCATGTATGACGTAATTAATTATTCTAAACACAGATAAAAAAAAAAGACATAGACATGTTTTCCATTAAGATGAAAAAGATAAAGAAAAATGTCGTTTCCCGCGGACACGTACCGGTATGATCATGGCCGTGAGAAACACTAGAAGCGCTAATGTTTTCCACTGTGCAAAAACTGCATAACAACACGGCTAACGGCCAATGACGTATGGCCTTCGGCGCAAACATTGACAGTAGATTCATACCCAGCTATATATTTCAGAACCGAAGCATATACAGAAGATGTACATCTAAATTAAAACAGAAGACGCGTAGGTTTCAATATCACCAAGAGACTGAAATAAAAATATCCATATATGGTAAAATATTTCTGTTATCATAAGTCCCTGGTGCATTGGATCGAAGAACATCGAAAATAGTGTCTGTTTCAACATTTATTTATTAACAGTAGTTACTATCTACAGCCTTGTGATAACAACATGTCATAATAATTTTCAGTCTCAGTTGCTTTTTTCTTTCCCAGAAGCATGATAATGAGAGCTGGTATGGTCATGGTACTAATAATCTAGAATTTCATCTGAACGGTAAATGTCAAAATGTAATTGAGAATAATCTAAATGCTTGTATGGTGAAATTTAAGTTTACGTAAATATGAAAACCTCTGTCATGTCTCTAATGCAGTCATTGTTGTTTTGATAGTTTGACTTTTACGGCTATATCAAAGACATGTTTGCATACTTATTACACAGGATTTCCTTTTTTTTTGTCTTTGCAGAGATAAGAAAGTGATAGAGGGTAAGAATGCCTATCGACGCCGTTCGTTGTTTGGAAAGAACCGTCAGAAACAAAAGGATAGCCTCGTCCGCCATCAAAGCATGTCATTACCGCCGAACATCCGCCTAAATCGACAGAATTCTACGCATGTGCAGGCCACTAATTCTAATTCAAACTCCAATCAGAAATTTCCTTGGACCACTAAGGACCGTTCTCCGTCGGAGGACGCGGATGACAGGCTGAGCACCATCAGTTCCAAGGAGGAATCGCACAGCCATGGCAGCGATAGGCGAAAGTCTTGCGTCGCTGCGAGCGGAAATAACAAGAAACAAGATTCACAATGTCAGACTGACAATGTAATGTTTGAAGAATACCTAGCACGCTCTCGTAGCGAAAGGGCCGGAAGTTCACTCAGAAGTCGAGCATCAACTGGAAGAAATTCTGAAGGAGCTCATCGATGTGGTTCTGACAGTTCCATAAACAGTGATGAAATATTTCTGTCTCTTCCACCCAATAATGCACACGAAAGACGTGGGATGTACAAGACATCCCCTATTCACGGCGACAAGAGTCCTCTTCTTAATGACAGTGGAACACCAGACAAATGTTACGGAAATAGCCTAGTAGCCACATTGGAACCGTACGGTCATAGCGTCATGTCGGATTATCAAAGACAGGACGTGCCACCTCGAGTAAAAAGTACTAGCCCATATAGTACACTACACGACAATGCACATTCCAAACATGATCATCATTTTGAATGTAGCGCTAATGCGTTTCTTCATCCCAGCCCTAAACCACTTAGAGGCTCAATCGATCCAGTATTGCAACCACGTTTAACAAATGGACCTTTCTTAACGGCAACTGTATCTGCACCTTCAGGGTCTGCATACCAGTTGAAACCGGACGAAAGTTCCCTTTACGGACGTCGTCATAGTGACAACAGTGCCCTCATTAAGATCAGTGACCCAGAAACAGTTGTTCCAATGTCACAAAGACGGAACACTACACCCAACCGTCGGCCATCTCCGAAATGTGACCAATCACGGACCGAGGCTAATGAGCCACTGCTAGAACGGCATTCATTAGATGTTTCCAATTCCTCTCCTGTTTATTTTTCCCATGTCGACTGTGTCAGAGACAGTAGACTCACCCCAGACATTAAGACAGATTTCATCAGATTGCCACCAGAGAAGCGTGTTCCTACTAGTGCCTTTACCCAGATCCCTTTAGGGGCGCCTAGTCTGAACTCCTACGGACCCAGCAGTAGCGCTACCTCCCCGTCTCCTGATAGTACCATGTCTACAGGGCTAAGTCAGCTGGAGGAGGAAGAGGTTTCGATGATATCATTTCATTCTTATCTAAAAAGTCACGGCGTTGATTTAGATATGTCTTCCGTACAATCAAGCGACGTATGAAACATTTTGTATTGTTCAACATTTCCCATTTCTCACTTTGGCAGAAACTAACAGTGTTTTTATATAGAAATTTTGAATCGTGTATTTATCTGAGGAATTATTTTCTGGTAGAAATGAATTATTTTAAGATGTGATTGAAAAAATGTCATGAGTAATCTTGGCAAATCAGACATTTAAACAAACTCAAGCTCGTCTTATCGCAAAACAGATGTAAGCTTGATTTACTGGATTTAAGAAAAATCCTAACGTGGCAAGGACGAAGATACTGAAGATGACAAGGAGTTGAATGTGACAAATAGCTTTACTGAAAACACATGTATAATAACCCTTCCGTTCTATCAGTATAAATGATCTTTTCTTTAACTAGAACAACAGGTTTATCCTATCGATCTCGATGAACAATTGTCTACATGAGTATAAGTATTGGTCGAAGTGAATGATTGAAAGAACCAATAAAACCCTTCCCTGTTTGTATGTAGTGGACGATACCGTTTGTTGTCGTGATAAATTTCAATGTGCCATTAAAATTTATTTCCTTTTCAATATCTGATTTTAGAACTATTTTGTGCTGAAAGTATTATTCCATTTGTGGTATTTTCTTTTTTTTTCTCTCCTTTATTTTTCTCTTGTATTTTTCTCGCACTAGAGCTTGCTATTGAAACGTTTTGAAATGTTAAGAGAAATCTCATTCTCACGATCAGCTTGACACTGAAACAACATGTGATACATTAAAACATACCAATGTTGTATATATTAAGTTGCACATTAAAAACAATATCATTATAACAGAATAACGTAAACTGTTATAGATGAATATTAATTGATCAAAAACCGCCATCTTGATGACGTTTTATAGATAACAAAACGCTTCTAGAATACCGTCTAGTCATTGAGTTCCTTTGAATGTCTTAATCCGTCATTTTGTCTTCTCATATTTTATTACACGTTTGGGACTGAACGATTAAGTTTCATTACGTTTTTGGAACTGATCTGGGTAAGATGTTAAATAATCTCCGGAAATATGAGCGCCAAACAGTCTCAGATCACATGTGTTTTGTAATAATACTGGGATTTCCGTTGACAAAAAAACATGCAGGTGATTTCGATGCTTATTATGAGTACATGGGTACTGATAAAATATTTAGGTCATTTCACATAGGCGTCTTATGATCATACAATGATAATATTCTAACGACATGAACACGACAGGAAAAAAAATTAAAACTGGGAACCTTTGGGTAAGATAGTAGTCCCGTCCTATATAACAACACTAGACCCATATCTGGCCAGACAGATTCACAACTTTGAAGCATGTGTACTAAATTAAGGTTTTCTGCAAAATACGCAAAGTGTTCGTGCGTTTCGAATAAAATTCAAATTTTATGTCATTACATCAGGAAATACTGACAACAATGCCGCTTACCCCGCAGATTATCGAAAGTAACCCATCCATTTTAAGTAAAACAAAAGCAAAAAAACGACTGGAATAATATATCACACACTAGTACGATATATTTGTCTATGGTTAACTAAACACGTAATAGGCAAAGCGTTTTGTCATCGTTATCAATAATTTAAAAGAATATATATAGAATGTGTACTTTAGCTCAAAATGACATAAAAGTACTGATGATAGATGTTACATCTCACGTGAGAAGAAATTATCTGGAAAGTCATCAATCAAGCGCAGGTTAGAACATTACCGACTTCTGTGCGGTTAACAAGGGTGCATACATTGCCAAAATACTGCTAGTGTTATTTTTCCAGAGACAATCATAACCTTATAAGTTTATTTCTTGTGTTCAACTACACATCGAATTTCGTTGTCAGAAAACATTAATGATTTGCCTGTGTGTGATAAAAATAAAATGGCATATATATGTGTAGTTGTCAAAATATGTCTGACGCCGTGTCGAAATCTGGTGATATACAACCACGGATCGCAAGACAAACTATAATCTGTAGACTCCATCAAAAATGAAACTATGTTTATGGACGTTTGGGTGCCATCTTATCATCGTGGATCAGAAAAGAGGCAGAGACAGACACGCACCGACTGGGCACACTGATACCCATGGTGACAGAAAACGGTCACGCGACCTTCGGTTAAAGGTCAGAGGAGTCGTCAGATCCCCCCTGAAGACAAAATAGACAGGGTGATGATTTATGTCACACAATGTCATGTTAAATAAATCGACAGTCCATGCTGTTTTACTACGAACACGGGCGTATGTAAAACATGCACGCAATTCGGGCTGTCCATGTCATTTTCCCACGTAAACACTATGGCGTGTCAAATGTAACAATGTTTCCACACGCACATATGGTCGTGTCCTTTGTGATTTTAAAGTTAATGGAATACCGTCGTTTGCTGAACACCTACCGGCAACAAAGTTAATGACGGCAAAAATTGTACAAAAATAACACAAGTGTACAAATTTAGTTTTAGATAGATCCAAAACATATAAATTAAAGTGAAAACTTCCATGTTACAATGATATGATGTACTGTCATAACGACGCTTTTCTTTTACCTACGGTTGATCCACGACTTTCAATATAAATAAAGGCAAAAATATTTACAAGCCTTAATATGTTAACAGATTAGTTTTAATATACATGATGTACATGTATATATGAAAATGTGTATAGCAGTCAGATTAACATCAGGCAATATTTCGAAGATTCATAAAATTTTGGGTATAAATAATATATTCCGAATATAAAATGATAAGTTTGACTTAGACTAAAATCAAATTAACATGCCTTATAATGATGGCAACATCTTCGAACTCTTAAGGTCATCCACGTGGCTCAAGACTCCACCACCACAGGAAGGATTGCCATATTCAAATTAGGACAGTAGGTTATTTTTGAAAAGGGAACAGATCAAGATATGTAAACAATCCTTGTGCAGTGTACGTGTATCAATGGTAGCAAACATCAAAAGGATCTCTCGATTTACAGAGAACATATTCTATCATTTAAGTATCATATGATTTGTAGCTTCCGTTTGAAAATACCCAAATCATGATACAGTATTAGATAATTAATTAATATGAGGTTTTGGTTTTGTTTGTTTTCCGTGAACTACATAACAGAAGTACAGTGCACATGAATATGTAGCATACTTCAGGTGATGGAATTCTCTTCCAAGTTGTTTTTTTATGCGGTCAAGACCTCCTACCCCGACTTCGACAGTCTAAATCATATAAATACGAGACCCAAGGAGAATAATATTAAAAAATATTACCGCACCAGTGCTGTATCAATTCATATTCACAAAAACATAATCGAGGAAAACAGACATCAATCGAATACATCAATAAATTTGGTCATTTTCGTATATTTGATAATTAAAAAATTACTTCGAGTACATGTGTTTATTCTAAATAGTGCTACTATTCAAATGAATTAAACCATGGCCAACTTCGGGCGTTAAAAGTCCACCACCGTGTCTACCACCTGCAATCCGGAAGTCACACAATATAACTAATATGTTGAGAAATTTTGTGAAATCACTATATGGAAACATTCAGGGTTTGCCACTACTAGGAGAATGTTGATAGAATATATATCTATTGTAAACGTCTAGATGATTCTTATCAGAGAACAGAAATGAGCTGAATGCGTTATGCAGTTGAAGTTTCAGCAAAAGAAACTGTTATATAATAAATCATTTAGCACAAATAAATTTCAGTTTTTGGAAAATTAGCACAGTGAGAAATTCACGCGTTAGTTATAATTGTTTGATATAAACAACATTCAGAAGAGACGATCACCGCAGTATTACTTTACCATATTCCTTTCAGCGCGAAAATCGCTAAAATAGAATTACTGATAATTTTAGTATAGGTGTAAACCTTTTTGGCCTCAAATCGACGAATATGATGGAACAATATGATGTGTCATGCATGCGAAAGCAGTAGAACATTGAAAGATTTTAACAGGACATTTGTCATACGATAGACATAGCTAGTGTATAAAACAGAAACGTATTAAAGGTCTTTAACAAAAGCAAACACCTGTGGTTTAAGTACTTCTATATTTGGAATTGGTAGTCTCATCAAGTTTGATGATTCCAGACAGGAGTCTTCATTCTGATAAATAGAAGGAAGCTGCTACGTCATTTGGACAGAACAGTTTTTAAAGACGACGCCGCGTTTGTGATGAAACTGGAGCCATAAGTAAAGGTTACCCAAAGATTAGGTGTGGCGAATATTGATGACTGTTTTGACTAAATATCATGGTAAATAAGCAATCAATACATCGGCCTATCGTTATAGGCAGAAATCAATTGAGATTATTAGTCAAATATTTATATGATGATACGACACTTGGATACAATATATTACTTAAATATCTGTTGGTAACTACCCTGTGAGGACTTTTATATCGAAAACGTTGGTTAGTTATTAATCTTTATCACATAACAACGTTTAACGAAACCTTTCATAGTACTTTCAGGTCATTAATGAGGAACGAATTGTTAATTTCGTTACTTATCTTACATTTTGGTGACGAATAAGCTGTTTACAAGAATAAACTACAGTTGTTAAGTATCACAGATTCGTCATTTGGATCATCACAATTTTCCGTCATTCATCTGTGTCAGTGGTACTGTCTACACGAAGTTGTTGATGATACTACAGAGACGTTTTATGTGTCAGTGGTACTGTCTACACGAAGTTGTTGATGATACTACAGAGACGTTTTCTGTGTCAGTGGTACTGTCTACACGAAGTTGTTGATGATACTACAGAGACGTTTTCTGTGTCAGTGGTACTGTCTACACGAAGTTGTTAATGATACTACAGAGACGTTTTCTGTGTTAGTGGTACTGTCTACACGAAGTTGTTGATGATACTACAGAGACGTTTTCTGTGTCAGTGGTACTGTCTACACGAAGTTGTTGATGATACTACAGAGACGTTTTCTGTGTCAGTGGTACTGTCTACACGAAGTTGTTGATGATACTACAGAGATGTTTTCTGTGTCAGTGGTACTGTCTACACGAAGTTGTTGATGATACTACAGAGACGTTTTCTGTGTCAGTGGTACTGTCTACACGAAGTTGTTGATGATACTACAGAGACGTTTTCTGTGTCAGTGGTACTGTCTACACGAAGTTGTTGATGATACTAGAGACATTTTCTGTGTCAGTGGTACTGTCTACACGAAGCTGTTGATGATACTACAGAGATGTTTTCTGTGTCAGTGGTACTGTCTACACGAAGTTGTTGATGATACTACAGAGACGTTTTCTGTGTCAGTGGTACTGTCTACACGAAGTTGTTGATGATACTACAGAGACGTTTTCTGTGTTAGTGGTACTGTCTACACGAAGTTGTTGATGATACTAAAGAGACGTTTTCTGTGTCAGTGGTACTGTCTACACGAAGTTGTTGATGATACTACAGAGACGTTTTCTGTGTCAGTGGTACTGTCTACACGAAGTTGTTGATGATACTACAGAGACGTTTTATATGTCAGTGGTACTGTCTACACGAAGTTGTTGATGATGCTAAAGAGACGTTTTCTGTGTCAGTGGTACTGTCTACACGAAGTTGATGATACTACAGAGACGTTTTCTGTGTCAGTGGTACTGTCTACACGAAGTTGTTGATGATACTACAGAGACGTTTTCTGTGTTAGTGGTACTGTCTACACGAAGTTGTTGATGATACTACAGAGACGTTTTCTGTGTCAGTGGTACTGTCTACACGAAGTTGTTGATGATACTACAGAGATGTTTTCTGTGTTAGTGGTACTGTCTACACGAAGTTGTTGATGATACTACAGAGACGTTTTCTGTGTCAGTGGTACTGTCTACACGAAGTTGTTGATGATACTACAGAGACGTTTTCTGTGTCAGTGGTACTGTCTACACGAAGTTGTTGATGATACTACAGAGACGTTTTCTGTGTCAGTGGTACTGTCTACACGAAGTTGTTGATGATATTAGAGACATTTTCTGTGTCAGTGGTACTGTCTACACGAAGTTGTTGATGATACTACAGAGACGTTTTCTGTGTCAGTGGTACTGTCTACACGAAGTTGTTGATGATACTACAGAGACGTTTTCTGTGTTAGTGGTACTGTCTACACGAAGTTGTTGATGATACTAGAGACATTTTCTGTGTCAGTGGTACTGTCTACACGAAGTTGTTGATGATACTACAGAGATGTTTTCTGTGTCAGTGGTACTGTCTACACGAAGTTGTTGATGATACTACAGAGACGTTTTCTGTGTCAGTGGTACTGTCTACACGAAGTTGTTGATGATACTACAGAGACGTTTTCTGTGTTAGTGGTACTGTCTACACGAAGTTGTTGATGATACTAGAGACATTTTCTGTGTCAGTGGTACTGTCTACACGAAGTTGTTGATGATACTACAGAGATGTTTTCTGTGTCAGTGGTACTGTCTACACGAAGTTGTTGATGATACTACAGAGATGTTTTCTGTGTCAGTGGTACTGTCTACACGAAGTTGTTGATGATACTACAGAGACGTTTTCTGTGTTAGTGGTACTGTCTACACGAAGTTGTTGATGATACTACAGAGACGTTTTCTGTGTTAGTGGTACTGTCTACACGAAGTTGTTGATGATACAACCGAGACGTTTTCTGTGTTAGTGGTACTGTCTACACGAAGTTGTTGATGATACTACAGAGATGTTTTCTGTGTTAGTGGTACTGTCTACACGAAGTTGTTGATGATACAACCGAGACGTTTTCTTTTCTCTCGTGCAGATACCAATAGCTATATAATCATTGATTTTTAAATCTGATGCTAAAATAATAATGCACTGTCGGCATTATTGTTTTAAAAGTTGATGTGTCAATGAAATCCCAAATGTCACCCAACGCGCGGAAAGCTTCGCTCAAACTGTTGGATCAGGAATTAGGTAGGCGATGTCATCAACGAAAGCAGAACAAAATATTCGGTTATTTTTAACGTAAAAATTGATAAAAAAAGAAGTGAATATTCTACAGCCGATTATTTTCGCGAGATAATGTTTTCGTTTTTTGTTGTTGTTCTGTGATAGCGAAAAGTTAATCCATGAAATAATAAGATTTATGTATTTAATGTCCGTAGTATCCAGATTTTAGTTCTAAAACATTTAAATTTTAATTCGTTCGAACATAACTAGATCGTTTTAAAAGAATATCGTCAAAATTTGACCCAAGCTTGTACGATAGCACTTTTCAAAATAAATTTAGAACAACAGAGCCTATTAAAAAATTAACGATTTTCGTGCAAGATTCCGACCAATGACAAACTCACAGCACCGGGTTTAACAGTCGTCATAGTGACCTCATTAAAAATAGTTTGTTTCTTTGCACGATATGAATCTGGACGTATTTGGTACCTGCCAAGTCCTGAACACGACATTCAATACATAGTTTGGTCAAGGTTTATATGGCGGGTGCCGTCGATGTAGCAGAATACGCTTACTCTTCCAGAACACGTGGTCTTATTTTCCTTGTTCTTTTTCTTGAACATTGGCTTATACAAAATACAATATGGGCGAATTCACTCTGTAGCAAGGCGGTTAAGCAATAAAGTTGAATAGATAATTAACATATCGATATAAAATCTCATTTTCAATATTCAAAACATCCAGTCCATACATCCTGTCACGGTTTATATTACCTATCAGAGATATCATGTTGACTGAGACTATTTCAATGACTGGATACAGTTACAACAGGTTTTCAGTCTCCGTAGCTTTTCCTTTCACTAGGCGCTGCATCACAGACTAAAGGTAATCTGTATTTTTCAATGTTGTCCTTATTTATTCGTAGCATCACCGACCTTTGCCGTCAAAATGCTGGTATTTTATTCAATACCTTGTCCTGGGGCATTGAGCTTTCATGGGTATTTGTCACAAATATCGGTTTTGTAATGTAAAGTTGTTTCACATGTATTGTGATATAGATACAATTTTAAAGTAGTATATTGCAAATCACAAGTATATTTGACCCACGTAATGTGTTTACTAGAAGCTGTGGCTGAGTTTGGAGTGACATTTCAGTAATACCAAGATTAAACAGCAATGTTACAGAACACACTATTATTAAATACACACGAGCAGCAATTGCACCACGTTAATGAAGATAGATGGAAACTTCGACTTGATATACTTTGTCAGCTCGGGATCAGCTACTACGATTTCCTTGTGATCTCTCTGGAAGATAGGCTTCTGTCAAACTGGCTACTATATGTAGCTTGTGATTAATGAAACCTTCAATCCATTGGTTGGTTAATTTCCGAAATACGAGGCTCGATACGGGTTTCAGTCAATGCAATGATCTAACCTGATGACTGAAATACATAACTCAGACCCAAGAGGAGGGGGAATTTGTCACTGTTACACTGATAACCTTGTCACGTGTACGAAGTTGACGTTACGTCAATGCGCCGTGACGGTCAAGTCGTTCATTATTTTGACCTGTCGCTATCCTGGGATGACAAAGAGAAATGTGAAGAAGTTTGCCAAGAGGAATAGAATACATAACGTTTGTACTACCTAATTAACTTAACAAGTGAAGTGGATTTACTACAACGTTTCAAAAGTAATATTACATACACTATGTAAATCTACGGAGCCCGTTCATTGACATGCTCCATACTTATTTTGTTTCGTTTTTTCGAAATATTATTTCGTTTATTAGAAATATTATTTCGTTTTTTCGAAATGTGAATTCGTTTTTTCGAAATGATAATTCGTTTTATCGAAATAATATTTTATTTCGTTTTTTCGAAATATTATTTCGTTTTTTCGAAATAATATTATTTCGAAAAAACGAAATAAAACAAGTATGGAGCATGTAAGTTAATGGTCTCCGTATAAATCTGTGTGGATTTGAGTGACGTTATTTTATTTCTAACCTTCAGTGACGTGACGATGACATTCATAACCAACCGACAGCGACGAGGAAGGAAAAAAATGACGTTTTTGGATAAGTTTTGTTATATTTAGTCGTAAAGTATAAAGAAATGTTCTTCTCAAGAAAGTGGGCAGACCTGTACAATGTATCATTTTTATCCAACCTATGAATACATATAACATATGCAAAAATTTACATGGCGGGTGTCGACGATGAAGTAGAATACGCTTACCTTTCCGGAACATTTCGATTATCATCCATGTACTTCCTGAAGGATCCCTGTGTATTTTTCTTTTATTCAGACGTTGCAAACTTTTTTCTTGTTTTTTTTTTTTTTTTTTTTAATTTCGGTTTAAGCGACATCTCTTGTTAAGTATATCAGTTCAAATGGTCGATGTTTATTGCTAATGCGTACCACCGTCTTAACTACAGATTCGTTGAGGTTATATCTGGCACGAAAAATTTAGGACCTAAAGCACCAGAAATGCATGTCTTTGAATGATGTTATTATTAAAATTGATCAGTTGAGCAATAATAATACTTTAGCTTTCATTTTTGAAATTTTGACATTACCAATGATGCGGAAACCAAATATTGAAATTGCAAAGCACTGGATTTGTAGAGTATGTTATTGAACTCTAGTTCATTACTGCACTGTTGTGCTCCTTATATCACTTCACGGCTTTAAATCTGTCTTTTGGGTGTCAATTAACGAGGGTTTGATAAGATGCTGCTGTCGTCATAATTTGAACCGTTGATTAACTAGATGATCCTTGCACTGCAACAAAACCGTACAACGATGTTTCTAATTACTCTGCATGCGTTAGGATTAGCTGATCTGATGCTCTGTTGTAATGCTATTTGCTACACATGTTTTTGGAGTTAGCGTATACTGTTCTGTAGGTCAACATCCATTATAATTACACTCGTACCCAAACAATGCAATAGTAATTATTAGTTAATTTCACTTTCTTGTGTTATCATACAACATACCTAAAAGAATTAATGACACATTAGAAGTCATAACAATGAAATGGAAAGAAGAATATAAATAGTATTGTTTTATCTGAAAAATCGAATGTACTTTTATAAATACACAAAAGAGTGAATGGGTGCATACTTTTTCTCTTAAGATTTGTTTTCCATCGAAGGGCCCCGAAGTGAGCCTCACAGGTACCCCTATTGCTAACTTCCGTTTAATCCGTTTAATATAGATGTAGAATAAGATCAGTATAGCTTACAATGAGCTGCATCATACAGCTGTCTCATCCGTCTGGGACTCGTCAGTGATGCTTAGGGCTTAAATGTGTGGAAGTCGATTTCGACAGAGAAAAATCGAAATCAAAGATCGGTCAAACCCCAGATGTCCCAACATTCGTTATACTTAACATACGCTTTTAATTGTTCATTTTACAACGATCTGCATATGTAGAAATATTAGCTTGTGTAGTATGTGTGACATTTTGAGATTGAAATATATGCTATCATCAATTGTAATATTAATGTTTATGAAGTCATCATAATCTACAGTTTAGTCATTTTGTATTTAGAATGGTACAATATGAAAGTAAATCCAACCCAGTTAGATAATAGACTTGATACTCAGTCTTTTATATTAGACAGAAAAGAACGTTAACCACGAAATAATGTATAAAGTATAAAACCTCAAACGGTTGTTTCCAGAAAAAAATTCCATGTTCCTGATCATTAAGATACAGTGAATTTCTTTGATATGAATTTTCGCCTAGACAGCTTTTATTTACAGTTTATAACATAATCCTGTAGAAAAGTCTGGGAGTTCTCATCGATTCCCATCTGAAAAACCCTGGCTATTAAAAATATATTGTCTGCTGTACGCCGACTTGAAAACACTATCAAACCATTATTAAGAATCCCCAGTTGGTCTCGCATTTGTGTCTTTGTGTATATATGTGTGTGTTTTGTTTGTTTGTTATGTTTGTCATTCTGTTCATACCAAGCAAATCATTTTATGTAGATCAGCGGTATTTTAATATACAAAACCATATCAATATATCAAAACAACGGATTCGAGCAGGGAAATCTTTTTATGAACATCAATTATATATATATATATGATACATGTGGAAATTTACATTGAAAAAGTTTGGGAAGCTTTAGAATGCCTTTGAATATGTTGGTTAACATTGTAATCTACCTTCTTATACCGTTATCTGGTAAAAATCGCTTACAAAACTGTTTTGTTTAGAGAAAGCCAATGATGTACACGTGAATTATTTAATGGAAAGTCAACTTATTCAATCTTCGTTTCATTTGTGTCTGAACAGGAAAATCAGATAATCTCACTGCAGTGACGTGAAAGCCCCGCTGTGATTGGTCAAAATCATGAAAATTAAATCATTACTTTTCATTACTTAAAATAGTAATATCATCACTGGGAAAATGATAAGATTCATAATATTAATGCAGCGATGATATGATTTTGTTTATCAAACCGATGAATTTCTATTTTTCATTTTTAAAAATAGAACTTATCAAACGGTTTCAATATAACACGTGTCATATTACACCATTGAATTATTATGATCATCCTTCTCTTACAACGAATCTCATCTATCAGAAAATAAAAGATGTTAAACTCTCATAAAACGAAATTCATTTCATTTTACGATCGAAAAATTATATCACAGCTGAAACAGTCAGGTGATAGGATTTGTTGTTCAAAATACTGTCATTATTGTGTGTCGTATCGATGAATCGATATCGATGTATAATATGACTAAGTGAACATTCAAATACATATAGATAGAAGGAATGTGTTTCAAATTCCAATAAAACTTTTGATCAAACATATTTATCACAATAATTCATTACGTGTTGTATAACAGGAAGTTATTAAAATCAAAATAAATAAATGATAAACTTTGAAAGCAGTGGTGGTTGTGACACACGCCATGCTCTAAACAAGTCTCGTGCAATAAATGGTATTTATACCTTTAAAGTATGTGCTGGTGGTGAAGACATTAAATAATTCATCTGAGATTTGGTTTTATCAATTAAGATCACAAACTTCAATTGATATTTATGTTTAGTATTGTATTTCCGTAATACTATTTCAACACCATTTTTACGCAAGCTTGATTCAATTGAATCCGTGAAATCTATCAACGTAAATGCAGCAACCCTTATTAGCCAGCGTTACTGCACTTTAAGACATTTTAACCCCCTTTTTCCCTTCTAGCTAGAAACAAGATTACATGTCACAGAAGACCCAATAACCCCGTAACCTGCCCGTATACATTGAACGTGCATGCTGTGATTTTTGAACACGTCTTACTGTCGTCACTACCGTATCATAGCTGATGGAGGTGTAAATGGTTATTTGAAAAGCCGTTTAATTTCACTTTAGTTCTTTAATGACGTCTTGTCTTTAAATAAGAAATTTACTGACCACGTCCATCACACATATCGACCAGAACTGGAAATCAAAGATACGACAGATTCTTCTGAATCAGCTGCTTATCTCGACTTCCTCCTTCAACGAGATCAGCATGGATAGTTTTCCAACAAGCGGTATGATAACCTGATGATTTCAATTTTCCTATTGTGAACTGGATAGCCATATACCTGCTTCTCCACTTATGGTAGTTACATGTCACAGTTGATTCGATATTCGATAGGTTGTTCCTATCATCACGATTTTCGAGGAAAATGTTGTCAACTGTAAGACAAACTCAACACAAAAGATGAAGGTTGATGAACATTTTGGGGAAGTTTTATGGTCACCATAGTGATACCATTGAGAAATATTCTATTTCAATGTGCCACATGAAGCTGAACGTATTTGATGCTAGTAAGTTTGCCGGTAGGTTCTCACTTGAGAAGAAGACATTACTTACTTGGATTGACCAAGGTTTACATGGCGGGTATCGTCGATGAAACAGAAGATGCTTACTCTTCCGGAGCACCTGGTCTTATTCTCCATGAACTTTTTCAAGAGTCTCCGTGTGAATCTTTCTTTTGTTCATATTTCTCCTTGTTTTATGGAATTTGCGTTTGAATAGTGATTATATTGCCATGTTGGTATTTTCTTGATGTTTTTTGACAAAAGCTCGGTTGAACGGTCAGACGAGCCGGTAATATAACGTTATTTATATGGATTCCTATGAAGTTTAAGAATCCAATATAAACAGGGAAGGTCAGTACTCTTATCATTAATAGGCAATTTAAATGATTGTAATACTGAAGCATACGTAGCTAGTATTTCGTCTTTAGTGGGGTTTCCTTCGTTATTAAGCAAACCCAGTTCTTTTTGTATACAGGAAATGTAATAATGTTTACAGAGACGGATCAAGTTATTGGACGCCTTATCTGCAGGCACAATAACATACCTGTTATGTAAATCTTGAAGTGTTGATTTAACATCAGGATCGAGGAAAGCTGACCTGTGTTTTGTTTTCCCTTTCGATATTTAGCTGTATATTCTTTACGAATGATAGACCAAATGGACTTAACCAACTCAGAAAGCGAATCCAACCCAGCATGTTTTCTTTTGCACCTTCTCATCAGAATCCATAATATTCCAATTACCTAACAAATCATTGTCAATATACCAAGGACAAAATATATCAGTGTCAATGTACGAGAACAAAATAATGCATTTTAATAAGAAGAAGTCGGAATTCGTGAACTCTAAATCTGGGAATTGTGTTTTAAATTCAAGCATAATTTAGTTGAAATCTATCCATGACTTCCAGTGTCAGAGAAGTACCTAGACAACCGGAAAACGCTATTAACCGAAATCACGCCGCCAAGTAATTAGTCAACAAGTCATTTATATTGAATAATGTCTTACCTCAGGTCAAACGTCAGAAGAGTGCATCCTGTATGTCGATATACCGATGTCGATATAAAGACAAAACATACCAGTGTTAACATAAAGGGAAAAGATAGCAATTTAAAAATAATAGCACCAAATGTATCGATTTCATTATAACAAGAACACAATACATTGTAGTGCTTTTCACAGGAGCATCAAGTAATTATCATGATGAAATATGCTTATCTTACCGCGGCCTATACTGATACACCAATATGGTTTGTGTTATGTAAAAAGTGAAATCAAATTTAACACTGATATGTTGATTTTTCGCAATATTGCCTAAACGTTTTAAACAAGGGGATACTAACAAATCTGTTTCATAACTGTACATAGAACAACGTTAACCAGCTGTAAAGAGTTTGCAGCACCCAAGTATTAAAAGAAGACCACGACACACTCCACATTGTACTTTGTAGACTAAACATCAACTGTTTACACATCTGTTCTGGAAGGTGTAGATAGTGGCTAATGAAGTAGTTACGAGATACTTGATCGTGAACCAGTCCAGATTGTGTGCTAGTTGTTCTATTGATGAATTTGTTAATAAGATACGATATATCTTATAAATTTGTCAAAATAAACATGTTTGCAGATACTCTCTGGTAGACAGTACATACAAGAAAGTTAGCAGAGGACACTATTATACAGAACTTCTGTAGGAGAGAGACAGAAAAACCAGCACGTGTTTACAGAGCAGGGAACAAGATATAAACCCTAAAGCGTTTGTTTAAATATTACCAAAAATAGCAACAAACGAATACTGCTCTTCACATAATAAGTGATTTACATTTTTCAGTAGAAGTATCATGGCTTGGTACCTTATAAACGATGTAACACAGAATAAATCATATTGCTAACTGTATAAAAATCTAGAAATATCTACAGAAATAATTATCAAAGCATTGAATCCTGCGGAAAATCAACAGAAACAAACATAAAAAAATTCTACTACGCATTGAATATATAAAGAGTACAAATAGAATATATTTTACGCATATAATTTATGAAGAATACGAATAGAATATCTACAGAGTATCAATAATAATTATCATCTACGTATAGAATATATACAGAATATATAAAGAATACATAAAGAATATTTATAGAATATCTACATAATATCTTTAAAAATATTTTTAGAATATCTACAGAATGTCAATAGACATTATCATCAACGTTTAGAATGTTTACTGAAATATCTACAGAATATTGATAGAGATCATCACTAAATGTATATATATATACCACTATATCTACAGAATTTCTGCAGAATATATAACACGACTCTTTAAATGCATCTATAGGAGCTACACCCAAATAAACAAATGTTGGTTTGCTATTTAAAGTTTCCTGTTAATTGGCAAATTTAAGTTGCAAATTTATGCTTAATCAGTTGATTCTTGCCATCACCAAGTTTGAAAGTGGAAGTTGGCAAAGGGTGTAGAAACTTTTTTCAGAGTAAAAGTCACGAAAGATAATTATATCTAGCATCAAAGTAAATCGCTGTGAAGAATTTCAAATACCGATGGAAGAATCAAAGTAGTTTGTTATTCGAAAAAAAAAAAAAAAACCAGAAAAATGATCAGCTGTACCTTTATAACACCAGAGTGGTTGTAAATTATATAGCATTTGTCATGAATCATAAAACTCACAACTTATATAAACCCCTATTCCCATATCTTGTTGTTTTTATTTTGTAAATCTAAAACAACCCGACGTTAATGCAAGTTTTCCATAGGGGCTGAACCTAGCTCGAACGTGGTAAAGTGAGCAATAGGGGTTTAATAAGTTATTTACGCCAAGGTCAAGGCTTGTTAAAATAGAATGGTTGATATACTGATTAAATAATCGCATTGCCTAATATATAATATGCCTAATATGACGCCACAAGACTTGAAATTCAAGTTGGCTGTCGACCATTCAAGGCCATTTTCTCAAATATAAAGAGGAAAAATGTATAGGAACAAAATTAAGATTTATTATCTTTTACATTTGATTTCTGCCTCCTGTGATTCTAACATTTCAAGCAACTATTGGTTGTGAAATAAATATTCAAACTGGCATAGTTATATGAATTCGGGAAATTTTAAGTTGTATGAAGACATTTAAAACTAGTAGCGACATTGCCAACAGAAAATGAAAAGGGTGTCTTAAAGTATTGTTGTAGGGACAGCACCGCGTTGTATCATTTTAATTATCTAAACAGAACGAAATATATACTCGATTCAACAGGATATCCGCAACAGCTGTCACTTGTTTACATTCTACATATCAAAGTGGGTGGTAGCAATTACTCCCAGGGACGCGAGATCAAATTTTGCAGTTGGCAGTAGTCTCAATAACTAAATGAAAAAATGGCATTGTTATTTAAGCTGATAATGAGTATAGCGTGGCATATCTTTCAGACAAGCCAAGATTTATCTAATAGAGGAAATACAATCTTATTTATTCTGCTTTAAGTAATTTATATGATTTAGTAAATATGAAATCTTATTTAATCTGAAATAGTACAAATACACATGATTTATGTAAGCTTTAAATTTTCAATGTAAGATATCTTATTTAATTCGATAATGCTATAAACGACACATGGATTGGAAGTAAAACCCTTACTAAGCACTCGGAAGACGATAAGCATACGAAGAAATCCGATCGAAAATGGCAGACGCTAACAGGTCTACTACCATAAAATCTACACTGATTTAATGAACATGACAGACGTGGGAGTATCGTGATTGCGTCTTTGCCACCCTTTTTGCTCCCCTATTACTTTCTATTTCAAATACCAGTCTAAAACCACCAAGTATGAAGAGAATGTGACATAACAACATTAGCATTCATTTGAAAACATTTTTTCTGTCTTCCCATAATCTTGATGTTATTAATTTCCTTTATAAGGTAACACATTTTCAAAATGGGATATCTTGATTTTTAACATCTAAAAAAATCTGATGTCGCCTTCTTACATGAGAACCGTAAATAAATTTGCTCAAAAGTTACCAGCACACTTAAATGGGATTAAAAAAGTGCTATTCTGATATGCCCTTCTGCGTTGTACGTAATATTTAGAATCTTGGTATTGACATTTCGTTGACGAGACCTTTGCTTCTGAAAGTAGCTGAAAGACCACAAAGAATTGCGGTCTTTTTTATGTTCTAAGACAGCAATACGCTGTTATGTTTTAAATAAATTACAAATCTTTTCGATGTGTAGAATACTCGTGGGAACTCTGAAATAAAAGTTTTGCCAACAGTTTAAGCAGGGCTTATTCTTTTAAATGTTGCCGAAATAATTTCAGACAAATACCAAAGATACACAAATGAATGGCACCTTCAGATACGAAAACAACAACAAAATACCGACAGCTAAAATTAACTACAGTTGTCACCAAATTCAATTCAACGGCGCAAAATATAAAGAAAGCGAAAAAATTATGCTACATTGACGACACCCGCCAAGTAAATCTCGGTCAATCCTGGAAAGTACTGCCACGTCGTCAAACAAGAACAAAGTTAACAACAACGACACAACCGCCTCTACTAACGGGTATCGAGAATATTGCAACGCATATCGCACAAAAAATGGAATGTTTTCGAATGAGACTATGATGGCGATCATAAAATGTCCCATCATCTCGCATTCTTTGTTGAAATTTTATTTTTAAGCTGTCGATATCTTCTACGAAATCATGACATTGGGAACATTTCCTTGATTACCAAAAGAAACTGTGAGATGTAAACACCAAACTGTGGGTAAGCAGAGTTGATGTTATCTAGAAACGGGATCTAACCGTAGAAAACGCTTATCACACAACTATAAGGAAATATGTCTTTGTTTGGTTTCGCTGTAGGAATAATATCCCGGCAAGCGTGATGTTGGAGAGTCTGTCATGTCCTTGATTCCAAACTTTGGTGGGTATTTACTTTGAACAATGGCCAATAAACTTCTTGTCCTTGGAAAACGAAACATCATAAAAAACCTTAAAAGAAGAAGAAAGTTAAATAACATGTTTAGATAACCTCTTCTAAAAACAAGAGAGAGGCACAAATTGTTCCCATAGCTAGTTTACTAACATGTTGGAAGATGTTACCAACACTTTTTAAGGAAGATAAGGATAACCCGAATTTCTATTATAATTCAGATCCTCTGTTTATATATCTCTCTTCTCGGGTCTGGACGTTCTTTTCGCGAAATACTCTTCAGTATATTTAACATCTATGATAGTCAAAAGAAAAGACATCTCTTGTGTTTAAAATGAGGTATGGTAGTGTACTATGAAATTTATTGTTCTACAAGCTGCTGATCTCGACATGCAAGCTGTACAATAAACGTGATGATTTCAATATTCCTATTGTGAACTTTTCCATTCTTTACAGCAATATCCCTGCTTCTCCAAATTATGGTATTTACATGTCACAACTGATTCGATATTCAAGGGCCTCTTCCTATTATTACGATTTTTCATACAAGAAGTAATTGTCAACTGACAGACAAGCTCATACCACAGTGGTTCAATAGATGCAGGTTGATAAAAATTATGGGGAATTCTTATGGTCTCCACATTGATATCATTGGGAAATATTCTATTTCTTTGTGCGACATGAAGCTGGACGTATTCGATGCTTGTTAGTCAGCCTATTGGTTCCGTTGTTCTATACCTTGTTCTCATTTTAGAACGTGACATAGACCAATGTTTAAATAGCGGGTATCGTCGATGAAGCAGAAGACGCCTACTCTTCAGGAGCACTTGGTCTTATTCTCCTTGTACCTTTTTCAGGAGCCTCCGTGTAAATCTGTCTTTTGTTCATACTTTGCCCTAGTTTTATGGAATTTGAGTTTGACTTGTGATTATGTTGCCATGTTGGTATTTTCTTGATATTTTTGTTCTCTAATGATATTACTATTTGCTCATATAATTCAGGAAAAACGGAGAAACTGAAACTTGTTCCCTATACAAGAATATAACGTTCAAGTCGTTCGGGACGTTTTTTCATCCCCGTGACAAGCATCTGGTGTTAATTAGAAATGACTGCATAATGATATAATAAGACACAGGTGTCTTTTTTATCACATGGGCAAGTTAACCTGTTAGGGAAAGTCAGCTATGTAATAAAAAGGTATATTCATGCTGAGCATGGTATACAAAAAAGACCTGTACACACGGGTCAAATAGTTCTCACTTTGTGATATCGGTACACTATTTCAGAAGTTTGTTTGTGTTTTTCGCATTGTGAATAGTCATTGAAGTATTCAGGCCTGATGTCCTTGGAGTAGCCAGTGGTTACCTCACTGAACACCATACGGAAGGGCATTGGTTTGTCTTATAGAGCACTTGTGATTAAATTCTATTGTGTAAGGACACAACAACATAGGATATCAAGTGATCTTAGCTTCACGAGACATACAAACACGCCAGGTTGTAGGTTGGATCGTAACCGGAGGCTTTAACGCCCGATGGTCTATCGCCATGAGCTTGTCTTGGCCTGCTATTTCAATATACTTCCAGTATTTCAAAGCTGAACTTGCACGCCATTCAATACCTCATGACTATTCGAGGAGGTAAAGTATTCTTGTATCAAATAAATGACAACATGTAACAATTATAAGATTCACTATTTAGTGTATATATATATCTAGTGTTACAATTAGTAGCGTTATATATATATATATATATATATATAGTACAAAAGACAGCAAGTAAATAGCACCTTTCGGTTCAAATCTATAATTAGATACAGCACAGCCAAATAATGAATCACACAGCACTTCTAGGATTCTAATGCTAAGGGTTTAAATTTTGAAACTTGGAACTTAACAGAGGAAATTCAAAATTTATCAAAAGAATCAATGTCAAAATCTAGATCAGGAGGTGATCTGGTCCCATTATTCAATACATTTCATAATTTTCCATATAGGAACACCGGAACAGTGGACAGCGTTTCAAAAATCATAATATAATTGGTTTTATTACCGTAAAAGACATACAACAATAAAATACATTATACCACATATAAAGTCAGTTTCCATATGGTTCACAAATTATTGAAAACAAACTTTAAGACTGGTTTTGAATAAATCAATCAAATTGCTAATTCTATATAAATCAGATTACGAACACTATTCCTATAAATAACTCCAAAAAATATTCTTCAAATCCTTCAAATAAAATGGCAATTCAAAACCTAATTTGCTACATAAAGTGCATATGATTCCATTTTTCAAAATTAATTGTCAGACAAAATCTTCTTGGCTGATTTATTTCATGTCAGGCCGTCCTCAATCACTGCATGTGCTTGATGTGATTTCGATCCGGGCATTTAAAAGTATTCGTGACCTCACACACAGGTGCGTGTGTCTATTTTCAGAAAACTGAGCTCCATTTCAAATCTACTCAGTTGTGTAAACATCAGCAGTGTAAATCGATTACAAACATAAAGACAACCGTGGAGATCTTAAACAATGAGCATCTGACTGCACCGAGATAACGGAACAACGTGTGCAGCAAATCTATTTATAAGATCGTTAACTGTACACTTTTCTTTCATCGTCACATACACGGAATAAATAGTGAGCTTTAAATATCAGCACATGCACATTGCTCTCCCTTTACTGAAAGAAACCAACCTGCCTTGTGATAAAAACGCTTACCATCGAACTCCTAAACGTATACTTCCTTTCTCCCATACTTCTTCGATTTGAAAGTTTCCAATTATGTTTTAACGGAGGCTTTAACCGTAACCGAATCCGAAACATATCGGACAAGAGGAATTAATTCTATGTGATGTTGTAACACAGTAAATATCAAAAGTCGACCAAATCGACTGAAGAGTTCTAGAATTACTTATATTATACAATATCCGACTGTAAATCAATGTCTTTTTAAATAGAATACCTTCTAAACAAAATGCATCTCGGTAGACTGATAGTTCATTAGATAGATATGAATACAAAATGGAGAGAATTCAAAGTAATATCACCTGTACACAAACAATAAATGTTACAAATATGTATATGGATAAAAAAGGCGCAAAGGTTAGGTTAAGATATGTTTGGATTAAGACACATAATCGAACTTCAAAAACACATACTATTCCAAATTATATCATGGTATTAAGCCAATGTGTACAATATGTGAGAGAGGGGATAGATCGAGGCCCGTTAGAGACGAGATGTATCCTCTAACTTAAAACATGGATCTCCTTTCTATTAATATAGAACACCTTACACCTTTATTTTATTATTGTTATTATTTTTTTTTTATAAAAACCAGTTCCACAAACTTTTCTCAGGCAATAGGCTTAAATACTTCATTGTTCAATGTTCTCTTTTTGGAATCTCCAAATTTAAATCAAACCAAACCCAAACCAGCCTTATTTACCACATATCACACGGCTTCAGATAACAGCTTGCTCGGAAGTGACCAATATGGTGAAGCGCTCAGAGAATACTTTTGACCAGCTTATATCACTCTGGTGAATGTATCTTCACCGTGTCCTTCAACAGAGATGCAGGACATTTTTCTCCAGTCTACATTATCAAAGTAATAAATTTGAATGATATATAGTTATAAAGGGATGTGATATTCATAGAAATAATAGTTTCTGTCATTGGAATATATGTGCATGTGTATCGGATTAATAATCTTTATGATGGGAAATGTCTCTCACTACCCACGCGTGGAATTCGTAAATGTGCGTTAAATGTTTAATGAGCCGAAGGGGCAGTTTGATTAACACCAGGAAGTAGTTCCAGCTTTTTCAAAACAGTGAAAGTGTTTTGTGAAAAAAATATACCTGTAAAACATAAAATGACAAAGACAATAACTACATACACTAGAGGGCTGAACGTTAGTACTTGTGATATGTCCTTTTCTTGGAAATGATGTCATATTGTGAATGTGATATTTTTGTATACAGATATATGGTTTTCTTGGTACATTTTGTTCTGTGAATGAATTAGATTAATCTGCTCTTTAGTCATATTTACGTTTTGGCCATATCAAGTTTTAATGAAATCATATATTTTGAAAAAGGGCTATCTAGTAGTATACTTGTTTTAAACAGTTCTATCCAGATTCGGACAATACAGACCAAATAATTTCTAGTTACAATGTATCTTATTTAAAAGGGACTGCTTAATAAGTGAGCTACTTGCAAGACAGTCACAAGTAACAAAAAGGACAACAACCGATAACGTGTTCGGTTAAAGACAACCATGCTTTAAGAGAAAACCGTAGGGCGAACTTTTTAGGTGATGAAGGTCACTGATTTCCAGAAATGAAAACAAATAAATCACAAAAAAGTCGTCTTCAATACTCAAACTAGCATATTTAGTGCTAACAGGGCACATCTGTCGGTAAATCTCGTGCTGGTTTTCTACGGTGGTACATTTGTACCAACTTTTGAATAATAGAGTTTCCATTCTAAAGTTTCGAAGGTTGTAGCCATAATATCAATCTTTTAGGAAACCGTAAGTGTTTTGTATTAGATACAACTCCGTCGAATCAATTAATTTAGAGTTTAAATGTTCCTTTAATACACAATGAGATGCACTTTTGTCCAACGTTAATTCTGTATGTTTGTGTACTTTCAGAATGCCGCAACAAAGCCAGCATTACGGACCGAGAGGTTTACGAGTTTAAAGGTACAATTGTGTCAGCAACCGTCTCACCGAGTCCGTTATCTAATACAACGTGACACGCTAATTTTCTCATTTCTCAGAATATCTGAGTGTATTGTTGTACTTGTCCGGAGTGACAGTAGTACCAGACGGCGGGAGCACTCTTCTTCTTAACGCCATTTCACTCCCTTCCTCATCAGTTGTGTTGTAGCCAGGGGCGAGGTAAAGAGTATCTAGTGCAGACTCTTTTTTCATTCAATGATCTAACAGCGGAGAGTAAGATACATGTACCTACATGTAATGATCGGGTTAGCGAGATACGTATACGCGGTTTTAACGTCACGTCGCGTTACTTCCGGTCGCATGTACTGCTCCGTAGGGCGTTTTGTTAATCACGTCCTAACGTGCTCTTCTGGAAGTATTTTTCCTTTAGTTTTGTACATATCTGTTTGTATGTTAATAGTGTCTTTATATCTTCCATTTTATATTATAACATTATTGAGTTACATATGGCATGTTTTCCCTACATCTTCGTTAACCAAATCCTCAATAGGGTAATTCTCATTGGTACCGGATCGTAACCCTTTTTAAGCAAATGTGGTCACCCCTAAAGCAACTTTCAGTTTTCTCTGTCTCCGAACCGAATATTCCTTTCACAGATGTGTTTATATATATATCTGTCTGTTATCTCCTCAAGAACTCAGGGTCTGTTGATCATTATCACATGTACATTTTGAGTGCCAAGGAGGTGAAACTGTTTTACTAGTATGATGAGACAATGAATATCATATATCAATGTATCAATGACGCATGTGAATTTCTCCTTTGAACAAGTAAACAAGATAATACAGTAAAACTCGATGGTCTGGAACTCCTCGGTAAAGTCCGGGACCGATCAAGTATTAAATAATTGTGAACTGTTACTCATTTCATAAAACACTGACATTCCCTTACGTCTGCTACGCCCAATGTTCACAGACCTGTTTTTTTTTTTTTTTTTTTTGCTTTTATTATTTTGTGTCATGAAGCGAGGAAGGAAGAATGTCCCCTGTTCTGATTATCACTGTTCTTCTTAGTCGGTTAGAAATATTATTTCTGATTCGCCTAGTTACTAACAAATCTATCCTTTTTCTAATTCCACCTTTCTCAATATTCATTTTACAGATTTTTCGTTATTATCTCCAGGGACGTATATCTGTATTATACGTCCCTGGTATCTCTGTATTGAAATCTTTGAGAATATTTCGCGGCGTGTTGTTAATCTGCAATATATTCACCGATTTCGATCCTGTTGCATTTCTGTAACACTGGCACTTCTCGAATCCTCGTAATTGTTTCGAAACGACCCACTAACAATCAAATTTTTGAAGTTTGACATCAGTATTGTTCCTATCTCTTTAAGCTGACGTCTGATACAATACAGAAGACGAATTTCCTACTTGTACACTATACTAGTAGATGTTCCAAACTACAGCTATGTAAATCTAATAAGTTTATTTTTATCAGACGGTATATGGAAGAGCAAAATTTATCATTCCCACCTGTCTACTTTCACCAGAGCATTTTATGGATGTTCGTAATTGAATTTTGCCTGCACGTTTATTTCACAGCTACTCTGAGAAATGACATGATGTATACTAACTAGATCCTGGCTGATACTAAACATTACTGAAATATGAGCACATTATCACTTCTGTCAGCTAACCACTAAAACATGTCACATAAAATATCTTACTTCCATCAATATTGTCTACATTGTAGTGGGTTTGTATCGAAAATAAAACCGTGGTTTGAAAACTAATGGAAACTTCACGACTTTTTTTGGTGACAAAATAAAGTTCCAAGAAGGAGAACATTGATTTCCATAACTGCAAGTTTATGGAATGTTCATGCATGATTCATTTTCTTGGTATGTCCTTCCAGAAACCAAGTGAACCGTGCCATTAGCTTTGTAATATTATCCTCTTGGGGACCCTTCTAAGATAGATTCTAAGGACAAATGAGACCCATGCATTCAGTTTTATACAAGTTTTATGTCCATTCTTTCCAAGAGTCATCTTTTAAAAACAAAATCCATACAACATTGAAGACGGCTGTTTAATGCTACATAACATAATTAGACATAACCAATATTTCTAAACATTTCATCACAATCAATGTTTCTCTCATCATGTCTAGGTAGTTTCTATCAACTAGCAGTAACAAACTTGCACTGAAAAATCCAAAATTATTGTTATACATAGGCTCAGTGGTAACAGTAGTTGTCTAGACAGAATTCATTATTATAAACACACCAGATAGTGAATATACATCAATTTCAGTCTAATATCACTTCCAAAATATTTGCTTGTGTATAATTCATCAAATAGTAAAATGTGTTTTTACTTCAGTGATTTTTTATTATTAATTTCTTTTATTTAAATTTATTTCACTATTTTTTATATCATTTTGATTGTGTCTTTACTGTAAAGTCTACCTTTGATTTTACTGAAATAAGATCTCTTAATACAGTTCATACAAATCTTTCCTCACTCATGTTTTTAAATGAACAGGATTTTTTTCTTTCTTGTAAATAAACATTTAGATATTTGTATCATGTTTTCTCTAACTTTACTCCAAACGATTGCTAAACAGACCCATTTTGTACATCAGAAATAAGAAAAACAAGTTCTAAACAAGTGTTGTACTTTAATCAAGACAAACTGTGAATGCAGGCGACAACAAAACACATACTGATAATTTTTTTCTCGATTCCATAAAATATATATATATCCATTCATACATAATTTATAGTGATACATTAATAGTATGTAATAAACAATTGATATAGTTATCAAATTTTGTGACAAAGACAGACTGGCATGTAATAAATATATTTGGACGGCATACCTTGTTCAGCTGATACTGCAGGAGAGACAATCTGGAATGTAGCATAAAGGAAACAGAGAGAGATGTTGATGACTAATGTCATGCATTCCTCACATTCCCATAGAATTCATTGTTTTTTTTTTTTTTAATGGTAACAGCTTCAGTTCTAATCTAGATTTAATTAATTTTAGACTAATGGAATTTTTCTCCCTTATTTTCCCTTATAAAATACCTCAATATTACAATAGTAATTCATCCTCGCATTTCAATAGTAAATAATCTTCGTTTTATTTTTTTCCCTTTTACAAATTTTTCTTCTTCTAATCTAAATATCAATCAATAACTATACTATTTGTGTCTTAATCACTTCTACATCAAAACTGCATCATCCAAAAAATCAATTTCTAAATTGACAGCTAATTTTATAAGACAAAGAACACATGTGATTTTGTTTTGTTTTGAAATGTTTATGTATTTAGTAGAAAATCTACCAAATGAACTGTAAACAAAGACATCTATTCAAGAATCCCTTATCCACTAAGAAAGTTATTGAAAATTGTTCGTCACGCTAATGTCAGTTAAATTTAAAATCAAAAGAAAATTATAAAGTAATGGTTTGGTGGGATGAAAATATATATATATGTGTGCATTTGTTATCTAGGAAATTTTACATGTGTTTCTCACAATTCACAACCGGGAATGATAGTACAAAAATATTGTGGTATTGTGCACTAAAAATTTGTGTATGACAATAAATTCTACAAAATAATGTTACAACTGGTGGTAAAATTATCATTGTGACCAAAATATCTCAACTGTACTTAATATTACAAAGACAAAATGAAATTTTCTCCAGAACTTAACAATATCTATCATATTTCAAGATAATGCCTATGAACTTGACCCTATGAGTATCAGCTGAACGCACTTCTTTTCATAAAAGTGTAAATAAAATAAACAAAATGTCATGATCGAGGTAATTCAAAATAAAGCATTAAATATGAAAGCATAAGCCAAACAGCTATAGGACTACTTGTTGGATAAAACAATCACCTGTATACAATTAATATTACACTGATGGACCCCTTTATTTATAGAAATTGTGTTACAGTCATTTTATGATGTTTTGCCCCAAAAGCAGGATGTTATCAGCAGTCAATTAGCGTGCAATTTTCAAGTCAGATCAAAAACATTCAAATTCTGCTTAATCAGTTATCCTCGATCAACAAATCAGATTTCGGGCATTTAGATTTCTTGTTTTCCATATTTTTTTTCAGCGGTCAAAACTAAAATCCAATTGCCTATTAATGCAATAATTTCAATAAAATACTTTTTAAATTTGTCATAAAAAGATGCATAAGAAATTTCAATTTGTGTTGTTAAAAATTTCATATGTATACTAACCAGTTATAATACAAGGTACATGATGCTACACACATGATGTATTTGATAAATTGTTTGTATACGATAAAATTGTATATGAGAAGTGTATGTGTATGCTAATAGCATAGTAGCAATGCTTTATGTTGTATAGGCATAATGACTAAGACATATAACAAAAATACGAAAAAAACATATTGGTCAAGATGAACTATGCTGACATAATAATGAAGTGTTTGATTACTACACAATTACTTCGATCTTCATTTGTAACAATTATCTACATGTATGTTCTTAACATTGCAGTTTAATCAATAATACCTTTGCAGACAAATCACAGAAAATTTGTTTCAAATCTTTGGTCAGCGATGGAATTCCTCATGTTTAGCAGTAAAACATACAACATTTGGGACAAAAAAGATGTGACATTGTCAGGAGTTTTCATTTTCTGTACATACATCTTAGAATTGAACTTTCTTTACCAAAACAAGTACGTCATCCTCTTCATCTTGATCTCTAATATTTCATTCACAGGATATATACCGAATCAAAACATTTTGGAGGATGTCGAGTTTTTCATAATGCTAATGAAATGCTCATTGAATAATGTATAAAATGAAATAATTATTAGCACTTAATTTCCTAATAAAATTATATATCAAAAGCTGAATATGAATTTGCGAAAAATTATACGATACAAAATGACTTCAGTCTTGACAGATCTGAAGTTCCTATCAATCCTGTTCACAAACTATTTACATTGGAACGTTCACAGTGGTAGGCACAAAACATTGGACACAATTATCACATTTTACAATATTGCATTTCAGAAAAAAATACACTTAAAAATCATATCAGCTTTGCAAAGTCATATCCTCCCTTGAAGTAAAACTTCAACTTTTCACATCGAAGATGATATCCTTTTCCTTTCTCTTGATTTTAAAACAAAAAAGCAGGAGGTGGTTCATCTTCAATGCATAACTACATCTTACGCTTGCATTTATCAGCTACCAGGTCAAAATACAATAACAGGACAAGGCCCATACATCCACATGTGATATTTACAACCAATAAAAAGAAGTAATTGAAATCATGTGACATGGACAACCAATCAAATGACACTCAATAAATAATTATTCAAAACAACCAATTCCAGTAGCCTAACTAACAACCAAGCAGTGACCAAGTATTCAACAAAATGCACTCTTGCCCTTCTGTTATAAATAGATTTGAAACCACAATCCATTCTCACAGTTGTGTTTTAATAGGAGACAGATTTTTTCAATAGCACTACAGGAAGGTTCCGAAAGATACAAAAACGACTAGTGAGTAATCCTTGGAAGAATTCCATTACCAAGTACTCCTTTTTAGGAAAAAAAATTGTATCTTGAAATACTGATGAAATCCTTGTCTCAAAGGCCAACATAAATTTCTTAACAGTGTAAACTGAATGTGGGAGATGAATAAAACCTCCTGGCTAAGAAACCAAGCAAAAAATTCAAGTAATACTGACACAAAACAATTACACATACCTATATAATATTTAATTTGGAAAGATGTAAGGAATTTATACCTTAGATTTTGTGTTCAATGTGTTCCTGAAGTCGAATATTTCCTGTCTCAATTTAATTATGCATCATTTTGAATAGAACTGTTTCATATGAAAACACATACTGCACCTGGTCATACATTGTAGCCAAAGTCAACAAGCTATTAAAGATTATCCATTAGTATAAATTAACACTAGTCTCCTTGTGGAAATCACAGACAATATGACTATCGGTCCTATCAAACAATACCACTTCAAGATGGATGACCTTGCTAGATATGTCAAGTACACATCATTATATACAACTGGTCAATGCCTTGAATTTTCATTTTTCATTCAAAATTATCCAAAGCCACTCTAATTCACAGTTTACAAGTAATACACATGTAACGTTTTCACTGCTATCAGTCTCTCTCTCTCTCTCTTAAAAAACTAAATTTGGTCATCATCATCATCATCATCATCATCATCATCATCATAAAAATCAAATAAAATCATTTAAATCAAGACACACAAGCACAGACAGAATTGGGACAAGAGTTCTTGCCGGAAATGTAGATATCCAGAACATAGTCATAAAATTAGGATTTAATTCAAAACCTGTTGGCAGGACTTTGCAGGGTTCATGTCATATAATTCATTGAACTTAAGGGTTTGATTTTCCACACATATTGGATAACATAACACCTTACTAAAATAAGATGATACATGAAAAATTCCATGACAAACTTTACGTGTGTGACGTTGACCATGTTCAAGATCTTTATTTACATACATGGTTCTGACAATGTCAGCTACACCAGGGCCACTATCTGGACAGTTTTCTAGATTCTCAAACATGGAATAACACTGACAATTTTACGTATATCAGACTTGCTATTTTGCATACTCCAATGGGAGGTGAGTGATATATGTATAGATTTTCACATTCATGTTTAATGACATTTTCTGTCTTTTAACATCTGTCATCAGGAGTTCCAGATAACTTTTTAAAAAAAAAACCACAAATACAATATGATATGTTTCATATTATGAATAAACAGTAATATACATATATTGTTTACACAACTGATATTGTGTAAAAACCGTTTACAATTCATCAAATGAATTAAAACGACTTTAAACAACAAAGATGAGGATACTAAAAGGGCTACATAGGCCAGTTAAAAATATATCTGAGGTTACAAAGATTCAAGTGAGTCCTGTCACACTGAAATTGAAAGAATTTTCACGATGACAATCAGTAACCTGCCTCTCTATCTAACAACAATATGGTGTGCCTACAGAAACATCCATACAGAACATGCATCAACCTTTGACTCTCCAAAACTTTTCCAATCTTTTTGCTTGCACAAAATGAAAAAAAAATTCTTTTACTCTTGACATGTATTCTCTTGTGGACAATCTTTGGCATTCGTATCAAAATAAATATTTACAATCACAGTGATGAACTTTCTAAAATGACACACACACCTGGACAGTAGCATGTTTATAAACACCACGTTGGAAAACCATCTACCAGGTTAGTTCTAATTTGATACTAAGCCAATTCTTGTATCTAGTCGTGTGATAGGTCACTATCCTAATATTTGATTAAGCTGAATCAGTGTTTGAATTTTTGTGTGTGCTACCTGATTTAATATTAAACACTATCATCCACAAAATCTGTTGATCATCTACTTGTGCTACGTAGCCAAATGAACCACCAAACATGACGAGTTAAGTTTATTTGTAATACATTAAATCAACCTACAAACCAATTACTTGATTTCCATTGCTGAAATTATGTCCAATGAATCATATGAATCCTGATACTGTGTAAATGTGGACACCTTCAGGTTTGTGTTCACAACAAATCATGTCCTAACTATAGGCAGTACAATCTCAACAGCATCACAAATGTAACTGAAAAGAGGTTTCCTTTTAATTATCTCCCTTACACTACACTACTTGTCCTCTAATCAAAAGGTTGCCAATTATCTCCCTTGTCTCTTATGAGCTATGACGGAGTGTAATGAATTCAGTTAAATATCACATATTTGAAACTGAACAACATGTGGTATTTACATGGTTGCTGTCACTCACACGCTAATTTACTGTCAAAACTAGAAAGGGCGATGCCAAAGGCCTGTACTGCGCACAAGGGGTAATTAAAATCCAAAGTAAACACATCCTCTGCCACACGACCAAATTGCATCACAATGTAATCCACTAGAAAGGAAAAAAAATATATTAATTTCAAATTTAAATGAATTCTAAATGACTGGTTTTTCCAAAGATATTTTTTTTCTTTTTTTCTTTAAAGTTTATTTAAGTTTGTGTTGTTTCTTACATGATGAAATGAGAAATGAACTTACCATCGTTATCATGGACAATCTGGAAATTTTTCACCGATGCTTGTGTTACTCGCCCATGAAAGTTCAACACATAGGATTGTGTTTCTGAAATATAGAATTTGGAACATGATTGTTTATCTATTTATTCCTCTCACAGCTCGATGGTGCCAGTAGATCTACTCTAACAGTCGTGCATCAAAGTTTCATTTTTTAAAACAGGTAGAATGGGCCAGATAGTAGTCACTTTGATTACAGGTACATGTATAGCTGGTAAACTAATGGTAATGCTGTATAAAATGCTTCAAAGTACCTGTAGTAGTATTCCCTCTTGTATTGCCATGGAGTGATATACACCAACAATATAAACATACTTAACATGATAATGATATTCAGACTAAGACTTATCTTCTTATGATTTACATGTATTGAATAAACATTATAAATTCTGCCACTTTCTTATCTTAGAATTACTAATCACCCAATATATAGCACCAATCACTAGGTCACATGACTTAAATATTGAGCTAGCTGACAAGTTTTGTTGAAGTGCTTGTTGAATTTGATCAAAGGGAAGCAAATCATACAAGATTTTAAACATTTGCTAATGAAAGAATTTACCGTCATTCCACACTGGAGTTTTGTTATGTAACTCCAGAATGTTCTCCATGTTCTTCCTCTTCCATCGGTCTATAAGGCCATCATTATCCTAAAATACACACAAAACACACTGATTTATTAACAACGTGAAGCTTAGCACTGTACAATATATGGGACTAGTGTTTTTTTTTAGTTTCTCTTTCGTTGTATTATGGTCACCATAATACTGAGAAGTTAAGCTGATACCGAGGCCAAAGAAAAACAACACTGACAAAACAAAGACAAAACACCATTGACAAAACAAAGACAAAACAGCATTGACATAACAAAGACAAAACAAAGACAAAACAACACTGACAAAACAAAGACAAAACAGCAAAGACAAAACAAAGACAAAACAAAGACAAAACAAAGACAAAACAAAGACAAAACAAAGACAAAACAGCATTGACAAAACAAAGACAAAACAAAGACAAAACAAAGACAAAACAACACTGACAAAACAAAGACAAAACAAAGACAAAACAACACTGACAAAACAAAGACAAAACAAAGACAAAACAACACTGACAAAACAAAGACAAAACAGCACCGACAAAACAGCAATTTTCAAATTGGAAAGGGATATCTATGTACATGTATCATTATATCTAAATATGTTTAATCTTCATGACTTGTAAATACATGTACATATAGTTCCTAATTACCCTAAAACACAGAAAATTAGAGAAGAAGAAGAAGAAGCATTTCATCAAAATGAATTTAGAGTAATGGAGTATATATTTACAAACAAATCGAACAACTTGATAAGCTATTTTGGAAGATGATAGCAATACCTCACACTAACTTTCAAACATGAATGAAAAAATGTGATTTCAATTAAATAATTGTCTCTTACAAACAGTTAAGATGAGAGATAATGACACTAACTGACAAGGCAATGTTGACTTACTGATCGTGGTTTGATGTCTACACGCTCATGGTCAAGATTCATACCAGGGATGATAATGGTCATCTTTCTCGGTCCTTTAAATCCCAGCACATTGGTTTCCTGGAAAAGATTTACAAAGTTTATTGACAAATCAGTGAAATAGATTATTTACCAAACTGACATTATTGTGAAAAGTGTGTATTGAAACTACTGTCATAGAAACAGATAAAACAACAAAGTTAAACCACAAGTTATAATGCAGTCAAAAAATAATCTAACATATATCTCAGAATATCTTTAAAAAGTGTCTCATTCCCATACGACAAATTTATTGTATGAGATTATAAAATAAGTAGCTACAGTTTAACTCTTATTGAGATTGTGTATGACATATTCAAATGATTTCCATAACTCAGACAGAGGTAGTCCGCAACCAATCAGGAAACAATAATATGAAATGAATACAGACCTCTACTTACTAGACAGATAAAAACTTAAAAAAATTCATCCTTTCAAGTGTAATAGACTAGTTGATTATCATAACTAAACATTCATACTTATGATTTTAGGACAGAATAAGTCCATCCAGATCACCCGTTTACTTACATAGACAACTCCAATCAGTTCCTTCCTTGCATTCTCATAGTTCTGTTTTGGGTTGTCTCCATTGTCAAAAAGGGTAAAATGAGTTCCCAAGAGATTGGACCTCAGCTTTCCAACATAGGCCTCCCCGCCTCGTGACAGATCTGTTGGATCGGTAGATATCAGGTAGTTAGACGTCTTACTCTTCTTCCTTTTTCTTCCCGCTAATAAAAATATCTGAAATCAAGCAAACAGAACTTTGGTTCAAACTGATTTTACTAAAATAGTTTTGTACCATAAAGATCATTGCTCATTTTCGAAAGTACCACTTAGAGGAAAATTGTGAAATACTTCCAAACATAACAACTCAGTTCTTGGTAAAACATATCAGAGTTGGTAATACTGCTGTCATCCTTATTCTGACTATTATTCAAAAGTTTACTGTCTTGCATAGCAGCCAGACTCTTTATTTAGAAATAGAGACTAATTGTGTTCTATAGAGAGAGAAAAAAAAAATATCAAAACATTTATGGGGGAAATTTTTATACTTAACCTAGTGGTCGAATAATCAATGTAAGATACTATGTACCAGTAATGAAACTCCTCAAAGACAAAATTCTACATCAAAGGTAAAACGTAAAATACAAAGATAAGATAATAAATTATGACCTGAAGGTACTTTCATCATTATTATATAACATTAGAGCCTTAAAGAGACAGTCAGCCTCTCTCACCTTTTTTCCATCCTCCCTCTCTACATGTAGATAGTAGGTGGGATAGATCCCACGGTCCACACCCTTCTTGTCCCTGGTGATGCGACATTTTACCGTCTGGCCCTGTGGGGCTGGTTTGAACACAAATGAGTCGAGGTTCTCTGTGATGTCTGGAGTGAGAGTTCGGCCCATCGCCCCTTGAACCTCATCCCCATCGTCATCCAAATCATTCTGAAAAAGTAAGTTTAGGCCAATATAAATGATATGGATTATATCTAAATTTCTGATGTGTTAAGATATCTTCTAATAAAGTTTGAAAAATAAACTCCATCACCAGCTGATCAACTTTAGCCATTATTTTCATTTTCCTTCTAATACATGTGTTCTTTGAATTTTAAATCTTTACTTGTGTGACATCAAAATACTGTACCCAATAAAGTTGTTTCATTTGATAATGTACCTGAATTCTAACCATGAATAATGTATTGCAGGCATGTACACGAGGAATAGAATCTTTCACTCTCTTGGAAGTGAGATGGTAGATCTCCACCCGAGAGAAAAGATTATTAAGTTGGCAAACATGCATCCCAAATGGTTGAGTTCTCTCTATCTCATTATCAAATGAATACATTGATTTTTCTCTTACTCTTCTGACTCCCTTCTAAATATTTTTTGTCTCAATGCTTGACATTCATATTGCATCAAGTCGCTGTCTCATCCCTTGGGTAAGACAAGGACGTCATACACTGATAACACAGATACACCTGTCCAGATTAAGACAAATAGGTTTACAATTCCTAGGGAAAGTTACACCTGTCCAAATTAAGATAATTAGGTTTACAATTCCTAGAGAAAGTTACACCTGTCCAAATTTAAGATAATTAGGTTTACAATTCCAAGAAAAGTAACACCTCTCCAGATTTCAATAATTAGGTTCACACATCAACGGAAAGCTCCACCTGTCCAGATTAAGAGAACGAAAACTGCAATTCCAGGAGAAGCTACAGACTTTTAATATTATAAAAGACTGTAGATTTCTTATCTGATGAATGGTATTGTCAATTTTTAAGTGGTTTGTATTCCTCACCCCTCCAGAATTATAATCCTCTTTGCCATTCCTCCCAGCAGGTGATTTGCCTTGTGCAACTTGCTGGGGTACTATGGGGGCACTGCTATCATCCACATCCTCTACATCGTCGTCCCCCATGTTTGGACTCATGGACATGACATTTCCGCCTCGATCTCCTCGGTCAGCTCTGTCCCCAGTACTTCGTTCTGCGGCTAATGCTGCTTGATGGGCATTCTTTTGTTTTTTATCTTTCTTGTTCTTTGATTTCTTTGGAGTTACATTATCTGAAATATATAATATGTATTCAATATTAACATTTACCTCAATAACTTGTTCTAATAGATATATTATGTAATATCATGCATAAGTTAGAAACATTTGCTGTATTAAATAACCACTTGGTACCTGATATGACAAAAACAGAAACACAACAAAGAAACACTTACATTTGAATAATTCTGTTTCAGTACCAAGTTCTGAGATTGCTTTTCACTTCCTTTATCAATTATATTTCAATCAAGAGCCATACAGAAAATTTCAAAGAAAATTCATATCAAAACATTGCTATTTTCAAGAGGAACCAAACAAAATATCAAAAAGATTAAATTCAATTAATTTAACCTAACTTAAAACTATCAAAATATGTAAAAGCTGAATTGCACTACAGAACATTATAATTCAAAGTAATGATATTTTAGAGATTGGAAACACCGTTTAAACAATATGTATAGAGGACTATTGAAATTTGATTGGAAGTTCAACAGATTATTTTAATGATGAAAATTAAAACAAAAATATACCAAAATAATGAAAATATGAAACATAGATAAAAACAGGATAAGATATTTATAACAGTCAGTGAATTTTAATGAATATATGATAAATTTAAATCATAGAAAGGATGTTAAAAAATCAATAAATATTGTTAATTAAACACTTTAAATATGTCTTTACACAGAATTTAACAACACAAACAGGTAATTAAAAAAATGAAATATATTTATCATGATACCAGTATTCTACATGTACATTGTTAACTATAGCTTCATTCAAACAACTAGATTTACATATTATATAAGTTATTTCTAATATTCTAGCTATAACTATAAGTGTTACCATCTATCTAACTTCACTGTCTCTACACTAGAAATGTACACCTGGTTATAAGCAATATGAAACCAATAGCACAGATGATACTTTTCAGTAATATTGAACCTGTTAGAAAATAAGCTACATGTCTATGTCTTGTTAAACTATATTAACAAGTTGTAGAATTATAAAATTATCCACCTTTAGCTTAAAATGAAAAACAAATGTAAGTCTTATATAAAATGTCAAATCAAGTCTGAAAGCAATATGTTGGCTTAAGCTCACAGCACTGTAAAACTGATTAAAAGCAAATAAAGTTGTCATATTTATCGATAACAACAAAACACCCCAAGCATTTTCGTTTATTGTAAACATATTACAAACATACCTGGTATGATACCAGCTTGTAATTTCTATATCAAATACACCTTTAAGGCATGATGATAAATGGAAGTGTCACAAGAGTAGCCCTTTAAATAGTTAGGTTTCTTTCTTAAAAAAGTGCCAGAAGCAATTTCTTTTATATGTCTTCTAACTTATTGATGATGAAAATGATTAATTTTCCAACTTACAGATTTTCAATACCATAAGTCTTTAACATACTGACTGTAACTATCAGCGTGACATTGTAAAAATTGATAAAGTAATAATTTAGAACCGAAGGTTAATATTTGTTACTAGTGTTGACCTCTTTTACTTGCTTTAAATTTATCAGTAAATCTTCATCACATGTTCAAAGAAGTGTCGGTATCTTGTTTGCATGTTTGTCAAGGGTTTTGCATCCTCACAACATCTAACATCATATGGGATGGTGCTCATAAATGACAGTGTTGTCATGCTATCTCACTGTTATTTTTTTCCCCTTTTTTGAGCTGCACAAGGTATATATATATAACTGTCTCCCAGAAAATCAAATACCGGTATAAATAAAATCAAAAGACTTTTTTTCCCCTTTAATTTCATTTTTTCAAATTAACAAAGATATCTTTTTATGTATATTCATATCTCTAAGAATTGAACTTAAAGGTTACTGATGAACAAAGCGTTGTTTTACATATTATGTTGATCACTCTAAAATGCGACATATTGTGGTCATAAATGTAACATTCATGTAGTGTAGCTTTAAAACTCTCGCCTAACCAAATATGGTCATTCTTCCTTAACTCATTAGTATTATATAGAAATTATATAATTAGACTGGTTATTTTTGATGATTGTTTTGCCACAATTTATAATCAACATCTAACACATACACATGTATTGTAAAAGTTTCATTCAGACTACAATCCAATGTCCCCTCCAGAAATTAAACCAGGTGAATATTTATCTCAGTAATTTAGAATTATCTATTTCAATATTTGATGTTAATGATAGGCTTTGATCAGATGTGCCTATGTCTAGATAACATGCATACATGGGATTGTTAATCGGGCTGAGGAGACAATATCCCACACATTCTTGCTAAGTGTCCTCGACCAACTTCTAATTGTCATAAATGTGTAGTAGTATTGACGTGTCTACCAAAACAAGGTTGAGGACGGACTAAAGGTCTTTATCAACGTGTGAGGCCTGCAGACTGACCTGTGATATTGTAAACAGACGTTTAACATATGCATGTTCTTTAGATAATATGACTACGGTATGTTGGTCACCAGAGTCCCTATATATCTGTATATACACAGTACATGGAGTATAGCCTAGTAGTCATAATTCAAAGGTGAATTTGATTACCCTGGTGATATACTTTTTAACCTTACAAATGTAAAAATGTTACCTGTGAAGACATCTACCTGTAGAAAAGCTAATAACTTAAATCCGTCTGTAACAATTATGGCACTGTAGGAATAAAGTGCTAATAACTTGCCAATTCAAAGGCAATTTAGAGCAAGTCAGACTTGTAAATTGAGGTTAAAGGCTTATAATTTTACAGTATGTTAGACATAAGGTCTGCAGCATCTTGTGAGGCTTAAACTTTGAATGAACATTGATCTATGACAAACTGTGTGAAAACTGTCATCTGTTGTACTCTACAATACAACATAAGTATAAGAATTTAACTGAAATAGAAACATCTAACTATTAATCTGATAATTTAAACGAAAATAAGTCATATTTTGAAATTTACACTTACATGGGTGGTCCAATTGATCACCTGAGGAGAACTCACTGTGTTCCGAGTCACCAAACTCAAAGGCTTCATTGACTCGGGCCTTACCACCGCTGGTCAGGTGAAGGTCTTGTGCTAAAGCCATTATCAGCCAACAACTAGATCACAACTTTTATTTTGACATTTTACAAAGTTCTGAATAGAAGTGTCCGAGTGCTCCAGTCATACTTATTCCATAACACTAGTACCTTCCAAAAAGCCATTCACACAAGTACACTCACGTCGAATATCCATAGATGCTCTGTAAATCTAGATAAATATCTTGGACCTGAGTAAGTCATCAAATTAGTCCTCTAATTAAGAATTATGAATTTTCCAATACACTTAAAGTGTGCATGTACAAGCTAACCACTTGTGTGACACTGGTCAGACCAGACGATGGGATTAGAACTCCAATTTACCTGGTTTTTTTATTGTCCTGACCCCATATCTAGATGAATGGTTGGACCGTATTGAATTTACTACTCGGCACACTGATTCAAATGACAAAACACTGAACCGTTTCTTTCTGCTAGACTAGTTGCCACCTGAATGAGTTCAACTACAAACTAAAGCCACCCAGAGAGTAAGCTTTCGAAACTTAAAAGGTAAACTGACAGTAGACTGTGTGTGAGATATTTTACCTGTAATCAAGCTGCACACCAGTCATTTGTGTATGGTCTATTACTCTAACACAGTCGATTATTCTGTATGCATCCAGATTTAAGATACCAACTTCTGACAAAATTTAAAAACTACTCAATCTAGCACACGTAATTGCATCTGGCAAAAGTGTCAAAAGCACATATCATATTTTTCAGTTTACATTTGCATTATCCGAACAAATTCAGAATGCACTTTAAAATCAGCATGAAATTCCCTCCTTAGATGTCAAAAGAAAATCCTCACACCTTATACAAGAATAAGTCAAATATAACACAGTCCTTCTGCTCTGGGTAATAAAACAACTTCACTTGAAGAATAAGTACAACTTTATCCTTCCTCAGAATGATAGCTCATGAAGTCCTTTGCCTTACAAAAAAATCCTCTTTGAACTACAGATAATACAAACTCCACAAGTCCTTTCTGATTCCTCCCAGAAACTGTGGCACGGAGGGATAAATTACATACCAGGTGGAGAAATATTAGAGTAGAGACATGGACACATTCTCAGAGATTTATACCTGTAAGTTTTATCTCAATACTGGTATTTATCTCTGGAGAGTTTCCATTGATATATAAACACACTGTATGTTAACATCTATAAACAAATAATGACATTACTCCATGGAGTGTTTATCAGTTTAGTTTAAGTGGTGTGTCAGCTTGCCTGTTATCAGTTGTTTTAGCTTGCGGTGTACAACTGTTAATACACACTAAACAGCTGTATATTAAAATGAAAAATTTCCTGCATCTCAATTTCTCTAGTATGTGATATAACATGCTGTTTACAAGGAAACAATTAAGTAATTACAAAAAAACTACTTTCAGAGAGAAAATGGCAGCAAAAATATTATTGCAAATTCATCATCTGCAAACTTTTTTCACCAAAAAAATTTAATGTCAGGATAATGATGACATTATCAAACGAAGGCTAAACAGGCAATTCTATGTTCTGGATCTTAAGTGGCAGTCATACACATACAATACATTTCTTCTAACATAAATCCATTGTTACATCATGTTTATCCAGTAATATGTTCAGCCCCTCAAAATAGAGGGTAGGCTCATTACAGGACTAGGAATTAATATTTATAAAGTTTCATAATACAAAGAATGGGCTGATCACAAGATAAATATGTTAACTGTCAGAACAATTACGTATATATTACATGTCAAATCTTTGCATACATTTTTGTGATAAGAAAGAACTTTTTCTATGACTTCACCAATCACAGCATGTATGAAATTTGATCATTATGAGGCTCACACAAATGATAAAATTCTTCACTTAAATGACACTCATTGTTTATATCTCATAACAAATGTTGCATTTTACAAGGAAGTATGCAATTTAATTCTTGTAATTACACAGTGTATGTAGATTAAGCTGCAGCCATATAGTAGTATTGAGTTCTAGCTAATTAAGATTAATAATTAAATCTACAGTGATCCTAATTAAACAAATGCCTGGTAACAAAGATATTTTCATTGCTTGAAAGTGTCCAGATATAATATGTCACACAAAACTGCTCTACTAAGCATACTACTGGATTAGTGACCAAAAAACGTAAGAGTTGTCCCCCCTCAACCAACTACTGGCCTTTTTAACAAGCAAGGGACAACAGAAAAGGCTTAAAATACATCAAAGAAAATAAAACACAACACAGATTAATTGAACTATAATCAAAGAGACACAATATGCAATGCCTACCAAATAATTTAGTGGATAAATTATGTTTACTATAAACCAATTCTAATCTACTTTCAGTTTTATGATTCACATTTTGCTTTCTCAGACTAACTAGTTCATAAAAATAATTTCTGTGAAAAAATTTATAACAAGTGCCTTAAACACATTTTCATACATTTTTCCTAATCTCCAGTTTTAAACTTGATAAAGTACTGGCCATTATATAATAGATTATGGATGACTTAGGCAGGCTCTGCAAAAAGTGTACATAGCTAACTAGCTGAAGTAAAACTGTTATATGTCTGAGGGTGTTAGACTCACACTGAGCTGGGTTAAGGGTGGTTAACATGCAGTGCAGTCACCTGACCCTCACTAGACCACACCTCCCTACCTTGTAGCATGGGAATATCTGGTGACTCATCGTCAGCATTTTCACCCCCCTCAGGAATAACATTATCCTGAGATTTACTCTTTTTGGTCGTAAAATTTGGGATTTGTCCCTTGTTGGTAACAGTCCAATTAGCAGCACTCATGGAGCTCTTGGCCTTGTCCTTTTTTCTGCTTGGATGCATTGGTTCTTGCGCAGTGTTACCAGTGCTACCTATAGTACAATGTACGGGTAGACATGCAGGAGTAGAGGTATCATAGATGATCAGGACAGATTTGGGTTCAAGGACATGCAAAATGGGAGAAGATGGGAAAGGAGTTTGAAGAGGGAGAAATACATTAACATGGACAAGAAAAAGTGAGAGAAGGATAGGATGGTATCAGAAAAGGCAGAAATCCAGATAACTGAACAAGGAAAGGGGACAGGAAGAGAAGGGAGTAAGGATGAAAAAGAAACTGGGCTCACATATCAGGAAAGGGGAGAGACAAGGAAGGGACAACAGCAAGAGGAGGTGGGGCAGGAGCAAGGGGAATAGCTGAAGCAGAGTAGGATCAGGATGATATCAATATCCTAAGTACCTCTTAATCTACACCAATACTAAATCATAGTATTATAGAGTAGAGATACTGTACACGCCCATCATCAGACTTTAAAGAATAGAGGATACCAGAGGAGAACCCAGCATTTTAAACATAGCTGCAGGACAAAAGGTACAAAGGGAATGATGGAGGAAGCAAGAAACACAGAATGTATAACTTAATGATACTGAGAACATATAAACATGTATGTACATGTCTAGATCCAACTGCAGGTCTGTTCTCTGTCTGTCTGATCATTTTAAGTACAGGAAATTTATGCTAATTTTATTAGTGGGATGGGGTAAAGTGCGAGTTCCCAAAAATATGAACAAAGGAAGTATGTTGATATTAGGGTATAAACAGAGATAGTACAACTGCACAGGAAGGGTACATCAGGATACATAAATACAGAGGAAGTACACAGATGATATAACAACAGAATAAGTTACAACAACACAGAAGAGGTACAGTGGGCCTGTCACATACGTACAGGAGAGGTACAGTGGGCCTGTCACATACGTACAGGAGAGGTACAGTGGGCCTGGCACATACGTACAGGAGAGGTACAGTGGGCCTGGCACATAAGTACAGGAGAGGTACAGTGGGCCTGTCACATACGTACAGGAGAGGTACAGTGGGCCTGGCACATACGTACAGGAGAGGTACAGTGGGCTTGACACATCAGTACAGGAGAGGTACAGTGGGCCTGACACATAAGTAAAGGTGAGGTACAGTGGGCCTGACACATAAGTACAGGTGAGGTACAGTGGGTCTGACACATCAGTACAGGAGAAGTACAGTGGGCCTGACACATACGTACAGGAGAGGTACAGTGGGCTTGACACATCAGTACAGGAGAGGTACAGTGGGCCTGACACATAAGTAAAGGTGAGGTACAGTGGGCCTGACACATAAGTACAGGTGAGGTACAGTGGGTCTGACACATCAGTACAGGAGAAGTACAGTAACCTGTCACATAAGTACAGGAGAGGTACAGTGGGCCTGGCACATAAGTACAGGAGAGGTACAGTGGGCCTGACACATAAGTACAGGAGAGGTACAGTGGGCCTGACACATAAAGTACAGGAGAGGTACAGTGGGCCTGACACATAAGTACAGAAGTACAGTGGGCCTGACACATAAGTACAGGAGAGGTACAGTGGGCCTGACACATAAGTACAGGAGAAGTACAGTGGGCCTGACACATAAGTACAGGTGAGGTACAGTGGGCCTGACACATAAGTACAGGAGAGGTACAGTGTGCCTGTCACAAAAATACAAGAGGGATACATGCAGTGAACCCAGCAAATAAATACAGAGGGGTACTTGTAGTGAGCCAAGGACATAGCCAAGGAGAGATATTGTGCAGGGATATAAATACAGGGAGTGTACATCATCAATACCTGTAGGGGCAGAGAAGATATAGGCACCAAAGAGTAGCATCAACACAAGACAGGGTATACACAGAGGATGCATCAATATTAGACACATAGATAAGTAGGGGAGGGCACATTGTCTTATCATTTTCTTCTGATGCAACACATTTTCTATCTATATGATATAGTTTACATTCTATCCACAGAAATTACTGACAATGCTAGCTCTGGTTTGTATCATTGTCAGAATTGTAATTCTCTAATTGATCACAGTTTAAGCTGTCAGAACAATGTTGACTTTTTAAGACAGACTAGAACCATACTAATCAAATACAACTTCCTCTCCATCACACTCGATGAAAACTATTTTGATGAAATGTGATTCTTGATGAAGATGGATGTAGACTGGAAAACGTGATGGCACAATGTAATGTGCAAATGTATAAAGAAATATCTGCAAACACAGACAGAGGAGGCAGCTTGGCTTTCACATCAGATAATGAAAGCTGGGATGATTTTGTGACAGCTGATTAAAAAGGTTGAATTTGGATTTATTTCTGTAGAAATTGAATAACTTGTTCCTCCTGGTTTAAGGTAACTTGATTTGCAAAAAGGAAGATGTGTATATTAAGTGGACGTGAGTTATGTAACTGACTTGTTATTGTAGCATATTAAATGAAACAGTGTTTTCACAAGGAACAAAAAGAAAAGAAATTACTAGTTTAGAAAAAAAAATCACCTGAACAAATCGAGGATATCAACCATTTAAATTCTGTGTCAGTCAAAATGTCTTGTTCAAGTACATATTAAAAAATCGTAATAAATATCCATTTGATAGCAATGAATTGAAGTGCATCTGTACTTGTAATATGTATATCTTGGCTTAAAAGTTCTTTTCATACTCAATCAAAATACATATACATCCTCATAAATATAAAAAAAAGAAAGAATTCCTTCACAATATGACAAGAACAGCATCATTTTAACAAAGGAAGAACAAACGTTCTTATCATATTACAAAGGTTTTCATATTATTGATGTTTAAGTAGTGTGTCTGCAGGTCTTCATATTTACAGGAAACACATAGTGTACAATATATCTTTGATATTCACATGTATTATAGTATCAAATTATGCAGCATAAAATGTTTACAAATGTACCGTCCATGTTATTTGGCCAAAATTTGTATCATTAATGGTACAGCAGTCATTGCATAATGTTGGAGTTCATTTACATTAAATATTCATCGCCACCTATGTGCAGACTGGCCATTAAATCAAGGAGCCAATGGGAATTTGGGCATATTCCAGTTAGCACAGGTAATAACAATCAATTACAGACTAAATGTACAGATAGATAGAATCACAATTTCTCAAACTTTGTTTTTTCTTTTTTTTTTGGTTTTGTTTTATTTTGAATTTTTTCTATGAGCAAAAACATTAATGAAATCGGAAATCTTATTTCTTAATGTTGTCTTACATATGTTGTCATTTGGTAAAGGAGAGAAATCAGAGGTGTGTAGTTTGATCCCCTAATAAGGCAGGTTGTTGTTAAGATATAAGATCAAGGACAGCCCTGTGTCATCAAGACTGTGTGTTTGTGTTACAGACTCATTATTTAGTTATAAATCCAACAAATAACCAATTCCAAAGTAAAGTATCAAATAGAAATTTGTCTAGCCTCACAGACATGGGGTCTATATGGAATTGACTATGAATTTGTGATGACAGCAATACATACATGGGTTGATTTAAATCTAAATAATCCTCTCCAGAACAGCTGATTAATTCCACTTAATTTATCATATAGCTTTACTGTTTGAAATACAAAAGCATTATATACTATTTTTCAGATGAAATTAAAAACAAAGAAGTTTTCAATTAAAAAAAATTGAAGTGATATTTTTAGAATCAATTTCTATATTCTGAAAAGAACCTTGTGAAATTGGAAGCATTGAATCAAGGCATGTGGTCTTAGAAACAGGGTGTACTGTACAGTATATTAATACAACAATAACCATAACTGTCATATCATGGTTTCTGTCACCATCCCCTAGTGATTCTGTCTATATCTGACTAGGATGTATATCATGTAGCATTACTGCTTCCATATTATAAAATGTGGATGTGTGTGGAACTAATCATACAGGACTTGTTTTGTAATGTATCTAGTGTGGATGAATTGAAAGGGTGCAAATTATGTTAGCAAGAAACAAGGACACATGGGAAACATTCAGGTGAAAATGATCACGTTCAGGGAAGGATGAAACACTACGACAAATGCACACGAATCTCACAAGACTGCAAATAAACTAAAGATCACATGTCACTGGGTGAGAAATATTTCATCAACAGGTGCCAAACATGAATTGATCAATAAGTGACCTGGATTTTTTGGTTAGGAATATTGTATATACCTTCTAGAGGGGAAGCAATCTCTGGTATACTGTCGCTGTCATCACTGTGGCTGTCGGTGGTCACGTTGAGCACTGTCATGGTTCGTTGATCCTGAGGAGACAACCTTGCCATGTCGTCTATGTCGTCATTAGCTGCTGGGCCGAGGTATTCTGAAATCAAGATTAAAAAACTACAATATAATCAAACACACCCTTGTACAGGTTCTGTTGAATGATTGTTCTGCTCTATGTTACCACATGATTCCTTCTTACATTATCTCTATCAATTATCTGACAACCTTCATTAACTTTCCTTGACAAAATTTGGTAAACTGTATAAGGCATGTGTGTTAGGATTGAAACATAATGCACATATCGTTGAACTGATGGAATTACCATTCCCATTCTTTGAGAACATCCTAGAGTTAAGGTGTAACCAACAAATATCTATACACCCATATGTTGTATTGTTACAAAGAAATAATTCTACATTTTGAAACAAATGAGATTAATCTTAAATTACATTCCTATGCCATAAAAAGTAATTGAATTCCGCAAAAACAAAAACATGTATACTTTATAAATTGCTACATATGATGTGATTTTTTCTGTGTAAGATGAAGCTGAAGAGACTTTAGTGATCCCGATTTCTGTAAAGGTCAGACATGGCGATGATCACACACAATGGTATAATTTATCCTGAATTGCCGCAGGGCTATCCCAAAGGAATTCAAATGTCAGCACATGCTCAGCAATTAATGTCTTTTTTCAACATTAGATGCCATTCAGTTTGTGAGTTCCCCGAATGTCTGGAGAATAATTATTTTTACAGGACTATCAATGTAGATAGACAGTCAAACTGATTTACCGTGAAACACAGCAAGGATTGGCCAAATGTTGTCACCTAGCTTGTGCTGTAATTTACCATAATGAAGATATAAGGAAGAAGATGTGAGTGCAGACTATTTCATATCGGTAAGGCTCTGTCCATACCAACTGAATTCTACTGATATATACCAATATGTACCATCTTGTGTTATCACAACATAGCAGTTATCTCCCCTGCTATATATAGCATTGCCAGTTACTTTCCTCCTTGACTAAAACTTGGCATGAGAAGATTTGATAATCTGCTTAAACCTGAAATGGCTACTTGTCTGCAGTGACCAGATAACCATTTGATGATACCCACCAAAGTTTGTTGGTGTGGACGGTTTAGATGATTCTTTGACCAGCGGTCGCGTTTCCTCTCCACGCCGGCGATGACCACCTGAGTTAGGGCGACTATCAGTGTTGGGCTGGAGAAGGCCCATGTTGTTAGTCGCTCTCTTCCTTCTATTTTGTTCATCAATTCTTCTCCGCTAAAAAAACAAAAAAACAATGTAAAACAATTTTCAACCTATATTATCATTGGATGGTAACATCAAATAAATTCATAAATATTAAACAGACTTTGATATTTTACAGTTCGTTGCCTTCTGCATGAATGAAGGATTTAATGAATGAATGAATGAACTACAAAAATATCATTGCACTTTTATCAGAAATAACACCTGAATTAAAGCTAAAGAAACATGACACAAAAAGTATAAATCAGAGGCCACTTTCCCCTGCTGATACCCATCAATATACATGTACATAACATATCTTACCTCCTTGTCTAATTTTTTCTGATGTAAGGACATCGCCTGTTCATCTTGTATACTGAAATGAAAACATTGTTTAAATATCATTGATTGTCTCCCTTATCATTACAGTTGATCTATTAGTGTATCTATACTGTATTATTATAGTCCTTTTTTGTATAAATCCTTCTGATATCACCAAGCATAATCTTGTTGTAGCATTCAATTTCTTCTTCACATACCACATACACCTGTAATTAAATAACCTAATTTCATGAATCAGGTGAAACAAGTGCAGAATGAGACACAACCTCTATCGAGTATAACCAAGGTTACTAAATTGAAATCAAGAACATAGTCATAGTTAGACACTGCAATGTTCCCATGGTAACCTCAACTCTTGTAATCGATACCATTTTAATATTTTATGAATAACCAAAACAGAATTTTATTTCAAAATGCAGAATCTGCAAATTATGGCCGACCTCTTGGTTCCAAGAAACTGTAAGGAAATCTTACTGAAAACATCTTTTTCATCAGTTTGATCCCCATTCCATTATCTCTCACTTAAGCTGTATAAATTAAAGTTTGTTTTTTTAGCATAGGCAGTCTCACACTTTATGACCTGGACTAAAGTACTTTTGTTTTGGGCAAAGAATTATGCATTACAGTGGCTTGGAAAGAAAATTGAAAAAGTGTATATGTTGCGTTCGCATGCAATATTTCTTTTAATGTCCTTATTCCAGTCACTGTTGTTAGAATTTCTTTTTGTCAGTGAGTTGTCAATTACAATTTCTTGTTAGATAGCTAGACAACATGTTTTGAGAAATTTAACAAATGAATTTACAACTATTCCTGCACTCTTACAAATATAATCCACTCCTGATTCAATTTCAAGATTTTGAGCTCAATTCCAAACAAACAATTTTCTAACATTATATTTGTAGGTGTTGAATCTTGACTTATAAGAACTAGCTACCTTTACATCTGTAGGTGTTGAATTCTGACCTATTAAAACTCACTACTGTCTACCTTTTCACTTTTCACTATCCTGACCTAATAGAACTCACTACATTTCGTGTTGTTAAAATGGATATCAGCACCTCATACAAAGTCTTTTTGTTAGAAATAACAGATATATAATGTATATTGGTGCTACAGCATTTATGTTCCTCGAAATGTTACGGCCTACAGTAAAATCCTGATTAATTCTTGTAACATCTGAGTGCAGAGGCCTTGATTTACTCAGTACCGATCAATGTAGGTACATGTACACTCTCTGAAGAAAGCTGTCGACAGTGAATGTATTAGAAAAAGAGTAAATGGAGAGTCCTTTTCAATCTGTGGAAACCATTAGATACATGAAACCTGTGATTCTTTTACTGGAACACACAGGGAAGATATGTCCTGATTTCAAAAACCGGTGTAAGTGACAAATTAAATTTCCTGGTGTAATGTAATACTTCTTTAGACATCTGATCTCCTTTATCTAATGTAATTTTTTTAAACATGAACAGTGATTTCCCAAGTCTTAATAATACTGAAAAAGATGATGATTACATTGATGAGTTACAAATCCCCAGTTGCAAATCACGTGAATACTATGTACCGAAGAAGTAGCAGTATGTGATTCATTTATTTCCCGAGTATTTCATTTTTCTCAGTGTCTTAAAAGCCAATTATTGCTGAGTATCACAATATATTTTAAAAGCAATATTAACTTTTACAGCTAGGAACTTTTGCAAATTTTTGTTGGGAGTAAGATCCTAATTTAAGCCTCTTTTATCAAATTTCATAATTAATTAATTATATAACCTCTGATCCACTAGAGTGGCAGGGACTGCATAGTGCACAACCCTTGGGAAAACCCAACAGCACTACACCGTGGAACAAGATGGACATATATATCTTATATTCTGTTACACATTCTAGGTTCACATGTTATAGAAGTTTATTATTATTATTATAAATTGTGTTTCTTGACACCCATATTTTTCTAAGATATTGATACCTGATACAAATTTTACACAGTTTTATGACCTCCTCTTACAAATGTAAAAATGTGTGATATATGACACTATGATAAACAATATGGTGTGTTGTAACAGTTTCCAGCATCATCTAAATGTTTACTTCCTATGCTATTGTACTCTGTTTTGGACAAAGGCAGGGAAGCACCAAAACATCATTCTGGGGCCTAAGATTGCTATTTCTTTTGAAATATGAACGCTACATATACTGTCTACTTTAGAACATACTTGTTTACATCACAAGGTATTTGTGAATTAATATATATCAATTCATATGTAAAATAATCTTACTTCTACTGCCCTCTGTATGTTGCTATGATTTTAAAACAATGACCTAAAATACAATTGGTCTCATTGTTTACTTTCGATTTGATTTCTGACAAGAAAACTTATTACTTACCTTCCAGGTACACCACTCATGTTCCAGTTTGGTGGTTGGGACTCAGCCGGACTACAAAACAAAACAAATAATTGATAAAAACATACAAAAAAAAACTTTGGGTAAGAATACAGATGTGACGATAAACACCAACATCAATTCTATACATTTGGTATTCATTTTTCTAGAACAACGCTGAAGTGACTAACCTGTAAAAAGTACACGGATTTAACTATGATTGCTCACATTCTCAATCAAAATTGATTTAATTCCATTAAAATGCAAATAGTTATCTGTGATTAATAACAACACATTGTAAACTGTTTTTTTATGAGCTTTTGACTTGATGACCAATCTCTGAAATGGTCCAATCTCACAAATAGCTAACACTCCATACACGGCTGGTTAATGTTGGAATGCTCACCTTAAATCTCCTGTTTTGTTAAATCTTAAAGGTACAAAAGATATAATCACTACAGAGTACTTTCCGAGAGATATGATATAAACTATGCAACAATATATCCACAATGCCAAACTCAGAAAGTTTGATCTACACAATAAAATAATGATATTTTTTATACCAATTTCAGTCAAGCTGCTTCTGACAATATTTAACATTTGTGTTAACAACAACAGCACAATGATCATTATATCAGATACATTTACTGATGGTCTAATTAATACCAATATTAATCAATCCCTCCTCCCCATGGAGAACCAATCTAGCCAAGCTTTTAGTCTAATTAAAACCTCTTCATTATATTATCAATACCAAGGACATCAATGTTTCATTAACCATTTCTCCGACTTCAATGAAATCAAAATCAAGGCTAAGCAAACAATACAATTCCCTAATTAAACTCCAGCCTGTAAAAGTGTCACTGGACTTGTTTGAATGAGTTCTCGTCACTCACAATGCTACGTAACAAGTCCGATCAAATCAGCAACTACTTCTATTGTCACAGAGACATAAATACAGAAAAAATACAATACTAATTAATAATTAATCTGTTGAATTGAAACACAATTTTTTTAAATTTTATTTACAGTTGATTTTTTTATTTCTTTAATAAAAAATGTATTTTGTCGCAATTCTTCAAAGCAAGAAGAAACATTTGCAAATACTTACAAAGTGCAATAATAGGATATCAAATTCATTATACCTCATTATTCTCTACCTGTACACCTGGTGTGTCTATCTCTCCCTGTACACCAGGTGTGTCTTTCTCTACCTGTACATCAGGTGTGACTGTCTCTACCTGTATACCGGGTGTGTCTATCTCTATCTGTACACCTGGTTTGTCTATCTCTACCTGTACTCCAGATGTGTCTATCTCTACCTGTACACCTGGTGTGTCTATCTCTACCTGTACACCAGATGTGTCTATCTCTACCTATACAACATGTGTGTCGATCTCTACATATACACCAGGTGTGTCTTTCTTTACCTGTACAGCAGGTATTTGTCTCTCCCTGTACACCTGATATGTTTCTATCTCAACCGATATACAATGTGTGTCTATTTCTACCTGTACACCATGTGTGTCTATCTCTACCTATACACCAGGTGTGTCTTTCTCTACCTGTACACCAGGTGTGTCTTTCTCTACCTATACACCAGGTGTGTCTTTCTCTACCTGTACACTAGGTGTGTCTTTCTCTACCTATACACCAGGTGTGTCTTTCTCTACCTGTACACCAGGTGTGTCTTTCTCTACCTGTACACCAGGTGTGTCTTTCTCTACCTGTACACCAGGTGTGTCTTTCTCTACCTGTGTGCATCAGGTGTATAATACCAAAGACTGATTGCTTTTATATATATATGTGTGTGTCTATCTGAAACACATGCAAGGCAGCATGGGGTGATTAGATCCAATCAATATATACATATATAGAGGTAGAACTTGTAGCACATTCTGTAGGTAAAATATCAGGCTTCTGATGTTCTGAAGTGTGAGACTCCACTCCAGGTAAATATGGCTGACATTCTTCGTACAGAAATAAAGCAATATTATGTAATACTGATCTGATCATCAAAAGTCAATAAACAGTCTGGCTTATATCCTGAAATTCTGGCATAAATATGTTAACAGATTTTTTTTCAATCAATTTTAAGACCAATGACAAACTAGTAACATAAGATATATGATCACACTTGCAATTCAGTCAGCTCAGCTAATGAACTGAATTTAGGTAACTGGGATACACAGAAATGTAACCATCATTAAGGTGCCCACCCATACATCACATAATACCATATGTTGATGATTAAAACTCCATTAAATAAACAGGTGCTTTAGCATGGCTTTTATATTAATGCTACTCTAACTGAACTATTATAAATCACTCAATTCTCAATTATATATCCAACGAAAAGTGAACTGCAATCACATTATGAATGCTGCTCTTGAAATCAAGCCTTTAATTTGTAATTTTGTATAAAACACATTACCATTTTTTTCTCTAATATCTCTGTGAGTATATTTAGTTGATCCTAATTATAGGAGTCTTCCATTATTGACTGAACATCCACTGATACAGGACTGTTAAATTCACTTAGGAATTAAGGAACTGAGACATATATATATATATATATGTATACCACATATATCTGAGCCTCCTCAGACTTTCATGATATTTTTATTGGAAATTCAATTTCTGAAAAAAGCATTTATGTGGAGGTTCGTTTTTTTCAATTCCCATAACATTCAAGAGCAGTCTTCTAGAGTATCAAATTTTATAATACAGACATAACTGTGCCTCTCAACACACAAGGAATTCTCCTAGAAACTGACACACTGTGACAATAAAATATCAAGATATGTATGGTACAGTTAGTTATATAGGAACATCAAGCTCAGGATAACTGTCATTTATTTTTCAACAAAAGATTTTTTTCCCCCTAAATCTTACAAACTGAGGCTGACTAGCTTTCTGATTTCTAAGAAAGATACACCAAAATTATGAGTCATCTTTGCACAATTGTTTACTGTGTCATATCTAAAATTGTGTCTCCATGTGAATGGTGTGATAGCCTTACAAAGACAAACCAGACCTGACATGAGGTGGACAGCTACATCCGTCAGTAACCCTAATGTTGTCAGGTATCATCACATGTTTTCAGGGACAGCAGATTTCAATGTTGATTTAATATGAGTAGAGTGCTAGACAAATATTGACTAAATGATAATGGAACTGTGTGGTAGAAGGCAAAATGCTATCTCATCTAAATGTTAAAACAATTTTTATCAAATAGTTGTCACCTCTAGTCTGAAGTTACATTGACAAGCTAGAAGATAAATTATATTAGTATTGTTAAAACTTTGGTCTTTATGCAACCTTATCATAGGTGTAAGTCATTTAGATTATCTCAGGTCTTATTCTCTTGATTAAATACATCCTTTACCAGATTCATCGACACTTTAAACAAGACTGAATCGAATGAGAAGTGATACATTTGTTCAGTGTTTTGGGATAAACAACCAGTTTAAATGTAACTCCCAGTGTGTTTCTGATCCTCTTCATCAACAGGCAAACTATAAAAAGTAAGAAAGCTTTCAGAATGTGTACAGAATCATTCATTAAGATTAATAGATAAAAAGCACTGGACACAAACAAAAAAATTAATTTCTAACATTACTGTAAGACCATTCAACTCTCTCATCTAAATTCTGTTTCTCCTGACCACATCGATGAATCCTACAGCCACAAATTTCCCCTGTATCCCATCTCATCTAAATTCTGTTTCTCCTGACCACATCGATGAATCCTACAGCCACAAATTTCCCCTGTATCCCATCTCATCTAAATTCTGTTTCTACTGACCACATCGATGAATCCTACAGCCACAAATTTCCCCTGTATCCCATCTCATCTAAATTCTGTTTCTCCTGACCACATCGATGAATCCTACAGCCACAAATTTCCCCTGTATCCCATCTCATCTAAATTCTGTTTCTCCTGACCACATCGATGAATCCTACAGCCACAAATTTCCCCTGTATCCCATCTCAACTAAATTCTGAGCTCAAATTAAATCCCCAACAGATAGTTATGTTCACATGAAACTGGAACACAAACATCCTTTTAGTGTATGTGGCAATAGTCGTAACTGAATTATGTTCAACCTGATTATAACATCATATCTTCAGTGACAGCTGCACCTTCTGGAGTGAAACTTGGCTCAGATTTTAATCAGATTGACATTCCTTTCTGTTTTTCTTATGATACAATATACTAATTAATTTACGCTTGTGAAACAACTCGCTGTAAAACAAGATTTGCAGATTGTGTTCTGAAACTTAGCACTTGCATCAAATATGGTTGTTTTCACAGAAAACAATTACATATGATGTCTGAAAATTGTGCTTGTTGATAAAAACATGACTGCAGCTGATCTGAACAATCATACTTCTTTTAACAGAGAAGTATCATTAAAACGTCTAAAAATCATTGATAAGGAAATTCCAACGGACATTGAATTTTGTGAGTATACACAATATGCAAATAAGGACAGTATCTGCACCCAAAATTTCAACATGCTGCAAATTATTGATAAAACAAATCATTCCAGCTGGACAAGTTAGTAAGCAACAGTTGATTGAGGAGCTAGACCCATTAATGAATCCTTATAGAAAGTGCATTGATTTTCTATTTACAAGTATTACTGGTAACTGATAACACTGCTTGCCCATAACCCTTCCATGTCATTACATGGATAACCACAGCTGGACACACAACCAATTGCATGTATGTGAAGGTGGATGAACCAGCTGGGATCCTCAGATCACCACCTGACTAGTCTACTGATCAGCTGCTACTAAATTTTCTTTATCCTGATTTATCAGGCTCCATCAATAGCACAGCCTGATCTGTAAAGTTTCCCACCAGAGGCCCCAAAGGTTTAATCATAATCTATATGGTATAGTAGTGCCATTCTACAGTCTGATGATGACATACTTAATGGAGTATGTAACTCTGTTGGTTTCCGCTTAAAGCAAACAATTGTAAATTACTCGTTATAGGACCATGGATTAATGATGAGTAAATAGATGTCTGATTTCATCAGTGTCAGTTTATGTGTATATATATATTAATTCCCACACTCTCAATGTTTAAGTTAAATATTGGTAAATAATATCTGTTGTTGTGGGAATTCAATGTTCGCCTCAAATGCATGTAGTCCCCTGCAAGATGTCATTCATGAAGTCATGAATGTTAAGAACTATGACAATTGCATAAATGAAAAAAATCTATTTTGATTTCAAAAATCAATTCATAAAATGCATTACTTATGTTAACACATGAAGTTTTAAGGTCATTTATGCTTAAACTGTCTTCACTAACTATTCATAACTCATCAATATTTCACAGTGGTATATAATCATTTAACCTATTTAAGCAAAATTTCAAATTCAGCAACTAGGTATACATTGATCTTTACATGTATTGATTTTGCTGAATATAATGCATTTAGGACAACATCCAGTATGATTACAGTTACTGCACACTTTGGAGTTGGAATCACTCATACCAAATTTTAACTGATTTTCTCACTCTGGTCATGAACACTAACTGAAACCAACCAAAAACGAACCTTCTGAATTTTGAATGAATTCTGACACTTTCGATTGACTGTTTTCTGGTAGTGATGCTAAAATTAGGACCTAAACTGTATTGGCCTGTTTTATTGCTGTTATTTGCCAGCAGTAGGTGAGAAAAGGTCTGCTTTCTGACACAGAGATCAATATAAAGTTTTCAGTAATAGATACAAGTAACATTGATCTGGACCCCATCCTTACTATTTACAGAAAAGATCTGAAGAGTCTGCAGAATGGAGAATCATCTAGGAAAGACCATTAAAGTATCATATTAGTAAAGTAGAAAACAAAATCAATTATTTGTTTTTCATGCCCAAACACGATATTAATACTGTGGATGATCATGTATTCGCCAGTATATAATTGTCCTTAAAATGATACAAAAAGAGTAAAGCATGTTTAAAATCAACATACTGATATTGAAATAATAAATTTTTACAAATTAGTAAAGAAAATAATTTGAATATAACAAACTTGGTTAACAGATGTTAAATATGACACACAGCTACATAGAGCTATCAATATGTCTTATAGGTCTTCAAGAAAACAAGAAAATTTAAGACTGCCGATACGTTCACAACTTGCTATTTGCAAATTATTTAACACCCACATGTACGCTGGAAATAGAAATGTGCTTGAAAAAAATTAAACTACTGGGAAAACTAAACACAATTTAAATGGGCCAGCACATTTTTCATTGCAATTAAGGGAAACACCTTACTAGGTGGATGGCATTTCCAGAGTGCCTTGTGAAGTCCTCCTCACTAAAGTCACTTTATTTGGATCTATTGTAAAATTTGAGATTCCCAGTGATGTTGTGTAAACTAAATAGCATTATGTATATGATACCTATGTCAGTATTTCATTCCACCGTAATTGTAAGTAAATGTTGATATTCACTCCGAAAGACTTCCTTTTGCAATCAGGCCCCACCTTTTGCAATTTTTACTAAGGATGAGATAGTCAATAGCCATGTGTCTCAAAAGGGTTCATTTTTAAGGGTGAAATGGAAAAGGTTAAATAAAGCATAGTTTTCAGTCGAACACGTTACTATGAACTTTTACCCAATTCAATTATAGGAATGCATATTGATTAAGAGGAAAAAAGATACAACACTATAAACAGATGATTTAAACTTTAAGAGACAATTGTATGATATCTAGCTGTAATGTTACATGATATGTAAGTTAGCAAAAAATAAACAAAAACATTAATTAGAATATTTGCTGTGGATGCTATTCACGAGGTCAATGACACCCGAACTAATGACATAACCTTCAAAATTGCCAGTATAATTGTACAATGTGCTCTCTATGCACTCTTCTGATGAAATGTATGAGTTGAAAAAATATGTAATTTGTTTTTTAAACATTTTGTGAAAATCTGTGGATATCAAATGTAAACTTAAAGATAAAGTTATTCCTTTACTGCACCTGCATCACTATTTATTTACATTACAGTATCTTCATATCTAAGTTGCCAATTTCTTCTTACCAACACAATACTGTAACAAACCTCCATATGCTGACTATGATAAAGATTTGATCGACATATTGCAGGTAGATTGCCTCAAAAGTTACGTAACACTAATGCAGACTTGTACAATGCACACCTCTATCCAGCACTGTATTGATCACTGCTACGCCATATACAGTCCTAAAGAAACCCAAGACTTGACATGATCATATCGTTACCCAGTTCAAATTTTGAAATTTGCAAACACTTAAACAAGCTAAGGAGCATTACATTCATGTTACTTTTATCTTTTCCATCCTTATGAATTATCCTTGTATGTCTGTATCCAACTGGCTATATTCTGAGAAATTCTGTATCCAACTGGCTATATTCTGACAAATTCTATGACCTTTGTGACCTAGTATATAAGTAACTTGTACCGTTCAGTCCATTAAAATAACATCCTTCCAGGCTGGATTTTTTAACACTGTTTTTCTTAATTGTATTGAACCAAGTTAATTAAAGTTTTTCAAATAACTTTTAGATAAGAGTATTCTTGTTACACTGTTAACTTACCTCCATTTTGTATGTGTTCTGGCAGAAATGTGACAATTCAGAAGTAGAGTAGTGTAAAGTACAAACCACTGTTACAACATGTCCTGGTCAAGGTCTGTCTAACTGAATGCCAGAAACTACATAACATTATTTTGTTATACAAGTACATATTGTCACATGATAAAACTCGAATGACAATAACGCTAAAATCAGGATCTAAAAGAGCTGACTCGTATCATTCTGGCAGTGCCAACTACGTAGACATGAATGACAATATTCATTTTCTAATTTTAGCACTGGAAATTAGATTGTATATATATCTATATATATATATTGATCATTGTTAGAGAACTAAGGGGACTTTGCATAGTGTTTAGTGAACCATGTATATGTATGTTAATTTCACAACAATAGATACCAGAATAAGGGTATACACTGCATCTGTGTGTAATATGTGCACGTGAACACACAATAATACAGTGTGGGAAGCAAACCTACTGGACAAATACACCATGACATAGTGTTACAATACACTTACTGCACAACACACTTTAACAGGGTGTGGGAAACTTTATATTGGGCACACCATGATAGACTGGGAAGCAACTTACTGCATGACACACCTTAACAGGTGTGGGAAACTTTATATTGGGCACACCATGATACAGTGCGGGAAGCAACTTACTGCATGACATACCTTAACAGGTGTGGGAAACTTTATATTGGGCACACCATGATAGACTGGGAAGCAACTTACTGCATGACACACCTTTACAAGGTGTGGGAAACTATATATTGGGCACACCATGATACATTGTGGAAAGCAACTTACTGCATGACACACCTTAACAGGTGTGGGAAACTATATATTGGGCACACCATGATACAGTGTGGGAGGCAACTTACTGCATGACACACCTTAACAGGTGTGGGAAACTATATATTGGGCACACCATGATACAGTGTGGGAGGCAACTTACTGCATGACACACCTTAACAGGTGTGGGAAACTATATATTGGGCACACCATGATACAGTGTGGGAGGCAACTTACTGCAGGACACACCTTAACAGGTGTGGGAAACTTTATATTGGGCACACCATGATACAGTGTGGAAAGCAACTTACTGCAGGACACACCTTTACAAGGTGTGGGAAACTATATATTGGGCACACCATGATACATTGTGGAAAGCAACTTACTGCAGGACACACCTTAACAGGTGTGGGAAACTATATATTGGGCACACCATGATACAGTGTGGAAAGCAACTTACTGCAGGACACACCTTAACAGGTGTGGGAAACTTTATATTGGGCACACCATGATACAGTGTGGGAGGCAACTTACTGCAGGACACACCTTAACAGGTGTGGGAAACTATATATTGGGCACACCATGATACAGTGTGAGAAACCATACACTGTTAGTGCAATCCAAGTAAAATAACCAATTTCTTTCAAGAAAAAGGATTGCTTAGAAGCTTGCACTTTCATTAATGTTGTTGGAATTTGATTTTTCTGTTATTTGTGCTTAACAGGGATTATCAGGATGGTGGAGTCATTTATATACATGTATAGAACTACTACAATTATTGTAACATTGATAAAGTAATATCAGAAATTTTTATTTGGTCTCTAGACAACGTTGATATTACCACATGCATGGTACACTATACCATCACATGTACCAGCATGTATATGGAGAGCCCAGTCTAACTACTCACCCTCTCAACAGCAATATCTCATTATATATGTACCCTTATAAATATATACATATTATGACCCCTATAAAACACCCAACTGACAATGCATGCCCTAGGTCTGTCATAATCTATACCTTATATATTAACATGAATTGATTGTCATATACACATGAGTCACTAAGCAAATGTATTGGAGTGCAGCTACGACTTTCCATATTTACATACACGTTACCAAAACAGCCAAACAAACCACAGCATAACAAAAGATTTAAACTTTTGGCTTTCATAATGTTTTAAATATCGGGTTTCTAAGGGAAAAATGAGAATCAATCTATATAAAGATCAGTATTCAATTCTATGTAGGAAACCCTTGAATCTCATTTCAAATCTTTTTAAATATGATGTTGTTTTCCATTTAAGGTAATGTCTATGTTTAATATTATGAACCATGTAACTGCTGTACATTAATCTCAATGAGAATAATATCATTTTTAACATTCCAACTTTATTTACATGTAAAATTATGAAACAGAAAATCATTTCAAATAATGTTTTTTAATAAATCTTTATTTTCATACACCAATATTGTATTCTATGACCAATAATTCAGGGTTAGTGTTCTGACTCAAGAATCCGACCTTCCGGGATTAAAGGTAACCAGCTGATAACCATTGTGTATACCCTTGTACAAGGAAGTTAGGCCATATTTTCAAAAGGGACATCTAACACAGTACGTCCTGCTATGCATAAACTATTTTTCATTACATGTACTGAATCTAGAGATCTTAAGTTTCTTTCTCTCACAACCAAACTGAAGTCCTTTTAATTTGTTTATTGATAGTATTAATTATACTACATATTTGCTGACACCTGAAATGATACACTCTGTTTGAGAAGTAAGAACATTTACAATGATGAACGTTGATCAACTAGAGGTTTACTGGCCGTGTCAGAGTAGACCACACCGTGATCTTTAATTATTAAAACCAAGATCTACATCAGTTTCCTGACTTACACTGAATTAAACACTGGGAATCAGACCTGTATTTGCAGACTCATCTAAATTCAGGTCATGTGTTGATCATAAAGCAATATAATGGCCATAGTGATACTTAAGTTACAGATGATGCAGATCCTACAAACTTATACTTATATGTACGCAAATATCTTTTTCACTCCATTTCAAAATCTTATATCCATTTCTATATCTCACTTCATGTCATTATTTCATCAAGTCTTTTTTCTCTTTTGTTAATGATAAAAAACTTCCTTTAGCTTTGTTGTTGCCATGAGACTACTACTTCTACAAAAACGTAGGTTAATGACAAATTGTATGGCCAATAACTCCCTATGGCCAGGCCACAGGTCTATTCATCATTTGTCAAGTCTATTTATATTACAAAACGAATATTGACAAAATAATGGTTTTGTCAACATTACCACACCTGATTGCATGTATTCTAGTGTTCCTAATAATCTCATACAAGGAATTACCTGAGATCTTACCCTGTGTTTTCTCAAAAGTAGATGAAGATCAAAATGTTTTAAATTTTGCCTAAAACATTACCAGTTAACTTTCCCCTTTCTATATCTTCAAATCTAGAGAGAACTGACACCCAGGCTCATGCAGTTGTAAAATAGTGAATGGAGAATTTCTCTAATCAAGCAGATCGATTACCGTATAAAAGCTTGAGGAAGGATGTTATCGATAATCCTGCAACACCTTCTAAGGGTCTTATACTGGATTTGGTTTTAACAGTAGGGATGATATATTTCTCAATATTTTGAAGACAATAATCGAATTGTGACTACATGTTGTGTAAACTTCTGACGTCAATGCCTTGTGTAAACAGATACCAGTGATCGACTGTTCCACATAGAAAACACAGAATTGGTTAACTATAGCATTAGAGAATTAATAAAGTATTCCTGTTTTATAATCATTTCATTTACCTTAACATGCTCCAGTAAAGACACACCATAATACAATGTTAGACACACTGTAGCACAGCAAATCATGGTACAATTTTGGACACACCATAATACAATGTTAGACACACCATAGCACAGTGGATCAAGGTACAATTTTGGACACACCATAATACAATGTTAGACACACCGTAGCCACCATAGCACAATGTCAGTGGGACACACCATAATACAATGAATCATGGTACAACTTAGGACAAATCATGGTACAACTTGGGACATGTACACTGTAGTACAGAATGGGATACATAATATAGCACCATGTATGAAGAACACCAATGAGTAAGGTGGGGCACACCATGTTAAAATGTAGGTAGGACATCCTCTGCATAATAGTGAAATTAACCTACTTCTACAAAGAAAACAAGACAGTGAGTGTAATGATATGCTCTGTTCCACCTACTCCTACAAACAAAACTGAAGCCAAACAAGGCAGTGACATGTAATGATGCTCTGCTCCATTTCTACTCCTACAAAGTAAACTGAAGCCAAACAAGGCAGTGACATGTAATGATGCTCTGTTCCACCTACCCCTACAAAGTAATTACTAAGATCGAACAAGGCAGTGACATGTAATGATGCTCTGCTCCACCTACTCCTACAAAGTAATTACTAAGATCGAACAAGACAGTGACATGTAATGATGCTCTGCTCCACCTACTCCTACAAAGTAATTACTAAGATCGAACAAGGCAGTGACATGTAATGATGCTCTGCTCCACCTACCCCTACAAAGTAATTACTAAGATCGAACAAGACAGTGACATGTAATGATGCTCTGCTCCATTTCTACTCCTATAAACAAAACTGAAGTCAAACAAGGCAGTGACATGTAATGACATGCTCTATTCCACCTACTCCTACAAAGTAATTAAAGAAGTCATCCAAGGCAGTAACATGCAATAAGATGCTCTGTCCCACTTACTCTTACAAAGTAATTACTAAGGTCAAACAAGGCATGTAATGATGCTCTGCTCCATTTCTACTCCTACAAACAATGAATGCTGATATGATTTATAAACAAGACAGTAACAGGTGAGATACTCTAGCTCTTCTGCCTACAACCACAAACAAAATACAGGTCTTACATAAATTACTTTGCTCCATCTACTCCTGCAAACAATACAATGTCAAAAAACACAGTAACATGAGAGAATTTCTTTTCCACCATTACTCCTACAAACCAGTACTGATGACAAGCAAAACAGTGCAAGAGAATTTCTTTTCTACCATTACTCCTACAAACCAGTACTGATGACAAGCAAAAGAGTACAAGAGAATTTCTTTTCTACCATTACTCCTACAAACCAGTGCTGATGACAAGGGAAAAAAACAGAAACTTGAAAGTTTTGGGAAATCCTCTGTTCCTTTTTCCTTTAAAAACATATATTAGTTTTTCAGAATCACAAAATCTTAAAATAGTAGTTTTGTCTAAAAAGATGAACATCATTTTGCGCTTTAGTAATTTGTCGGGTAAAATTATTGTACACAGAATGAGATGATATCAGAACAAATATATCTCTTCCGAAATGCTATACATGACAAATGGCTTTTATTAAATGTCTCCATTTTATATGATAAATTGTATCTGAATAGTGTTAAAATAATCAATTATCTCAGTGATACTTATTCTAACACAAATACATTGTATGCTCCATTATACTGTATCAACATTACACTTGATTAGGATTCTCAGTCTTTTCAATTACACTAATGTTGAGTTACAGCTTTCGGTACGTGTAACTCAACGATTGGCCAAAACGTCTATTATTGGAATAGCTGCCATATAACTCGGGTAATTTAATAATCAGCCAGAACAAATCATTGAAACCATAATGATTTTCACATGTCTCTTCTGATGTTATGTGTAAATAACTTAAAATTTACACAGCTTGCCTGACAGAACAGGTCATTTAGTTTACCTTTAGGTATAACGGTGTATTTCACACTGTATGTAGAGTATTTCAAAATACCCTGTTAACGATTCAATACAATAAACCATAACTCCACCTACTGACAATGGACTTCATTGGCAATATATAAAAACCTTTCTATCAGAATAAGGCCTTATTGATGTATCTATATATATAGCCTGCTCAATGAAGCGTAAAGAATATCCTTCACTATTTATATATACATCCATTTATCACTAAACCATTCAGATCAAAGTTATTTATGATACAGATGCTACTTATTTTGAAAAACGACATATTCTAAGATTTGTTTATAAGCTCGGTTTCTACGTGATGTCATAATGTTATTTTTGGGTATTTCGTTGTAATTAACAGAAACCATTACACATGTCACTCTATCAGAGTGGCATACACTGAAGTATTACATCAATTCATACTCTATAACAACAAATCCTTTTCAAATAATTTGATGGTGAACAAGAAACCTTCATGAAATTATTATAAGGAATATGATAACCTAGTACTAAACACTTACTGCTATCAAGATAATACAATGACTTATAGAAACTTAGCATTGATAAGTTAACACAAAGCTTTCTAACTCTCGGATTGGATCAATTGAATTTAAAGCAAAAAACAAAAATTCATCGTCCCAGTATTTGTCCCATCATAAGTGACGGTAAAGTAAGCAATGGATGCATTGTTGTCCCTACAATAGCTATCGTAAACTGAGTTGAACAATAACATATATACACAAGACATTACAGTCAACACATCAACCCGAGTAAACCTACCTGTATAAATGAACAGGACTAGATTTCCCTATCTTGTAAGCTGGCTCCATTTCCGTTCAGTTAGTTAAAAAGTCAAGATGTCATGAAAATTTCTCTCAGAAGAAAGATCTACTGCTGGACACAATCATGGCAAAATCTATTGTGAACTGTTTCAGGAAGTAGATTGGTGGGTCAGCCATGTTGTAAACTGTGACGCCAAATGGTTGTCAACCTAGTGCTGCGTGTAATAGACAAATTACCCACTAAATCTTCCGTTACACGATACAAAAGAATTGTCCACGTCAGATGACCACTGTCCTCTGCTATACATGGTCAGTCCAGTCCAGACAATGAAGAGTGGACCATTGTTAAACCTACCAGATTCCTCCAACCAATATGTAATAGCCAAACATGTATACACATACACACGGCAGACTGTCAGAGTAGTGTGTGCACTCAAACACATTATACCATGACTGAGAGGGTTTGTCTAAGCGTTATAGGCAATAGAGATCAATACAGGTGGGTCAGCTGATCAACCCAGGTAAAATTTTCAGGTAGATCTTCAGGTATGAAGCTCACCGGTATCCTCAGATGTCCCCTACCACCAATAAGGACAATTTTAACCTGTATGGTGTCGGTTCTGTTCACTTAATCAGGTGAGATACACTACAGCATTAATCAACTTCATCATCCATTTGTTGACATCATATCTTATTGTCACCTGTACAGCAGTATATGTACAAATATTTCTGTTTGAAAATCAGTGGGATTATTTCCTTGTCTAAAATCAGTGATATTTCAATTTGCTTGCTTTACATTGTGATAAACAAATGTACAAATTGCAGTTTTATTGACTATCTTTATCTAATTGCTTTCCATGTATGTATTATTGACTATAATCATTTCCAGGTCTCTGCATTTGAAAACATCAATATATATCCTGCTGCTTACTGATGTTAGTGTCCGATAACTAAGTACCAGGTGATATGGTGAACAATTAGGGATTTATTCAACATAATTGTAGCCATGGCAACTATCATAGGGGCAATAAGTAGTGGCATTGGTATAGAGCTGTGGCAAAAGTGTCACATTGTAAACCGTTATATATTTATCCTCCTGAAGCCTAGAAGATGACATTCTTTATACTTATGAAATTAGAAAGATGTAGGTTCTTTGGAAATTTTTCCAACTGGAGATTTTTCTTCTTTGTTAAGTCATTATGTAATTAGTTTTATAATTGATCAGTCAGACACATGCTGCAGTGTAACAATTAAGCAGTCTGATTATTTTGTGACACAGACCATTTGCTGTTTACCTGTAGGGACCCATTAGATTTTTCACTGCTTATATTGTCTACTTCGTTAATGCATAGTCTTCACCATCTTATCCTGTTGTCACCAATAATCTGGTTGTCTTGTTATCTAAATAGCTTATAGCAACTTGACTATCTGGGAGTCCCAACACCTAGAGAATACTAATTTGTTGTCTCACTAAATCCACTATTCTGGTTGTTATACTATCCAGAAACCACTACTTTGGTTGTCTAACCATCTAGAGACCACTAATCTGACTATCCCACTATTCACTAATCTGGTTGTCCCATTATCTAGTCACCACTAATCAGTGGTTGTCCCACTATATATGGTCACCGCTAATCTGGTTTTCCCACTATCTTGTCACCACTAACCATTGGTTGTCCCACTATATATGGTCACCGCTAATCTGGTTGTCCCACTATCTTGTCACCACTAATCATTGGTTGTCCCACTATATATGGTCACCGCTAATCTGGTTGTCCCACTATCTAGTCACCACTAATCTGATTATCCCACTATCTAGTCACCACTAATCTGGTTGTCCCACTATATATGGTCACCACTAATCTGGTTGTCCCACTATATATGGTCACCGCTAATCTGGTTATCACTTTCTGGCATGGTTATATGACCACAAGACCATATAACTAGCTGATAGACATTTTATTGGAGGTGTCATAAAATACAAACATAGAAATTGAGATCAACTGAATGAGGTCCAGAATATGAAGGAAATATCACTTTCACTGGCTGATAAATCCCTGTATTCACCTGAAAACAGTTTAATTATTTTCTTATTATACAAAGTCAATCCAAACTTCTGATTGGTTAAAAATTGCAGCACAGGTTACTGGGTTGTTATATTCACCAATTCTGTCAGTTTCAGTGTAACATCACAATATATCTAGACCTATAAAGGGTGTTTTGACCAATCATCATGGATGAAAAATCAAGGTCATATAACAACACTAATTATTATCTCTGAATGTTGTAGATGCCATATCACACCAACAGAACAATAGAAATTTATATTTCAAAATTCACAATTCAATAATTCTGAAATTTTTTGAATCAATCTACCTTTCAATACAGCTGCACTTTAGAAATATCAAATCATGTACATAAAAATAAAATATACATTGATAATGGACCCCATGGTTAGCATGTTCACTCCTCTACAGAGATATCAGAATCAATTTTCACTTCCTGGTAAGTATATACATAATTCTTAAATGTGCTATGTTTGACAATGAGGCATTAAATACACTCTGTATGTAAGATTTATGGCTGCATGTCCAAATAAACCTCAACTACAAGGATCCATAAACATACTTTGGTATCTATACTTGAATGATAAAATCAATCTAGCTGCACCCTTAATTTAAAACAGTTTATGTTGTGTTAAAATATTGATCTATTTTCTTGCACAGACATGATCATACACCAACTAACATTTTTAAATGTCTGTATTCTTGAATGATTAAATTCTGATTTAAAATATACAATCTTGTCCGTAAACATGATCAGCTCTACACACTGTTTAGGTTTCTGAGAAATAACTACATGTTACATATTATTCATCAGATCTTATAGATTATGAAGCAAGTCTTATACAACTATATCATAAAACAGTTAGTCCCATTCAGGCAAATCATGAGTAGTTCAATACAGGGTTATCTTTCCCTGGAAACAGTAAGAGTATTTTATAAGTTTATCCTGCCTTTAGAGACCCCTGTAGTGCAAATAATTACAATTACATTCTGCATTAATTTTCTTCATTGATTCCAAGAACACTGAAACACAACATACATATTTTTCTAACATACAGTAAGGTTAACTCTCCTTCGCTTACCCCAGCACTGATATAAACATAAAACAAACAGGGTTGCTATCCCTTGTTATTTCTAACACTGACACATATAACATACAGAGTTATCTTTCTTTGGTTATTCTGATACTGATATATAGCAGACATGGTTATCTTTCCTTTGTTGATTCCAATACTGATATAAAACATACATGGTTATCTTTCCTTTGTTGATTCCAATACCATCATATAACATACATGGTTATCTTTCCTTTGTTGATTCCAATACTGACATATAACATACAGAGTTATCTTTCCTTTGTTGATTCCAATACTGACATATAACATACAGTTATCTTTCCTTTGTTGATTCCAATACCATCATATAACATACATGGTTATCTTTCCTTTGTTGATTCCAATACTGACATATAACATACAGAGTTATCTTTCCTTTGTTGATTCCAATACCATCATATAAAATACAAGGTTATCTTTCCTTTGTTGATTCCAATACTGACATATAACATACAGTTATCTTTCCTTTGTTGATTCCAATACCATCATATAACATACATGGTTATCTTTCCTTTGTTGATTCCAATACTGACATATAACATACAGAGTTATCTTTCCTTTGTTGATTCCAATACCATCATATAACATACATGGTTATCTTTCCTTTGTTGATTCCAATACTGACATATAACATACAGAGTTATCTTTCCTTTGTTGATTCCAATCTCATATAACATACATGGTTATCTTTCCTTTGTTGATTCAAATACTGACATATAACATACAGAGTTATCTTTCCTTTGTTGATTCCAATACCATCATATAACATACATGGTTATCTTTCCTTTGTTGATTCCAATACTGACATATAACATACAGAGTTATCTTTCCTTTGTTGATTCCAATACCATCATATAACATACATGGTTATCTTTCCTTTGTTGATTCCAATACTGACATATAACATACAGAGTTATCTTTCCTTTGTTGATTCCAATACCATCATATAACATACATGGTTATCTTTCCTTTGTTGATTCCAATACTGACATATAACATACAGAGTTATCTTTCCTTTGTTGATTCCAATACCATCATATAACATACATGGTTATCTTTCCTTTGTTGATTCCAATACTGACATATAACATACAGAGTTATCTTTCCTTTGTTGATTCCAATACCATCATATAACATACATGGTTATCTTTCCTTTGTTGATTCCAATACTGACATATAACATACAGAGTTATCTTTCCTTTGTTGATTCCAATACCATCATATAACATACATGGTTATCTTTCCTTTGTTGATTCCAATACTGACATATAAGATACAGTTATCTTTCCTTTGTTGATTCCAATACCATCATATAACATACATGGTTATCTTTCCTTTGTTGATTCCAATACTGACATATAACATACAGAGTTATCTTTCCTTTGTTGATTCCAATACCATCATATAACATACATGGTTATCTTTCCTTTGTTGATTCCAATACTGACATATAACATACATGGTTATCTTTCCTTTGTTGATTCCAATACTGATATATAACATACATGGTTATCTTTCCTTTGTTGATTCCAATACTGACATATAACATACAGAGTTATCTTTCTTTTGTTGATTCCAATACTGATATAAAACATACGTAGTTATCTTTCCTTTGTGACTCAAGTATGATGTATACAATTCAGGATTACCGCTCTTTTCTTCAATCCAATACTGATACATAGGGTTATCATTCCCTTGTTGATCAAAATACACAGAAGCGTACAAGTTTATCTTCCCTTTGGTTGGACTCCAATACCAATACACACCAGCCAAACCAGGTTTTCTTTATAAAACTGAACAGGATTTTAGGAGAATCTTGGTGCCACTATCGTCTCACCTTTGTCCTCTTTTAAGTTATTTTCTTTCTGTCTCTTCTTTAATTTTTCAGTGTAATTATTTGTTGTATTGACTGGTAAGTGAATCATTTGGTATACAATCAATTAAAACACTAATTAGGTAATTCCTTAGATCTCCAAATCTATCACGACTGCCACTGTCAGCCATTTTGTTACATCAAAATTAATTTTAAAATTGAACAGAACACCAAAAGACAAACTCCATTATGTCTTCCTGTCATCTATACATTTTCCCAATAACTCAAAATTCATCTAACACAACTAATGACCATAGGGAACTAACAGATAAAATTAGAGAAAGATCCAATGTACTTTTCAAGACATAGCAATATAGTTAAAACAATTTCAGAAGAGGCAGACAAACAGACCACAAATAAAGAGCAATTTGAACAACCAATCTACTGACAATGGTTGGCAAAACGGATGAAACTTGAATCAAAATTTTTCTTAACCAGTCTGTCTTAGAATCTTGAAATAAATAAAAAAAATTGTTAAGTTTTGAAAAAAAAATAGGAAATGAATTAATCAAAACCATTTGAAAAGGTGGTTGGTGGAATGTGGTTATGCAGGCTATCATTATGCAGGCTGACTGAAAATGGCACAAGATACGTAATAAAGACCAGGAAATTACAGACGGGTATCAATCTTCAACTAACCATATGTGTAAATAACTATTGATCTTTTGTTTGCACTGGCCCCAAGTCTTTCTATATTTCATTAGACTACCAAATTCCCCTTAGTCTAGATCTAGAGTTTATAGCCAAAAGGAAATAGGTTTCTTCATCCATTCAACATAAAATTTTCATTCAGTCACCATCACTGCCAGTATTGTAATACATTTAAGAAACCGTAATACATCTGACAGTAACAAACAAATAGTAATGAACAGACATGTACAGATTTTAGATACTGACATAATATTGTAGAGAGGATAGACATCAGCATCAGTGTGACAATACAACAAAGTAAGCATATAGGTTAATGCTTTGAATATAAGGACAACCAAACATGGGTTTGGCTTGGATACAGACAACCAAACATGGGTTTGGCTTGGATACTGACAACCAAACATGGGTTTATCTTTGATACAGGCAACCAAGAATGAGTATAACTTGTACACAGACATTACCTAAGCAAGTGAATGACTTGAATACAGGCAACCTAACATGGGTTTATCTTGGAAATAAACAATCAAGCATGGGTTTATTTTGGAAATAGACCATCACGTATGGGTACAACTGTATACAGACATTAACCAAGTATGGGTTTTTTGGCTAGTGGATGCAAAGAACCAAGAATAGGTATGACTTTTAACATATCAACTCACCACAATTTTGACATTAATTCAGATAGCCAAGCATGGACGTGACTTTAATCCATATTTTCACTTTGTTGTAAATAATTTACATCAAGATCAGCCATTATAGAATCAGTACATACGGTAATGATTATAGAGTTTTTCTGCTAAAATCTCACATCTATGAGTTGAATGTATTGCAAATGCATTACTTTGTACCTATCTCAGAATGTCATGGTCCTTCCAGGACTTGCTCCAATTGCCTAAAAACATATAACATCATAAAATGTAGGTCTATGCGTATTAGAATATAAAAGTTTGTTAATGTTACAACCACTGTTTATATCAGTATATATGAATATATAAATGTGGAATGATTATAAAACATCAGATTGGTCAATAACTATTAGCCTTAAAAGTCATTATAATTCATTTTTTATTAGTTTCTTTACTGTTTCATGTATGTTGTAAGCCCTCCTATGTCCATAAGATGTACAGAATTACGGATTTTTCCCAAACTATAATACTGAAACAGCAAAGTGATCCTCATAGATTTGACATGTACTTATCAAATACCTGACGAAGGATAAGTACTGTTATATCACATGCTACAATACCCAGGTGTATATTTACAGTAGCCAGCAGCCATTAAACATCTGTCAGTCAATAACCATACACATAAATACAATATGTCAGAAACCACTTAGTTGTAAATTTACCAATAACTTATATGCGTGAAATTGAGATATTTTTGTCTTCATTTTAGAAACATATTGATAATCAAATGTATATGAGTACTCAATATACACCAAAGGTTTAATCAGAACACTTCCGTTTCATTACAAGTACAAACATGATCTGTTCCCGAAATGTCAATATCACAAACTTGAATTCTGTTGTCAGGGACACAGCAGCAGCTGTAGCAGTTGAAGGGAGGTAACTCTTGGAGCAGAGGGAATAAATCAATGTTACTAGAGTTCTGGTATCATTCAAATCTTCTGTAATCAGACAAGCGAAAATTAGCACACACCTCCAATTTCAAGAAGCCTTGGCTTCTTACCAACACTCCTTAAGTTTCTTCAACTCCTTTAGTTTCTTAAACTCTTATGTACAGAAAAATACACATTTTTACACTTTTATTTAATTACTGTGTCAAATATTCTACTGATAATTCTCTTTCAAATCACATCTATAATCCCTGTATGTGTACCTACCTCGGAGGTTCACCAGCATACATTTTGATCTTTAAAATAGTTTCCTTGTAAATCTTGTAGGTCCTTCCACACAACTACACATATCACATTAAAAAATCTGTGATCTTTGGCAACAGTTCATCTAACAACCATCAATAAGGTACAATTATGTATGTCCAAAAAGTGAGATACATCAGACCAGCATTCCAAGGTTCACAACAGTAAACCTGAATTACCTAGCAGCACTCAACTGGTGTTAGACTATAAACCAAAAATGTCACACTCTACCTAATGACCATTAATATAAACAAGAAAGGTTTCTACACTAGAGATTAAAGCCTGCAAGCTTTTCTTTATTTGGTCTGGCTCTGTATAGATAATCCTTTAAGGTTCAGCTTTTTTGCCTTTGAGAACATGGCCTTTATTCATTAATCTGACATTTTACAAAGACTGGACAACTTCATTCTTTATAGGCACACATATACACTTACAGTATACAAAATATTGACAGCAGTGAATTAATCACAGCTGATCAACACCATTATATAAGTGTAAATAATTTTGTTTTCTCCCCATGATAAACATACAAAAATCAGAAAACATGTTATTATAATGTTGACATGAAGGTGTTAAGCTTCAGACTTGCACAGTAAAGTTGAAACATTAACACCTGAAACAAAACCAGTGTGACTTTTATAAAAAAAAAAAAGATTTTCCCTTATTTATCCAATATATTGATAAAAGTAAAATTATCTGAACTTCAAACGAACAACCAGTAGACTGTGAACTCAGCTGACATGTCTAACAACAGAAGTTTATCAGGGTCACTTCTACAATGCTTTAAACTATATACATATATAAACATAATGAGCTAGGTACCATATACCAGGACGTAACCTAGGCCCAGGTGTACATACTGTATAATAGTCATTGGAATAAATATGGTACTTGTCATTAAAAAGGGTGGAACTCCATCGAATATATATTGTCTAGACACAAAAAAAGACTATTCATAATGATATCTATTATCACAAGTACTAACGATTGACAACAGTAATCTACTTTATGTTAGAGTCATTGTTTAACTCAGAGAACCAGGAGTTCACTTTTTAAAAGTTCCCCATTGTATACAGGTATACCTGTACATACCTTCCACTAATCACCTTTCAATATGTACACACAAATGTGTATATAGAAAGAGTACTGGAATTAGCATGGTATTAGCAAATGAATAGGTCATATATATGTAATTTTCTGTCAATTTCTAATTAAAATGTGGCATGTGCTATAGCAATTCTTTGATTAAAAGCTGAATACTGAGTAGAATTTATAGGTGAAGTTGACAATAAAACATGAAGGTTCAAATATATGGCAGCACAATCTTATTTTACAAATTGACCTTAACATTTAAAGTTCGTGATCTATAACTAAATTGAAAAAAAAAGATAATTTTTGGATATTCTGAGATCAGAATTTAGTATAACATTTTTTCCACATCATTGCTAATACTAATACAGTCTGTTTCCAGCTTAATAGGACATTTAACTTAACTTATTATAGAATTTAACACCCACAGGTTAGAAACATGTTGGTTCAAGTCTCAATACCCACATTTAGGTAACAATGAATTTGCTTTCAAGGAGGAATGTTAAGATTTCGGGCTGATATATTAGAACAGTAAAAAGAGTGTCAAGTGATTTATTTTAATTTCCAACACTTCATGTCTAATTAGTTAGATATATTTGGATCAATTTAATTAATGCAAAAACCATAATACTGTATATATTAAAATGTTTACCCCTGTTTAATGTCAGCCCTTTTCATACGTGAACAGGAAAGACAAATCTAAGATGGAACTGAAATTTATTATACTTATATAAACCTTTTACATAGTCATCAGGGGGCAAATGAACACGAGGCTAATTAGTAAGTAATGGTACAAGGGCGAAAAAACCCCAGTATACATTCCTAATTAGATAAATTTATTTTGACAATCCTTTCAGTTGTATTCACATCTGGGCAATAAAACCAGCAGTAAAACATTATTTATCGTACAAGAAACCATCGTTTTAGGGAAGTCAGGCAAGCCAAGATTACAAACAGTAGTTTTATAATGATCACAATGTTTTTATGGACAGATATAATGTCTTCAGAATTCCCTGAACCATTTTCATAAACACACAGAAACCTTTCAAAACAAGATATTTTGAAATTTCTAAACATCCATGTTGGACATTGGCAAACATATTTGAATTTTTTCTGAGTAGTTTCATTTACACTACACACTATAGACCACATATTTACATTTTTTATGGCTTAATCACTACATGTAACTAAAATAAACATGTTCACAAATATCAGATGTAAACATAAAAACCTATTGCCACACCTGTCTGGACAGTCACATATAAGTGATAGGTATGGCCACTATAAACATAAAAACCTATTGCCACACCTGTCTGGACAGTCACATATAAGTGATAGGTATGGCCACTATAAACATAAAAACCTATTGCCACACCTGTCTGGACAGTCACATATAAGTGATAGGTATGGCCACTATAAACATAAAAACCTATTGCCACACCTGTCTGGACAGTCACGTATAAGTGATAGGTATGGCCACTATAAACATAAAAACCTATTGCCACACCTGTCTGGACAGTCACGTATAAGTGATAGGTATGGCCACTATAAACATAAAAACCTATTGCCACACCTGTCTGGACAGTCACATATAAGTGATAGGTATGGCCACTATAAACATAAAAACCTATTGCCACACCTGTCTGGACAGTCACATATAAGTGATAGGTAAGGCCACTATGAACATAAAAACCTATTGCCACACCTGTCTGGACAGTCACGTATAAGTGATAGGTATGGCCACTATAAACATAAAAACCTATTGCCACACCTGTCTGGACAGTCACGTATAAGTGATAGGTAAGGCCACTATAAACATAAAAACCTATTGCCACACCTGTCTGGACAGTCACATATAAGTGATAGGTATGGCCACTATAAACATAAAAACCTATTGCCACATCTGTCTGGACAGTCACGTATAAGTGATAGGTAAGGCCACTATAAACATAAAAACCTATTGCCACATCTGTCTGGACAGTCACGTATAAGTGATAGGTATGGCCACTATAAACATAAAAACCTATTGCCACACCTGTCTGGACAGTCACGTATAAGTGATAGGTAAGGCCACTATAAACATAAAAACCTATTGCCACACCTGTCTGGACATTCATGTATAAGTGATAGGTAAGGCCACAGTATATATGTGTGTGTAACAATCATTTTATTGTACAGAAGATGGGCGTATGATGCATTTTTCATAATAAATCCAACTTTGTTTATCTTACAACAATAACTTTGAAAAAAACTTTCCCCAATGGAAGCGCATGAGAGGTCTATACTCTGGGAGGAAACCAGAGTACCTACAGAAGACCCATATGGTCAGGCAAGTGACCTCATACCTTTTCATATCCATACCAGGAATCAAACACTGGACACCTTGGTGAAAGGCGAGTGTGTTTCCACTGAACCAGCCATCCGCCCTTGATAATTAGGGTAATGAAGGAGGGGACCAAGGGACTTTGGGCTTATAAAACTGAAAGTGACCCTTTCCTTTATTTCTATATTCAGGTAAATTCAACCAAGACAAAAAAACACATACGGTCATGTTTGTCATGTTTTTGTTATGTTCTTTACTTTCATGTACAAGAAGGTGAAGGAGGGTGTGTAAGTAATCAGTCACATCACAAATGTAGTAGCTGGTGGCTATGTACTGATCACTGAACATTATGCAGGAAGGCTATTACCTGGGCTGTCCAGAGCACTTAGGGCATAACCACATCAAATTTCTTAGAAAAACAAGCCTACTGACTGAGCTTGATTGTAGCATCTGTCCAAATTATAAAAAATGTGTCATAGAATCCCAATAGAATACAGTATAGAAGGGTGCATTCTGATAAAGTCTCATAAATCATATACCATGGGTCCTCCATTCTATGTTTTGATGTACATGTGATAGTTCATCTGGAGAGAATTTTCCATAATGATTAAGTAGCTGGCACATCAATGACATTAAGATGACATAATTAGCCTTCCTATGCCACAGAGGCAGCAGTGTACCATATATATAATGCACACACACAAAACAATCCTTGGCATTTGCAAAACCAAAATATCTTGACAATCCAATTGATATAACAGCCTAAAATATCTGATGGTTCAGTATCCATATTCCCTGGTAAATAATCAACATGATACATTATTTCATAATTTTTTTTAAAACCATAGATTTAAACTGGTAACATTTTCTCCAATTGACAGACAACTAATAGCTTTTCTTTTCTTTTGTTTTCACAGAATATTTACATAATTGATTAAGGCTTGATTCTGTGATATATAGTAAAGATCCATTCACATCATTTTGTTATATCATTTATACATTTTTTTTCATTCTGTTTATACTCACAAATATAAAGAGACTAGATAAAAAATCTCACCTGGTGAAAAGGAGTTATTTCCCTTTGAATGTATTGGTATAAAGTAATCAGACCATACATGGCAGGTTATAATTATGAATCTACTCTGCAGCAACAACAACAGGTCCTCCATCACATCATCAGACACAATAAACAGAACAACACGACATGCTGCTCACCTAAAGTAGCTTCAGCCTCCTCTACATTACAGTATACACAGAGAGCAAGCAGATGGAAAGTCAAGTAAAAAACATAACTCCACAATCAATACTGCATGGTAATGATCAGTTCCTTCACGGTAAAAAAATGTGTCCCTTCACACCCACATCCCCTGTTGTATCAGACCCAGTGGAAGATATTCAGCATGAATATTTTATAGGGCTCTTTCTGTACACATCACTGTGCATTACTGGTACTCCAGGCATGGGACATTTTATGTTGTTTGCGTGTGATCATGCAGGGGACACTTCAGATTTCAATCAAGAATCAGTTTTCTTCTCCTTCATTCAACTCATTTGCTGCTTTCTTTCTCTTGTGCATCTCTCTTTCTTTCTGTTCTCTTTATTCTTCCACCATTATCTCAGTGCTTTCTTTCCTACACAATACTTATCTCCCCCACTTGCCTGCATAAGACTGGGTCATTTCTGTGGTCCAGTAGCCAAATAGTAACACATTCACATTTCACCTAGGAGATCGGGGTTTAATTCACTCATGAGACATGAAAATGTATAAGAGTCACCAGCTCAGCCATGTGGGTACTCCCCAAAGAGACAGGCAACAGTTACTAACATATAAGCTGATATCTTGTTTTGGAAGTTTTGTAATATAAAGATGATAGTTTCCGAGAATTATATATTTCCACAAGTACTCATGTAAGGCAAGTGAAAAGCACAAAAAAATAGTTTTCTTTGTCAGATTTTACAAATCACAACACACATACTTAAAGAAAGAAGCAAAGATAAAGGTAGAGTAGATTCTTACTACTATCTCTCATTAATGTTTTATACTCAAGATGGTGTTTTCAGATTATGGACATGTACACACTTTTGCTAGAGGCTTATAATCAATATTCAGTCTATACAAATGAATTGTTTATCCTCTTGGTAGTTTAAGTAATTTGTCCCAGAAAAGATGTACATGATCAATTTCTCATTATTCATACACCAGCTATTCTTACAAACAGCTTTAAAGAGAACTTGTTAACAAACAAGGACAAATGCAGACTGTTATTTTTGGTACCAATACTAAACAAGCGTTTAAGACAAGATGGCTTCAAAATTGACCTTTTTACACAAAAATTAATTTTCAAACCACAAACTTATTTTAGACAATCTAATGTCACAAAAAATCTGAATTTTTTGACATGGCATGAGAACATTTTTTTTTTTTTAAATCAGTTATTTTTTGTCTTGTTTTGTTCTGATAAAGTTAACCACATCAGTAAATGGCATATGGAAATAAAATATGGTCAATGATTCAATTTCAGGAAATATGGATTTAATATGTGTATAAAGACTGCATGCATCAACATATATCTAATGCTTTGACAGGTCAGCTGTTCAGTTTTTGTCATACACTATATCTATTATTACTCAATATCATATATTTATTTGCGAGTCATATATACAATCCTATACATAAGCATGGTACATTGACAAGAGTTTCATGTTAACAAATGGCTATATAGTTATACATAAAAGGAGAAGAACATCAACCTGCTGATTATCCCCCTAGAACTGTTTACACAAGGAAAATTGACTCCAAAATCATTGGCCAAAAATTCTTTCAATCAATATCTAGTTGCCCTGGCAACATTAATACCATTAATTGGAAAACTGCTCATAAGGAAAGTCTCGCTGTATGAAATGGTGTACCGTAAGGTTCCATCTGTTATTCCAGCTACAGGATGATATTCTGTGTTGAATGTATCACTATGAACATGTTCCACAAAAGGGCAGTTTTTATTAATTAAGTTTTTGAATTTTTAATTAATTTATATTTTTCTAATACTATACTTCATCTATAGCATCCTCGTCAGTTTATCATTAAAGTGATAATGAAAATTAAAATCTGAACTATCTTGTGGGACTAATACAGCACATTTGTCTCAAGTCAGAAATCAATCCGCTGTAAAAATGTGCAGGTTTACCAGATCCATATTGTATCATAAATGCTTTTAATGAAATTAATTTTCTAAATAAAATTAGATAGTCTCAGGTAGGAAGCTTATATCATAAATACATAGAAGTACAAAACAAGGTAGTATTTTGGGTTTTTTAAAAAATATTCAGTACGTACATTGGCTTTTTCATACATCAAAATATTTCAAAAGTATTTACAAAGTATCAGACATGAAAAAAAAATAAGAAGATACTTACCAGTTGTTGTAAAAAAAGGGAGGTAATTAACACCAGTTCACTGGGTTGTCTGCCCTAGGACTCCCTGCTGCTGCAGTGAGGAGTGCTGCCTAATATTTCTTCAGGTTTTAAAACATCTGATGCTCCTAGTATAGATAAATTGTAAAGAGTGTTAAATGACTTAGTGTTAAATAATAATAAAGTGTTCTTGCCTCCAGTGGCTTTCTTTATGTTACAGAAGGTATGAATCACAAGCACCTGACACTCAATTCATTCTATATCTGCCCTGCTACAAGCTGAAGCATGAACTAGTATTGTGTAACATGTACTGAGTAAGACAGTAAAGCACACATCAATATATCCAGAAGAGGAATTAAAATATCAAGGAACACCTACCATAAGAATCAGACCATCTATATGTGAAACACAGCGATCATACTACAAAATTAGGTATATATCTCACATATAAAATGTCTCATTTCTGTGTAAAGTATATGTAACAGATACATTCATGCTCTATTCAGCCAAGTAAAAGATCAGGCTTCAGTACAAATATATATGTAATGTCCTTGTTGTTATAGGGATGCTTATTAAAATCCTATTGTTGTATTGAAGATAGTGGTAAAAGCCACTTCCATTTTCGTCTTTCATTTCCAATAAGAAGAGATAACAGTGGATAAGGTATAAAACTTATCAAATGCCAACAACTGAACTTTAACATGAGGACAAAGCAGGTCCCCATAGCCTTTACAATGGGTATATATATAGGTGTGATAAAGAAAATCAATGGTTCTCCAAAGTTCATGTCTTCATTACCCTGAATAAATGTACATACTACAGCAGGTTGAATTTACTTCTGGATTCTTGTAGAATCAAAAGAGTTATATATATCTAAATCTTTTTCAAAGCATTTCCCTGACCTGCATGTGTTTTTAAAACAACACCATCAATAAAGTGGCGAAAGATAAATTAATTAGGTCATTTAACTGTTTATATGTGTTCTAGTTCACATACCAGTCCTTCAAGGAAAGTGCTTTAATTGGTGACATTAACTTTAACAGTACGTCAAAGGTGAATTTACGTACCACACTCCATCCATTCCTTAGATCCCTCATGTAAGCCAAATATTATGACTCTCAGTCCTATAGCTTTTTTAGAAGAAGTTTTTTTTCTAAAAATGTGTGTGCTACCATTATGTAATGTTTGCCTACAATGCACTCAAAGGCCATATCACTTCATTGTATATATATACTATTAACACTGTACATTGTAAGTGTGTATAAAAAGAAGGTGGATTATGTTGTTTTTTTTAAAACTGTATCTGAATTTTAAACCTTCAATGATGAAAACACTCTAAAATTTAACTTGCATGAACATGAAAAATGCACTTTCTTTAAGATTTTACATGGTATAAGATTTTACATGGTATAAGATTTTATCAAATGTTTCCATTAAACAGTACAAATTGGTAACCACAACCATAATACCATATCAAGCCTGTTGAATATGAACTTGCTCAGATGAGGATGAATTTTTCAAAGCTATTAGAAGACAAAACAAAAGCTACTGTGACAGTAAATTTAGAACTTATGATCAAGGTATCCACTTTTGCCAAACATTTCCACACAATGTCATGCTGAGAAGTGATGATGTACATTACTTATGTCACAATCTGATAATTTTCCTATTCAGTCCTTTAACATTACTTTTCCTATACATCTATCACTGCCAACATAAAAAAAGAAAACTTTCATATTAACATATACATCTTTGAGGAAACTTAGGTTTAAAATGCATCAATGAATGCTTCACTTAACAAATGTTTATCAACAAACTATATTAAGTTGTATTGTCCATATCATTCCTTCAAGATCAACAAAGTGCTTACCTTTTTAGTAATTCACATGCAATTTACCATTAGAAGTATTTACCCAACTTGTTTACACTTTTTGGGACCAATGACTTCAGTGGGTGAGTAACAGTATTAGTTATAAATCCTCAGTATTGGCTCAAGTGACATAGAATTGAAATTTGTTACCACATTCTGTGCTACACTCAACTTCAAAAGGTCAATCCCCAGCATTTAAGTACAGTTAGCATAATTTACATAAAGTTTCAATGAGATTCAGTTTAAACTTCCACAAATACATTACAGTGCATTGTCAGACACCACCATTCCAACAGACGTAGAGACCAAAACGATTATGGCTCGCTATCACAGGAGCACTTTACATAGTAGCTAGTGTCAAATTCTGCGTGATAAAAGTGACATGAAATCTATATCTGTATATGTAATTATGTGATGGATGTCTACATAATTGAGTTTGTTGATAATGATTTCTGTATTATCCTGTAGTATACTCAAACATTAAGCCATGTTTTTATATAAGACTCCAAAAGGTGATCACAGTTAATGCCACATTGAATCGATTGTTGTGTATTTAAGAATCTTTTCAAAGTCTTATTAAATGTCAATTATTTAGTAATTTCCTCTGGGTTCCTCTGCAGAAAGAAATCCCCATCTCCAATTCTAACCCCTCTTCAAGCCAACCCACCCGCCTCCATCTTCTTGAGGGTATCTGAGATACGGCAATTTGCAATTCATGTATAATTTTGAATTTTCTATTTAATTACCAAAACACCTGAAATTTCTAGAGTTTGGGATTAAAAGCTCTGAACCATGTAATCATAGAAATAAAGGATATTTAATCTTTATCTTTCTGGGCCCGTTCTCACTTCTGCATTCTCTTTTTCCCACTGACCTAAACTGACATTTTTAACAATAAATTACTTCACCTGATGCCAGGATCACAAAATATAGCTATAGAACGTAACAAAATGCATATCGTTCTGTAGATATCATCGTTATCCTAGTGAAGATATGGAAAGCTGGTATGACAAGCTATTTGCTAGCTTTACACAAATTACTTTGTGCCAAATTTTTAATGCTAAATACTTTATCTTTAATTCTGATTTATTTAAAAATTTCAAAATGACCAACTTAAGTCATTGGAAAATATTACACAATGTCTTTTTGAGGGATATAAGTGTTTAGTTGGCTGTGTTGTCATATATAAGTGTTGAGCCTTGTTGCCATTTATTTATTTTGTTTGGGACAGTCTCTGTAATTGAATATGATAAATGCTTAATGCAAAATGTGTTATGCTCCATGTTTTGTGCTGAAATGTGTTACACTAAATGCTTTATGCAAAAATGCTTAATGCAAAAAGAATAATGTGTTATACAGAATGTGAAATGTTTAATTTTAAGTGCTTCTGAAATAGACCCTAATAATTTGAGATGCTGAATGCTCTACAGCTGCTCGATGCCTACAGACAACCATGTTACGAATGCTTTAAGTACCAGCTTTCCATATAAAGGCTAATTGAATAGTACATATATATGTATAGGACATATCAGTTCAGTAGGAGTTTTTAGACAATGGATATTTCTGTTGTCCAGTAAATCCTTTCCTAAACCTAAAACCATTCTGACCTCTTCCAGATAATTCCAATTTCCTAAACTATATGGTACCAGTTAGATGTAACCTGATTCAATCTAGGATCATAACTAACTGGTCATGACTACCTGTAATAGCAGGTCATATTTCGAGGGCTGACTGACAAGTAGTGAGCCTTGTATTGAAGAAATTAGGCAGGGATATCTGTTTTCAGCTCTACTATTCCCTGACTGTTTAAGGCTGCTTACTCGAAGACTGGTGTCATTTGGTCAGTTTATGTTGAGGGGATAGCACTCTAAAGTAAACAAGGCAAGTGATTTTGAAAAACGGACAAAATCGCTGAAAGAGCAGTGATTCAATATTTGCATAAGAAAGGTCTAGTACCTAAGGATATCCATACTGATATGGTAGCAACACTAGGAAATGATGCCCCTTCATATGCTACAGTGAAAATGTGGATTGCGGAATTTGAGAGTAGCAGTCAGTGCCTTGGGGTTGATGCCCAACAAGGATGGCCTGTCACTGTTACAACCCCAGAAATGAACAATAAAGTTCATGATACTGTTATGGCTGACATGCAAGTTATACAGAGATACATAGCCAGTACAGTTTGGATTTTACAAGAAAGAGTACATTCCATTCTTATGAAATATCTTGCAATAAGAAAGCTCCCAGCCTGTTAGGTACCAAGACTTCTGACAGTTGATCAGAAGCACACCAAGCGAACTTTGTCGCGTGCCTTTCTGAACCATTTAGAGGCAGATCCTGCGAGCTTTCTGCAGTGGTTTGTGACTATGGATGAAAAGTTGGTCCATCATTTCACCTCTGAGGCAAAACAACATTCTAAATAATGGAAGCACCCTGGTTTATCTCTAACACAGAAGGCAAAGACTGTTCCATCAGCTGGAAACATGATGGCCTTGGCTTTCTGGGATGCTGATGGTATTCTGATGGTAGATTATCTGCAAAAGTGACAAACAATCCATGGCTCATTTTATGCATCACTTCTTAGGTTGTTAAGAGAAAATACTAAGCTCAAGTACCACAAAAAACTCTGTTAAGGTGTGTTGTTCCACCAGAACAACGTCCCTGTTCACAAGTCTGTTATTGCCATGGCTGCCATTAATGATTGTGGCTTTGAATTGATTGAGCATCTGCCTTATTTGCCTGATCTCGCTCCTTCAGTATTTTGGTCTATTTCCAAAATTGGAAAAGGCCATTTCAAGAACCCACTTTTAGTCATATGGTAACATCATACATGCAGTGGAGGACTTTCTGAATGGTCATGAAAAGGACTTCTTTAAAAGTGGCATTGAGGTCCTTAAACATCACTGGCAATAGTGTATAGATACTGAAGGAGATTATGTTGAAAAATAATGCAATGTGTCCTCCAAAATTCAAACCCTTTGATATGTGGCTCATAACTTATCAACCAGCCTTGTTATAACCATTTGATAATTACAATTTATTGTAACTGAATCGTGAATAAAATCATGTCTAACATTCACATTTAAGAATTCTAACCATACATCTTGATATCTTAATCTTCTATTTTTGGCAAATCTGCCATGCAGAATACTGCCAAGAGAAGTTTATTTTCACATCTGATATTATGATTCACATAAATTCTGTCAAGGCTCTGAGATATGTGATAAACAAATCTTCCAATATGGCAATGTCTCATTTCCAAGTTGCTGATCGTCCCTTGTTTAGATCATTAATATCAACTATTATACATGTATATTTACATGGATAATGACTCACAGGGCTATTTAATCTGTCTGCCAACTAGTATTGAAATACAATATACAGTTGAACCTCGTTAACTCAAACTAAGCAGGACTTAGTATGAAATAAAGCTAAAATAAAGTCAAGCAAAGAAGAGCAGGTGCTGTCTGTAAGAGTTGGAAAGGTAACATATTGACAGTTGTTATTTCCCTGTGTAGAAGTTAATAGCTATAGTTATATAGTTATATACTCTACTTGAGGAAGTATAGCTACACAGACCTTTCAATTCTATGTTGTAACCCAACTCTCATGATATCATCGAACACACATTCTTGGTATATTTGTCAGCTACCTGACTTGAAGTTTATATTAAAACTTTGAATAATACATTTGTTTGTTAAATATTAAGCTGTGGACGAGTAGTTGAATACAATACACCATTTTTCCTATGAACATAGAACTGTACACACTTTGCTTATGGTTGTGTACAGGTACATACAGCAGCTTAATAATGAAAAACATTTATTTCAGAAACAGTTTCGATTAAATGTGTTATCTACTTAAACAAGGAAGTTTTTTGCAAGACATAAATACTTTTGCTTCAGTTCAGTACTAATGATGAACTTGGGAATAATGACACCTAATCTTTAGGGTAGTCAAACTTTTATCATAATCTTTTTAAAAAAAAAAAAAAAAAATTATGAAAATGATCAGCAGGTTTTTTACTTCACTAATCTATGTGAAAGAAAAAAAACCGGAAACTGTTTATTAACGCCAATATGATTTGTCAAGTGTAAGAGCTACTTTGACAAGGAGTCATGGTTGTTCCAAGCCTTCAATAATGATGCTGCAACGGATGTGCACTGTATCACACACTTCAGACTAGTTACTTTAATGTGTGGCACTGTTGTACAAATGTATATACTCATCTGTGTACAGAATGATGGTTAACTTATCGTAAAAGTTTCTTATGAAATCTGTCATGAGTTTAAGTCCAGCAAAACTTTTGAAATTTGAAAAAATAGATTGCTTACATCATGTATTGGATGTAAAATTATAAACCAAAGTTAACTGATGATAAAATAACTTGCAGTCAATGTCCACTGGGACCGATTTTATTTCTTGAGAAAGCCATTGATAATCTTTGGTATGCAGGAAATTACAAAACTCCTGGCCTCAGACCACAACCACACATCCAGAACATGTAGATGGTGTAAAGATAACTAAATCAGCATGTTTAGAGACTTTAAACCATCAAAATTAATACACTATAATGGGCAACTTGGCAATGCATGAAGAATTATTTTATAAATATTTCTGAACTTATAAACAAACCTCAAATGTTTAAGACTTATGTGAAAGGATTTCATGCTTTTTCTCATTTAATGCCAAGAATACTATATTTTGTGACTTTTACCAACATTTTGAAAGGAAGAGGACTTACAATATGGCTAAAAAAAACCAAACATTGCTTGAATTGTCTGTTTGAACCTCTTTTGTTTTTGTAAAAGATTTTCTTTTTCAATTTGGCGAAACACATTACTTGTTTTTGTTTTGTTTGAGTTAAAACGTATTCTGTAAAAGTTTGGATAGATTGTAGAGAATTGCCAAGGTATCTAACCTTTCTGTATAAGTCACTTGGTACACTACACAGAAGTTAACTTACATATCATTCTCCTAAGCTGATGACTGGATCCAACTGTATAGATGCTATCATCTAATACCAGTGTAGAATGACTACATACAGGATATAATATTGATCTGACAGTTCAGTCATCTTGGGATTTAATTCTACTGTAACCAATACTGAAAGCTGTGTGATGTATCACACTCATAACTAGATGAAGTGTGTATTACACAAGCTATGGACAATGTTGACATATTGGATCAATCACAGAGAAATGATGGTTTATCGTCTCCAACAATATGTGTCTCAAGAGGACAGTCTTTATAGTTATTGTAACACAGGGTTACCCACTGGAAAACTGTTACTGATCTGTGAATAATGTTAAAGATACAGACACAAAACATTCGGAGGTTTTGAGTTGAAAGACCTTATAAATAGATAAACAAATGATTAATTGATAAATCTCTAACTATAAAATACTTGGTGATCATTTACTGCTTAATTAGAGCTTCTTGGATAGCTGTCCTGAACAACAGTATCACTTTTTAACAAATTGATACAGTGTGTACACATACTAGCAGCACTCAAGTATGGAATAATACTTAATGGGCACTTTATATTATTTCACTGAACAACATATCGGAAGTTATACCTAATTTTAACGGTCCAGGCACATTATTGTACAATAGTGTACAGATGATAATTTTCAAGTACATGCAAAGATTTATTTATAGAATAATTTTTACAGAAAATGAGATTTATTCCTCTAAAGTACATACTGTATTTATAAAACAATACAGTGGGCTGATACATGACTCTAAGTATGGGGTTGCCAAGCTATTACAGGACAGTGAAATCAATTAACATTTGTTAGTAATTTTACTAACAGTACAATATACATAAACATATACCCTAGATGTACATTATATGGAGGGGTTTATTATAAGGCTTGGCTTTTTTCCTCATATGTTGTATATGTTAACATGCATATCTATTATTCAATAGAATACAATATACATGTACAGCTTAAACAAAACAATACATTAACATTGGCATCATGCCACAACAAATAGACAATAGCATACAAGTTTTGAGATTATTTAATAAACACTGCTTCCTATGACAAGGCAAGATGCCTGAATGATATTTCAATAACCAGCCTTTAAAAACCTTTACCCCATTTTTTTTTCAGGTATCTAACTAATCAACAATACAAAACTGATAGCACATTATTTTAAGTTAGAATTTGAAGTGTGACATGGACACTCGGACTACATAACAATATTCCAACAATAACACAGGAAGGAATAATACAGGACGATTAACACATAAGGCCAAACACAAAACATTTCATGTTTGTGATAACTCTACCTACCCTTAATATTTTGGGCCTACTCCAAACTTTTAAAGTAATTATCAAACAAGCACTATAATGTCAAAATTTTTCTCAAAAATATAAAATGATTTGTTATAATGCAGATTTTCGCCTACCTACTCTAATTTTTTCCAACTTGTTACCTGAAACAGATATATGTTTTTGTATAACCTAATTACCAAATGTCTTCTCTAACAAACATTTGGGACAGATTAAACATTAAATTTTTGCCAGACTTGAACAATTAACTATTAATTATATGACATAAAAAGTAAACATTGATTCAATAGGTCTGTCATTAAAATGTTCTTTGATAACCTTATTTCAAGAGTTTAATATTTTCTTGACTTGATTTTTTTATTCATCAAATACCTTATGGAAATCCTTTGGACCTATGTGCTTTTTAGTACACTGTAACTTACATTCCCTTATACATTAATAATCAAATCTTCATCTCAACAGCTATAAGGTTAACAGAAAGCAATCTCAAAATATGTATTTCTTCATGAACACAAGTGACAAATGAATTTAACTTTCTCACCCCTCAGATCGATATTCATCCACTGACCCAATTAATTATCTGCCTTGCATTTTTAATACTATGTAACCTTAGGTTCAAATGTTGTCTTCAGTACGACTCAGTCCTGAAATGATGTTTGTAAACAATCCTTGATACATTCAGCCCCATGCTGTCACCATACATTTAAGGATTTCCTGACTGAACAGCTGACACTTATATTAACTGCCAAGGAAATTTTGGCCTTTGTCAATACAACAAATTTTGAAACAAAACTCATTTAGAAACCGAACTATAAGACCACTGGTGCATAAACCAATATCTTCTGGATATAACATTAACCTCAGTCAAGGACTTACAATATGGAAACAAATACAACTTGACAGTCCCTTTTCCTTCCTATGTTTTTATTGAAGAAAGGACTTCAATAAGACAAGAAAATGAAGTCAAGATACTGCTACTAGCTTGTTTCTTGAAGTAAAACCAAGAAATGGCAGTTTTCCAGACTTACTTATATTAATTAGATAAATTGTACTTCTTTAAAGTCGTATATTTACAAAAACTTACTGATACTCATATTGTACAAGTGCATGTTCAATATCATCTTCAGATACAAGGTACATTATACGTAATGTACAGAGAGGTAGGTGCCTTATGTAAGTAATATTACTGTTTAAATCCACAATGGAATACAATGTTACATTGACATATTTAAGATTACTTTTAATAGACAAACAAATCAGAAATGTTATAATTTACTCTGTTTTTGTAATTATACAACCATTGTGAACAGAGATACATCTTATGTATACAAACATGATTTAAGTTCATCTAATTTCTATTCAGTGACTTAATATAAATCAAAAGAAGTGTTTTTTCACGTGGTTTGAAATTAAATGCCATTACATTTAGTTATATCATAGATATTTAAATATGTGGCAAATAAAATACCAGCCAAATAATCACTCAGTTTTACTGTGTCAATTGTACAGTGTATCAACCAATATCAATTAACAAATATTGGACAAATATAACATTGTCTTTTGAAAAAAGTCATACCTACATGAATATTTATTGAAGAATAGAGTTAGTGTACAACTTTACCTATTACTCTGCCCTATTTACTGCTCTCCCAGGCAGTTAGCCCAGGTCAGGTCAAGGTGCCTGAACATGTTCAGAGACGAATTTTCAAACAAAAGTACTATACACGTCTCCATCAAAGCACGATTTTAGAAGTAGATGAACGTATATCAATGGGTGCTTATATGAAATAAAGTTAATTATGTTTTACTTATGGATTTAAAACAGATAGCAAAACACAAAACGGGCCGAATAAAACACAGAAGTATCGTCTCCAAAGTAAGCATGCTTGCTCACGAGTATTTGTTTACATTGACATCGTGCCGTTGGGCATATTTATCGCCTCCGCTAAGAGACATAACAAAAAATCCTTTGTACGTATACCCATCGAAAAGTCGCCGATACGTATATTGACATCTCTGACGGTCAGCACATACATATTTACCTTGAATTTGAGGCCAACTGCAATGATCAACTGATTTAAGTGTCGTCTTCTCGCCGATTTCTACCGAAATATTCGGAAGATGACAGCTCCGAGCTGTCAAAATAGTCGAAATATGATTGGCTGAAATAATGTTTATCAAGGGGAGCAAAAACAAAAATATTTAAGAATTTTGTAAAAACTTTTCATTAAAAATAAAAAATATCATCTTGAAACAGACGATTTACAGAATCTCTATAAAATTAGGACATAAAGTGAAAGTTGTGCCAAACAGATGATTATTGAAAACAAAAACAAAAATAACTTCCGGCTAGTACGATCGATATAAATATACAGTTACAAGACATATTGTCTGACATATAATACAGAGCTCGTCACAGTAAAATATAATTAAATACAGTATCAGCTCTTTGTAGATAACAAGCGACTTAACTTGAAAGAATATATAGTTACTCTAGACCAACACAATGAGATATATATATATATAAATGTAGGCATATACCTTCTTCTGATGCCGAGAATAAATTTCATTTCATCTTCATTTGTCCATTTAAAAAAAAAAAATTTTGAATTAACGTGCCGAAGATTTGAGCTATATTGTATTCGTCTTCCAAGTTTATTCAAGTTTGTCCTCTTACTTGGTGTTAATAATGTCAAACAATTGTAATCTTGGCCAATACTGAAGATTCGCTTTAAAAGCGTTTCCAGTCTTTAAAAACGCTGTATTAATTTTGAGATTGGTCAGCAGAACAAAATGGCGGACAGGTGGTCAAGCCGGATTTTGACAGATGGAGTTTCTTATCGTTATTTCTTCAGAAGTATTAAACAAATATTTTTCAGTGTTTACATACATGTATGCCCTCTCATGTTATGACATTTAATTTTTTGTTGGTCTGATTTTGACAGTTAAGTTTGTTATCGCCATTTCTCAGACAGTCGTTGTTAAATCTATCTTAGATATTATGATTAAGAGGAAAAGGATAAAGAAGGGAAATAGAACCAGACAAGGTCTCTCAGTGTAATTGGGCTATCTCTGGATCTCTTGTTTTTTCGATTCATTCTCCTGTTTCATTCGACCACTTACTGGTCTACGCAAGACCCCTGACGCCAACAGTACATGTTGTTGTTGTTGTAAGCCACGATGAATGCCCTTCAAGCTTTTGAAGTTACAACTTGTATAGAAGTACATAAGTTTTAGTTAAATTGGTTGAAACAAAACCGTTGATGTGTTTGTGTGAATTGTCTTGGTGATGCTAAAAAATGCTGATGTGCAATACAAAATAAAAGTCAATGAAACTAGAGGCGATATATAAAAAGGATAAAAATATATTTGATAAAAAGAAAAAACACACGGAAAAAACCAAAGAAATAGATATGTCTCTCAAGTACAGGCTCATGGACAACACATTGACTATCTAGGGAAGTTGTCAATGTTTGCGATATAGAATTAGTTTATTTTCATAAGGTTTGAAGTTCTGTTATGACTATCTAAGGACGGCTTTCCTATGTACGCTAGATAAGTGCATGTGTTGAGCGAGCGTTTACTTTGCGATACATTAAACATATCTCTTTTGTTGTAAATGCAAAAGGATTGTATACAATGATTACAAGCTATATGAGAGAGAGTTTTTCCCGCAAAACATTATTTTCGTCTTCTCTCTTCCGCGTAACTATATGAGGACATAATACATCATTTCTGTGAGGACATTGCTTTGATGTCCTCTCACAGAAATGAGACAAATATGTGCCCACAAATATCATTAAATAAACAATCTGGCCCAGATTTATTCAATATTCAGGAGAGATTAAGTTGAGAAGTGAAATACACTGTCCACTACCACACCTATATAACACTAGGGGAAACACATTAAAGAATGCTGATCATCATTCGTTATCGTAATATTACGGAAAATCACACAGAGCATACTCATTACCAGAGACAAAACTGAAGTCAGGAATTTAGGGAAATACAAATTTTAGGTCAACATTTTGGAAACGTTATCTACATTTAATACTTGCTACACGAATGGTTGGCGAGAAGAGTTGTCTTTCTTGTTACGGTATATACCAAAGCATTGACTACCGCGGTGTTAACGATATCATGTTCACGATACTGCTGAGGTCATCAGAAGACGCTGTCCACAGGTGATGAAGCCACTGACGGAGGGACGCTTTTCTAGCGCAATCACACCGAAATGTCATAAGGTCACAACATAGACTCGGTAGCATGACATCAAATGAAGCACAACAGAAGTCGTCCCAATATACATATAGATATCCGAAAGTTACCAAAAAGGTGATCAGAAAAATAACTTAACATTGGTAAATATCAGAAAACAGTTTTTCAATCCAAATATTTATAGCACAATTTTAATTACAGAATATATAACGGTTTAGTAAAATAAATAGAGTATTAGATTAAAGTGGATACAAGAAAACTCTCCAGAGTTCTAATGAATGTTCATGAATGATTAGTTACTTCATACAGAGTTAATAATTAATGAAATGGTAATGAAATTTTCATCTACTGACAATGTAGATTATTTTTATCGCGACATTTTAAAACATTATTCTATAGGTTATTCATAGAGAAACTCTATTTTGTTTTCAATAAAGTACAAATTTTACAGGCATTTAATTGTCTTGGTATGTTATCTGAGCTCGCGTTGAAAGACCACGTTCATATAAAATAAACACTTTAAAATTAGTTCACTCAGGTGTCTTTATTACCGAATTTATCGAATAAGTATTTGGACTTAAATTGTATTTTTTGATTGAAAGGGTAATTGAGATAATCTACTTTTAGTTCCTGTGGCCCCTTCACCAGATGTTAGACATTTCGACTGACTGGTATCACACTAGAAGTAAGTCTGTCACAGGCGGACATATGTCCAGGATACACGTGTAAATAGGTGGTGTGTGTTGTTTTCTCGGTTTTTGTCGTAACTATTTATAGAAAACATTATCAATCTACGAAGAATTAATTTATCACAGCATACATATGTCTTTACTTGTACAGTTACATTAATATCATGCTTCCTTCAATGCAATATCAATATGAAATTTAATTTAATAAAAAATGTGTGAAATTTCTTTCATTCCAACACGGATACGTATAGATGTTCAAAGTCAACACGTGCACTTTTGTCCGATATCTGATTGACTTTACAACATGTCAAGTGTACTTTAACACTTACTCTATCTGTAGTTGTGTTCGACCCTACATTCACACAATGGCATTTTCAACACAATCTATCACACATATTGTATATCACAATCGTTTTCCTCTTTCCGAACACACGTCAACACGTTACGTAACGTCAACATGCGTACAGCACACGCACCGACGTAACACCTAGAACAAAAACAAAAGCTGGGATTTAGCACCAACGAGGATTAATAGTTGACCGTGACTATCTCCCCTAGGAAATATCATAATACTTGCGGTTAATCAATTATTCATACCAACCCTTCTAAGCATCTAATTGTTTACTACATGCATGCACTTGTATAACGAACGTTCGTTACACGGTTTATGTTGTTAATGAACATTTCCAAACGAGTACGTGTATATATGTATCTAGAGGTATAGTTGTTTATCACGCCTACTTTATATGCAAAGTCGTATAAGTCATTTTCAGCTCGATTTGAAAGGAGAGGTCAGGTTCGAAGTCAAATATAAGTCAGCTTAATAATGCACGTAATTCTAAATCTTTCTGTGAAAACAAGTGACTTGTTAACGATAGGTACAGATTTAAACATCGGGAAGACGAAAGGAAAATGTATCTAAAGTTACAATGCGACCAGGTGTTTCTGAATGGTTATGTTCATTACTCAACAACGACAAAAAAATATTCAAATTAAAATCCAAGCCATGTTACACGAATCAGTGGCAACGAACCACAACTCATACAAACTAGATAACACAAATAAGTTACAACGAACCACAACTCATACAAACTAGATAACACAATTCAGTAACAACGAACCACAACTCATACAAACTAGATAACACGTATCAGTAACAACGAACCACAACTCATACAAACTAGATAACACAATTCAGTAACAACGAACCACAACTCATATACACTAGATAACACAAATCAGTTACAACGAACCACAACTCATACAAACTAGATAACACAAATCAGTTACAACGAACCACAACTCATATACACTAGATAACACAAATCAGTAACAACGAACCACAACTCATATACACTAGATAACACAAATCAGTTACAATGAACCACAACTCATACAAACTAGATAACACAATTCAGTAACAACGAACCACAACTCATACAAACTAGATAACACAAATCAGTTACAACGAACCACAACTCATACAAACTAGATAACACAATTCAGTAACAACGAACCACAACTCATATACACTAGATAACACAAATCAGTTACAATGAACCACAACTCATACAAACTAGATAACAAAATTCAGTAACAACGAACCACAACTCATACAAACTAGATAACACAATACAGTTACAACGAACCACAACTCATACAAACTAGATAACACAATTCAGTAACAACGAACCACAACTCATATACACTAGATAACACAATTCAGTTACAACGAACCACAACTCATACAAACTAGATAACACGTATCAGTAACAACGAACCACAACTCATACAAACTAGATAACACAAATCAGTTACAACGAACCACAACTCATACAAACTAGATAACACAAATCAGTTACAACGAACCACAACTCATACAAACTAGATAACACAATTCAGTAACAACGAACCACAACTCATACAAACTAGATAACACAAATCAGTTACAACAAACCACAACTCATACAAACTAGATAACACAAATCAGTTACAACGAACCACAACTCATACAAACTAGATAACACAAATCAGTTACAACGAACCACAACTCATACAAACTAGATAACACAAATCAGTTACAACGAACCACAACTCATACAAACTAGATAACACAATTCAGTTACAACGAACCACAACTCATACAAACTAGATAACACAATTCAGTTACAATGAACCACAACTCATACAAACTAGATTACACGAATTTGTGGCCACGAACCATAACTCATACTCAATTTTAGGATTCGGATGTTCAAGGTTGGGAGTGCTGGGAATAAGCCTTCAACACAAATAAAACTTGAAAATAACAAAAATCAAAATACAAATTTTTCAATAATTGCGAAACAAGCTTGTAACTGTACATGTATCAGTAACTTACCCGGAATTGATGTGAGTGAGAGTGTGTGGTTGTATGTATGTGTGGAAGCGGTTTGGATTACTGTTGGAGGTAACCGGAAAGTAGAGGGAATCTGAAGATTTGTTTTGGTCGAGCATTTGGTCCTGTATGTTTTAACATCGATAGGAAAATCGAACCTCGGTGGCCTAGGTGAAAGGTTTGAGCGCAACCATTGGAGCGATACAATCAAGAATCTATGTACAGATCAGACACTATTTATGTAATAAGACTTATTTATGAGTCTACTCTATTAAAGATTAACGCACAGATGGGCCCCTCTAGCCAAGCAACTTTAAATACTAAGTATGTAGTACGAAAAACATAGGTATGATATATTAACGATTTTGAGTTTTATCTTCAAGCTTTCTGTAGCTTCCAATTCCCTGCTATCCAAAATGATTGAAGTTTCTTGTCATCATCTCTAGTATATACTGTACATTCAGGTGAAGAACATATTATGCTGCTGATATCCTGTAGAAGCCTTAAACATTGATTCTCAGGTTCTTCACAATTAAGTACAAAACGTTGTTGCTTCATCAGATTCCCTACAAAGCTGTCATTCGGTGTCGATCGTGTTTGTAGGTTGCATGTTCCAGTCGCAAACTTTTATCACGAGGATTGGTTTGTAGGACCGGACATATTTTACACACACACACATCGTATAATGTGTTGCATCCTGTGTGTGAAATGTATGTATACCCTACGGTTAGATCCGTGTGTCTTCACTTAAGCTGTCAACAGGCCCGATATTGGTCGTCACTTCTTTCTGCAAGCGCAATTTCAGAAGCAAGATTAACGAAAGCACTCTTAATCATGGCTTAAAACGGACAATATTCTTGTCAAAATGGACACTGTAAACTGCTGCAGCTGCTGTAATTGGAAGTGTTGATATCTGCTTCAGCGTTATCTTAAGATATATCTCACGTTTGGTGATCAGCTTCCCAGACGATAAACAGCTTTCTAATGAGAACAGAGACAACGACAGAACAATCGTATTAAAAAGATATATTCTCATTTCCGGACCAAGCCCATTTTCCCGTAAATGCCAGGTTTCATCAGTCTATTCATGCTATGTCTGGGATTGTGAATGCTGTTTCAACTGTAGCATTAATTGTTCATTCAACATGTACCACTATCCTTAGATATACTGCTTGATCAGACTGCGCCATAATATCACTGCCAGCGGAGAATTATACATATAATTATTCTCAGAGACTAGTGTTTATTCTCCAGTCTTCATAGTGAATTAGACCTAACGTGTCTACTTAATGGTTTTTATTATGGAAATCGGATAGGAATAACCACATATCCAGCATATATCGGGTATTCAGCCGCCAAACTACCAGGATATGTTGTTCCTAATTATATTTTTTTGTACTCCGTACATCTTCTGTGAAAACAATGAGTGTGCTCTTTATCTTCTCAAATTTCCCGTATCTTATTAACGCCGAGGTCAATAACACTCAGAATCATCGTCCCGCTGAACTGAAATGGCTAGTTCAGAGACTTGATCAACCAGCCTGTGGCCTCTTCTCTACCCGTATACTTAGTTGACTGATATGTAAGCTTGTTTGTTTGTTAATAAGCTGGTATATTTTGTTTGTGCAGATCGAGCCTCTATACATTACTCTTTTTTCTTGGGGTCTTTTTGTTGCAATACTCATCCGAATAGCTGGTTTTCTCTAATTTATGGCTAGAGGATGTTTGGGATCTTGTGGTTTGCCTACTTGTGTCCACACCTACTGGAATCTACTGCTAATTTACAAATCGTGGTCGTTATCGCCACACGTTCAAAACCGTTGTACGACATGTTCTCTCAAAAATGATATATTGTATGGAACACGTTGCTGTTATTAAGTATTAAGTTCAGATGACCAAAGTTGTCATAACATCTGCAGTCCTTCCGAGTTCTGCTATAACTTGTTTGTCTGCTTGTGACACCAAATCAAGGCACATGTCATTAGCAGCTTTCTTCCATGGTGTTTACGTGGTTACTATGTATATGCCCCCTATCTGTCAGGTGATGCTACCCTTTACAATGTGCTGAGACAGAGTAATGATAAGATGAGCTGGAAGCCATACATTTTGTCTCACTTTGCTATCTTTCTGAAGGTAGTAATCTATTAATGTTGAATCCGTGTAGTTTTGTCTACTTCTCCAAGGCATAGACTATTGCAGTTCACGTTTATTACTAAAATCTCGCACGACCAGCTGTCTGACAGTACACCCTGACTAAGAAGTATCTTCTGTCATGTATGTGTATATCTGTGTGAGATCTTGTGAATGAGCGGGAAATGTGGACACGATCAGAATATTCAAAATAGATGGATATACATAGTATTTATTAAAATGTGTTTTAGTTTTATATATCAGTTGGTTTTCCGGACAAATTGCAAGAACTCGCCAATAATCCACACACAGTACATGCGTTTTAATCAGTGAATTTTGTGTACGCAATAATGTGTTTATTGCTTTGTTGAGAGAATACGACGGATGTGTTATACGAATGAAGTGGGTTGTCAGTATCAAAGTTGTTGGCGTTGTAATAAATACACCATTCATTAGTGAACTGCATTGTGTTATCTTTCGTGGTACACTTCCCAAGTGTTCCATACTCACCAGTAAGACTACTACACTAGTAAGACTTCTATACACCAGTAAGACTACTATACACCAGTAAGGCTACTACACCAGTAAGACTACTATACACCAGTAGGACTACTACACCAGTAAGACTACTATACCAGTAAGACTACTATACACCAGTGAGACTACTACACCAGTAAGACTACTATACACCAGTAAGACTACTATACACCAGTAAGACTACTACACCAGTAAGGCTACTACACCAGTAAGACTACTATACACCAGTAAGACTACTACACCAGTAAGACTACTACACACCAGTAAGACTACTACACACCAGTAAGACTACTATACACCAGTAAGACTTCTATACACCAGTAAGACTACTACACCAGTAAGACTACTACACTACTATACACTAGTAAGACTTCTATACACCAGTAAGACTACTACACCAGTAAGACTACTACACCAGTAAGACTACTATACACCAGTGAGACTACTACACCAGTAAGACTACCCAGTAAGACTATTATACACCAGTAAGACTACTATACACCAGTGAGACTACTACACCAGTAAGACTACTATACACCAGTAAGACTACTACACCAGTAAGACTACTATACACCAGTAAGACTACTACACCAGTAAGACTACTATACACCAGTAAGACTACTATACACCAGTGAGACTACTACACCAGTAAGACTACCCAGTAAGACTACTACACCAATAAGACTACTATACACCAGTAAGACTACTATACACCAGTAAGACTACTACACCAGTAAGACTACCCAGTAAGACTACTACACCAGTAAGACTACTATACACCAGTAAGACTACTACACCAGTAAGACTACTATACACCAGTAAGACTACTATACACCAGTGAGACTACTACACCAGTGAGACTACTATACACCAGTAAGACTACTACACACCAGTAAGACTACTACACCAGTAAGACTACTATACACCAGTAAGACTACTACACACCAGTAAGACTACTACACCAGTAAGACTACTATACACCAGTGAGACTACTATACACCAGTAAGACTACTATACACCAGTAAGACTACTATACACCAGTGAGACTACTATACACCAGTAAGACTACTATACACCAGTAAGACTACTACACACCAGTAAGACTACTACACCAGTAAGACTACTATACACCAGTAAGACTACTACACCAGTAAGACTACTACACCAGTGAGACTATTATACACCAGTAAGACTACTATACACCAGTAAGACTACTACACCAGTAAGACTACTACACCAGTAAGACTACTATACACCAGTAAGACTACTACACCAGTAAGACTACTACACCAGTGAGACTATTATACACCAGTAAGACTACTACACCAGTAAGACTACTACACCAGTAAGACTACTACACCAGTGAGACTATTATACACCAGTAAGACTACTATACACCAGTAAGACTACCACACCAGTAAGACTACTATACACCAGTAAGACTACTACACCAGTAAGACTACTATACACCAGTGAGACTATTATACACCAGTAAGACTACTATACACCAGTAAGACTACTACACCAGTAAGACTACTATACACTAGTGAGACTATTATACACCAGTAAGACTACTATACACCAGTAAGACTACTATACACCAGTAAGACTACTACACCAGTAAGACTACTATACACCAGTGAGACTATTATACACCAGTAAGACTACTATACACCAGTAAGACTACTACACCAGTAAGACTACTATACACCAGTGAGACTATTATACACCAGTAAGACTACTACACCAGTAAGACTACTACACACCAGTAAGACTACTACACCAGTGAGACTATTATACACCAGTAAGACTACTATACACCAGTAAGACTACTACACCAGTAAGACTACTATACACCAGTGAGACTATTATACACCAGTAAGACTACTATACACCAGTAAGACTACTATACACCAGTAAGACTACTACACCAGTAAGACTACTATATACCAGTAAGACTACTATACACCAGTAAGACTACTATACACCAGTGTTATATATTGGGCTTGTCTTCTAGGTCTGTTGATATGATCATCCCGCTGGTTCTCACAATGCTTGTGTAGTTTGATTCTTTTGTCCTCGGGCCACTAACGGTGTCAATCGACCAATCTAACGATCAATGGATATATACCATGAAGCGATGACGTCAAAACAAACGCAACATAACCAGCAAGGAAAGACATACTTACTGCTTACAATGCACTGAAAAAAGTCTTCGTGCAATAGATGAGAATGGCAAATTAAGTGAAGTGATTTGTGCGTATGTAAACGACGCTTGTATAAATTATAGTAAATGATTCCGAATATATTTCACCGTAGACTTCTCTTCCTGTTTCATGGAAATATTTATTTATTAGTTATGGAAGACTTTATGCTTTTGTTGCTGTGCTTTTCTCAAAAACCCGGGAACTAGACGTTATTGTCTTTTTTGTTATTTAGTATTTAACTGATATATACAAAAGCGTTATTATAAAATTATCTGATGTATGAAAATCACGAAGTTTATCTTTTTATTAGGATGCTTCAGCTTACCGCCTTGATTTTGACTTTCTTGTTGATTACTTTGGGTTTTCCTCAATCGCCTCCTAGGCTTCACATTGTAGGCCCTTTGCATCACTGACGAGTCATAGAACGACGAAACAGCGGTATGATGCAAATTGTTTTATTGTTTGGCTCTACTGTATCTCACTCTAAAATGTTGAAAAATTACGCGCATGAAATTACTGGAATTATATTATGAATTAACTATATACAAAAATTGCAATTCGTGTCATATTTTATCGCGAAACATTCAGCGTGAATAGCGCTAAAATAAGATAACTGTGATGATATGTATGTTTACAGTATAAGATTCCTATGTCCTATAATTTACAAGACGCAAAACAAATAAATCTTGTGATGCAAATTAACCTTTTCAAAACCTAGAAATGTCCAATACACATACACATCGTCGACATCATTGTTGTTACAGTACAAATGACATTATTTCACGAAATCAACAAAAACTACACACAACCTTGATATCACATTTTATTGTTTTGCAAAAGTTGCAATGTCGATCACAATATCATTGTAACAATAGCTATACAAACGAAACACGACAGTTTCTCATCACGAGTTCACACCAAATAATAATTCACCATTTCGAGGTCTTTGTTCGTGTGAACTTTGTACCCATGACCAACATTTTTAAAATGAACTTTCAGTCTACTAAAGGTTTTATCAAACATTAATGTCGTGCAATAAGATATAGAATTTTATCACGAGATTGTCATACATCATATTGATTTACAACGATATATCCAGTTATTTTGCCACGAAAATTCAAATTGTTCGTTGAAGATTGTCAATCTGCTCTACTATTTGTAATAATTGATGAGCTACTGAGAATCGTTGTTGTAGTGAGTGACCATGTGGTTACACAGTGATAAAACGACTCGAGTATTGTTGAGGTATAATATTAACATCGTATCATAAATATTGTTCCTTTATTGTCAGTCTAGAATCTACAATTTCGCACGAGCGCACTCTTCTGACGTCACAGATGACAAAAAGTCAGTGACGTAATAAACAAGAACAAGTTTTCTTCAGATACGAATCATAAAAAACGGATTATATGCTGGCCTAAAACTAGTTGGAATACCACAACAAACCCCGTATTGCTAAGCGCCGTTGACATGTGCTTTTCAGAGTTAAAATACCAGATGAAATCAGTTCAGAAGAAATACAATAACCCTTCCATCGAACTCTTCGTTTCTCGAAAGACAATCACCAATACAATCAGTATCCGCTTTATCATCAATTTTCTCAGGATATCATCTTGCTGTAAACGATTATGTGATGTAAGATTTTCATAAATTCACTGATACTTGAAATATACACTATTCCGTTCATTCAAGAAACGAATGATGCATGTAACTATGTGTCTTTATTGTGTACTATATCTAAGTAGATACTCGTTGTATTCGTCCGATTGTAATATTGTCAACAACACACGAGATAAGCCTTTTCTTAACCTGTTGGTTCTACTTGCACTCTGTAGGGGACATAATGTTAGGCAGAGCTAACGAAGGGGCTGTGTTCTCTCTGTTAAGGAGTGACGAAAGTTCAGAGTTCAATGTTCCTTTCGAACTTGCAGGTTTTGGACTAGATGACAGAGCAGTAATTCTCTCAATTGAGGCCGCGTGGGGTGACTTACTTCTGTTATAAAGCGGTAGTGCTTGCCCTGACTTATGGTAGTGAGGTTGCACGTGGTTTGCTGCACGTGCTGATGTTCTTGGCTTTGGGATGTCCAGACCCCTGTGAGTAGCGCCATGTGTCAACACTTGTTTGGTGTCTTTGTTACCAGCACATGGCGAATAGTCTAAGTGGATTAACTTCTTGTTATTTACTATTTTAACTTCGGTCCGTCTAATATAGACATTATTTTGTCCATTGCACATTTGATGAGTGACATTATCCGGATGATTTTGTGCTCTCTGAAAGCGTGGTTTATTGCCCTTTATATTTACAGTAAGGTCTGTATTGCACCGTTTGATGAGACGTCGCACTAACACATCAGCCGTCTCGGCGTTTCCTCTGTCTGCAGACGGCAACGGGTCCTCCCATAGATATTGTTTCACCCTACCAAGATGACGTCTTGGAGGCATCATATGAGGTCGGTAATTGGAACGTTTGTTGACGGTGCTGTGAGAGTCTATACCGTCAGGAGTACCAGAGTTTTCACTGCCTATTTCCTCTATATGGAAATCTGGGGAAGGTGACAGGTCGTGCGAAACACCAGCACCTCGCACTATCACTTTGCCGGGTACAATGGGCAGATACGTCGTCTCGCGCCTTATAGGCAGAGGAGACTTACACAGGGACTGCTTTGTCTGTTCTACTCGTGTCGGGTCGGATACTTCTCTTTCCAATGCTACAACACAGGAACGCAAATAACTATCAATATACTAAAATTTATGTATTTTCACCTGAAACTCGTTAATGATATTGAATTGTCAAAATACAAGAAATTACAATTTGATTTTAGACAAGACATTAAAAAGAGAGGTGAAAAAAATCCAAGATTCACTATGTTTTATTTACAACATTTTTTTTATGAAGTTGTTCCAAAAGACTATAATGCAGTGTATTGAGAATTAAAGACAAGATTTGGTGATCGATACTCAATGACTTACTCAATTCGTCTAGTTATTGACCAATATACCAGCTATAACGACCTAACATACACTCTCTCTTTGACATGTTGTTTGACGTTGGAAATCTAGACAAAAATCTCCCTGTGTTAGACGGAAGACCTTCGTTTGGTCAGCAAAGATTGGTTATAATATTTTGTTTAACGTTCTATCAACATCTGTGGTCATTTTAGGAACTGTGAAAGATTTTATAAAACGATCGTTCATTTTGTTATCGAGTTCAATATCTATATATAAAACACATAAGACATCCGGGATATTTTGTTCACGAATGCAAATCGATAAGTCATAGCTTTAATCCCCGTGGCTAATGTGCTACGAAATATATCATTTTATCCGTAACGTACTGACAAACAACATAATTGTAATTACTTGGAAACTAGGATAGCCCACTGTATGCTTGTCGTCCGGAATGCAAATCAGAAGCAAAGACTATATGGTCTGTCCTTAAAGGTATATATAACAATTTTAAAGCGCCTTGGTACCGTTTGTAAAGTAGGATTCATTAAGGAATTTAACTGAAAAAAAAATTATTTGAATTGAAATGTGAAGTGTTGTCTTTTTCACCCGTTTTCAACACTATCGTCAACAGAAGGAAGTTTTCATTGAGTAAAATCAAGCCAGTGCGATATTCTAAACACGCCCATTAAACTCTATATTCTATTACTTGTTCTAGTGTGGTATACCGTAATAGGTTACAAAATGTTTCATAAGCACATACAATATGAATGGGTGGCAGAGAAGATCTCTCAGATGGCCTATTCTTTTAACGTGGTAGTGAACGCCCGATTCCTATCTTTATGAAGGCTTGTCCAACTAAAATTCATTAACAGAGATGACCCCTACTCACGCCATGTTTACATAGAGGAAGAATGTACATGGTAGTAATCTACCTGTTTGTGATGGATAAGCAGGTGTTTGCAAGGTGAGGTCAACTGCCTGTTGGTGTATTTACAGACTCGTCTAGAGTAAACAGAATACGCACGGTGATGGCCGTTAATGAGAGAGAGTTAATTTTCAACCTAATACCACATATACATAATGGTGATTACATCCACACACGCAGCTTCATCTAACAAAATCATCCGAAGACTTATTTTACTAAATGGTTTCAGAAATTCTTAGGTATTATCAAGTATCTGAAAGTGAACACAGTAAAATTTGTCAGCTTTACGACTCATATAAATATGAGTACGTGAATGCAAACGTTTTACTATCCGGTGTACTACACAAACTAATTTTGTAAGTCACATTTTTACGTGAATTATCATATAACATTTATATAAATATTACATAATGGTAGCGAAGTCAAGCTTACAATAATCTGACGGGTTTATGATCAGGTCGATATTGTCGTTGTTAGGCAAGCATCCTCAAAGGACTTGACACGCCTTCGTAACTACAGTAGCATCTCAACAAACATTGAGTTGTGAGAGGCTTTATAGCCGCACTGGGACAGTTTGTACACACGAATGTATTTCGGGTCATTGTTATTTCTTTTATGCAAAACCGTGTTAAATGACCTTCACCTTTATCATGGGTCTGTAGGAAATTGATCAGTTGAAAAACAAACTATATTATTTATACCAAAACAAATCTATAATTCTACGTCCTTGATTTTATTGTAAAAAAACTATAAATGTTTTTTTTATATTGAAATTCGCGGATTTATGCGCACAGCGTGTCTGGTGTATATCGTATAAAACAAATATCATGGTCATTCCTTCTAACTTGATCTTAAAAGACAAACAGATATTTTCTATTCGCATAGTTAGTTAATGTTTACACTAAATAAGTCATCACCTTTACTTTCATCGTAATTTTAAATATGACGCACAATAGTTAAAGGCCAAATGCGAAGAAGATACCAGGACGAATGTCATCAGAAAATGGGGAGGGGGATTTCCAAGTTTAGTTGCCTCTAATTATCATGCAGTGGGGACAGTACGTGCAGTAATTTTGCCTATACTTAGAACACTGGATTCCTAGGAATATTACCTTTTATTTGATCATTGTTATTATCGTCGTTTTCAATATCTGTTATTTTCACATCGTCGTTTTTCTCTGCCCGAGTGTGTTTTTTCCTAGACATATAATTAACAGCACCAAATTTCTGTATGTTGCTTGCTTGGGAGTCCTCGCCACCGGCAGAGTTCCGGTGAGCTTTTATTTTCTAAATAAAAAAGAAAATGTTTTAAACATATTGTTTAACACAAAATTCCTTAAATGACACACTTGAACATTTCAAATATCAATGTATTTCGGTTTTTAATTTCATTTATTAGCGTACTGTTACAACTATACGCTTATATACCGTCCCTTTTCATATAAGAAATGATAATTGAGTTACACGCTAGCATATTCATCCAGCATATATTTACCTGAAAGACTAGAGAAACTTTTTTGTGACCAAACATTGGTGAATCCATTGCAGACACTTTCCCTTTAACACGCATGTCTGCCATATATCGAACCAACTTCCGGTGTAGGATATGATACATCGCTAAAGCTGGACTAGGGATGTTTCCAATAACAAATCGGATCACTTCTGACATTCGGAACCCTTGCGATTCTGTCATATGCTTCATGATGTTGTCATCAAGTTCATCATTCCGTAGTTTGTTTGGGCAAGGCGCTCGTTCCATAGGAACTCCCTTACCTAAAATATGAAAAATACATACAACTTAAGGTATTTCATATAACATGCAACCACCACGAGTTTGGGCGAAATGATATGACCTTTAGTGAAATAGACTTAACTCATAACCTCAGAAATATTTCAAAATGTAATAATTTATTAGAAAAAAAAACCAAATTAAGTTAATCATTTTTAAACTGCTTTTGCGCGATTTGATTTCTGAAAGTGCGTGAACCACCCTCCATGTGTTAGCAAATCAGAACGGGTTTAGAGTTTAATCCACGAGCAGTTTATTTCTTTTTGAGCAACAGGAATGATTAAGTGTTGTTTTGGAAGATACTTGTGGTAGAGATATAAGTCACTCAATCAATAACTTCTGATTCAAAAAGCAAATGATGTTTTTTCTAATTGTTTAATGATAAATACACAGGTACAATATTTACCACGGATACAGGAGATTTAATCGTATTTTATTCCCTGTATTTTGTTAGATAAATTGGTTAACTGGGCCATATTGACGCCTGTAATCAAAGTTTTAATAAACGTACTTTCTGCCACCCAAGAATGTTTCATGGTGTCCTCCAGAGTGATACGTTTGTCAGGCTCAGGGGTCAGAAAGCGTTTTAAAAGTTCACGGCATTCTGTAAGAAATAAAATAGATACTTAAAAAAATCAAACCATACACGTTTTATGATGTACAAGATAAATAAATTTAATGAGACCTGTTTAGAAACGACTAGTTTTAATTACTAATATATTTCAATCCTTTTGTAATGTAACGACAGTAAAAACATTTACTTGTATATAACATTTTAATGTAAATAAGAATACCACATAAACACATAAGGAAGGGTGTTTTATACGACACACAAGAAAGTTTGTAATAGATACAGTATAGCCATGTAATAAATATAACTTCATCATTCAGTTGTTTTCTCGTTCTAAGACTCTGGAATGCTAGGGGCATAAAAAGATGCTCATAAACTTTTTACCTATGAAATCGATATTGATTTTAAAATAGAGGGATTGAGAAATCGTTTTCATCAAATGTAGTTACTTGATAAACGTAACAACTCAACCGATATTAATGACAATATTACCAAATAAGGTTATGCTATAATGTCATTAGTAAAATGTGGTAGTAAAACTGTTTTTGTGTGATTTACGTCTGTGGGGACTATTTAATTAATCAGGTACATAGCTTATTTTTACCAGTTATTGAATGGGATCTATGTTTGTTCTTTCGAGTGGAAAGTTTGTACAACGGTAATTAATAACCAGGTTTTTGTTATAATGACATCAAAGAGTGAAGATGTAGCTTCACTGAATGGTCAAACACAATGTTCCTGGAAACCGATAATCGTCATTCGTGAAACGACTTAATATTTAAATAAAAGTAGGCGTTACCGAAATCACTAATTATACAAAATCCCAATTTTCATATTTTGGTGTTTCCATGGATGGTAGAATGTATTATTGAAAACCGGAGCAATGAAATAGGAGTAGATGTTAAATATGTATGCTAACGTCATAGTTAATATTGAAATGAAAAGTTAGTCTTGGTAAACTCGTGATTGTGTAGCATAGCGATGCAGCCTAGTCTTCATATACGTTATAAAAATCCGGAAATGTGAAATAGATTATTCAGTAAAAAAAATAATAAGGAACAAAGCATTAATGATAATTTAATGAAGTTCGGGAAAATCGATTGTAAACTTATCTGATGGGTGCTGAACTGATCCTTTCCCCACACGCAATTTCAGTGGAGATATTCATAAATGAAAGCAGTTTTACAATATTTACTGAGTAGCTTAAATTCACAAATGGCGAGATATTTGATACAGGATCCATTGAAATGAATTACACATCGTTCTTTTTAATTATACTCTGACGAACTATTGAAGCATGTCTTCCTGGGTGTACATGTATAATGAATAAGAGACCTGTTCTGACGCTTTTTTAAAAAAATGATCAGAGATACGAAACTGACGAAATTAATTGAATTATATGACTAGAGAACCTTCATATCTAGTTTTTTACTCTTCTTTTCTCCTCTTTCGATTTCATTAGATTTTAAAATTTAGGCTCTTGGCATAATATCGAGCTCTAGACGGACAAAACAGTTGAATGTATTGTGAAGTTTAATTAATTAATTGGCTCTACTGCATCTAGTTATAAATTTATTTTAAAATATTAAGGCTGTCTTACAACCTGTACTGAGTGTTTCCTTCCATCAAAGAAATGTTCTCCATGGATAGCGTCCGGTTGCTACCTTCCCAGCTAGACAGGTAGATACTTGTACAGGTAGATTAATTAGATATAAGCCTGATCTAGTCAATATTCGCGTGATGGGTTAAATCAGCTATCGTGGGAGACAAGATAGCAATTAAGATCACAAGATTGATATCTATGTAGATACACATGCTAAATTTACACCTTACGCTTCGAATGTCTTCAAGTCTAATCTTCTCTCTATCTTTCTATTCTACATCGAGCTTTCTTTCCCTCTTAAGTTACCGGATGACGAGCTAGCCAATGTTTAGTTTTACTAACCAGCTATGACCATTTAAGGAGAACCGCCCTGTGTGTGTAAATTACAACTCTGTCGCAAATTCAAGCAAGAAAGCCTTAAATTTAATGTATGATCAGTGAAAGACAACAAGTGTGTAAATTTAGAAAGATTTGAAGACGGAAGTAGTCTGTTTCTATGGACGTCTGGGAATTCATTATCAAATTAGCAGATAAGAAAACAACGAACACAGACCCACCTTAGCAATAAGTCTATCCTGAAAATAAGGCCATAGTTTCTTACATAAACAAACATGCATTTGCTTTCTATTCAGGTTTTTAAGATATATCACTGGGTTATCTTCATGTTTATGAAATAGAGTTTTCACTAACAGTCTTATTCATAATTCTTACTAGCGCACATTGACATATCATAAGTATATATGGACAATGTTTAACAGTTGATTCTTGTTCTTGTGTCTTTCTATGAAATTGCAATTACTTCTTTCCAATTAGTTTAATTTGTTGCCTGAATTTACAAGGCTTGCGAGTATGCTTGTGTTGTGTGATAACATGATTCGGTTGGTGCGGTTAAATGTAAAATAATAGCGTAAGATATATTTAAGATTTATTTTGTAAGAATGTGTTCATTTAGCCATGAAATTTGAGTAAATCTCTATCTCTCTCTCTCTCTCTCTTAATTAAAAATTATATGTATATAATTATTTTGAGCCATGTTGAAATGAGTATATGTAATTGTTTTTCTAATAATGGAAAGGACGTTAATCATGTTATTGTAACTTGTGCCCAATCCTTTTGCTTAACGGCAATAAAATGATTTTTTTAAAAAAGTTGATTAGTGAAAAGGCAACCTATACAATGACTTTTATGAGACTGACAATCGGCAAACAACAAGGCAACAGAACACCGCATTAATATACATACTACCTTACCTTTGCTTACATTCTCGGGGAGAGGATTCGTTTGGCCGCTCAACATTTTGTTGTAAAGGGTTTTTATATTGAATGGATCAACAGTAAATGGCAAGTTCCCCGTCAGCATTGCGTACATATTTACACCTCTGAAATGATGCAGGATGGATTTTCACATTACACATTGTTTTAACAATTTAAATTTTCTACCCATTTATTCAAAAAGTTTGGTTTTAAGATTTTATTTTCGTAAATCTAACACATAATCCAATAGAGGAATTACAGACATATGTAGACAACTTACTTTGAGTTTTGAGAAAAAAGTAATGTTTGACTTATTTCAGAATAGCCATATGCTATATACAGTGAAATGCTCAAATAGACATTCTGTTGACGTTTCAGCAAACAATTATGACTGCTACAAATATACACATACATTAACATTCACAAAGACAAAAATCTCAACCGTCAATTAATCAAGTTATCAATTTCTTTCTATATGTAACAGAAAACATGATTTTAATTAAAACTTCGCCATATATTCGTGAGCTCAGTCATATTCCGTAATCATTTGATTTCCATTAATTTACTCTTTGGCGGATAGAGATAATGATTTAAAATTTTGTATGTAGTTGTGTTATAAAACGATGCAGGTGTTGTTAAGTTCCGGCCTGGGAAACCTGGGAGTGTGTGTGAGCCTTTCCTTCTCCCTCCCCTGGAAACCTGGCAGTGGGTGTCAGTCTTCTCCTCTCCCTCTAATGGAAACATTGGGGTGGGTGTGAGCCTTCCCTTCTCCTTCCCCTAGAAACCTGGGAGTGTGTGTGAGCCTTCTCTTCTCCTTCCCCTAGAAAACCTGGGAGTGTGTGTGAGCCTTCCCTTCTCCTTCCCTTAGAAACCCAGGAGTGTGTGTGAGCCTTCCCCCTCCTCCCCGTGGAAACCTGGGAGTGGATGTGAGCCTTCCCTTCTCCCTTCCTCCTCCTCCTCCTCCTCCTGGAAACCTGGGAGTTAGTGTGAGCCTTCCCTTCTCCCTCCCCTGGAAACCTTGGAGTGTGTGTGAGCCTTCCCCTCTCCCTCCCCTGGAAACCTGGGAGTGTGTGGGAGCCTTCCCCTTTCCCTCCCCTGGAAACCTGGGAGTGGTTGTGAGCCTTCCCCTCTCCCTCCCCTGGAAACCTGAGACAGGGTGGGAGCCTTCCCTTCTCCCTCCCCTGGAAATCTGGGAGTGTGTGTGAGCCTTCCCCTCTCCCTCCCCTGGAAACCTGGGAGTGTGTGTGAGCCTTCCCCTCTCCCTCCCCTGGAAACCTGGGAGTGGCTGGGAGCCTTCCCTTCTCCCTCCCCTGGAAACCTGGGAGTGGTTGTGAGCCTTCCCCTTTCCCTCCCCTGGAAACCCTCTCCCTCCCCTGGAAACCTGGGAGTGTGTGTGAGCCTTCCCCTCTCCCTCCCCTGGAAACCTGAGACAGGATGGGAGCCTTCCCTTCTCCCTCCCCTGGAAATTTTGGAGTGTGTGTGAGCCTTCCCCTCTCCCTCCCCTGGAAACCTGGGAGTGTGTGTGAGCCTTCCCCTCTCCCTCCCCTGGAAACCTGGGAGTGGCTGGGAGCCTTCCCTTCTCCCTCCCCTGGAAATCTGGGAGTGTGTGTGAGCCTTCCTCCCCCTCCCCAGGAAACCTGGGAGTAGATGTGAGCCTTCCCTTCTCCCTTCCTCCTCCTCCCCCTGGAAACCTGGGAGTTAGTGTGAGCCTTCCCTTCTCCTTTCCCTGGAAACCTGGGAGTGGGTGTGAGCCTTCCCTTCTCCCCCTCCCCCTGGAAACCTGGGAGACGGTGTGATACTTAAGGGGCAATTAGAATCCTTAACATGAACGGACATTGTATTTATTGTAGTATAGGTTATTAATACTCATTGGTTTAAAATTTGCTTTTTATGAACTGATTATGAGTAAAACGACAAAATATAAATGAACTATAAATCAAGACAAACTGAGAATTAAATCTTTATCAGAAAATAATAGTCTAAGTATCTATATCAAAACATGCATTTATTTATATCGTCATATGAAAATAAATAGCAGATATGATCACATTGTCCTACATATAATGTTGTTGTTTAATTTCATTTTGGGCGTCGCTTTTCAATTAAGCAGAACATTTGCAATTTACGTGAGACAAAACATGTAACCGATACTGTTTATATGTCTGATACCAATTAAGGCCAGTCTTTATATATGTAAACAACAAAGACAGGTGTGTCCCCTAGCATACTTAGTCAGGTTCAACAATCTACCTGTATGTTTATATTATTACAAAATGCATCCACACACGGCTAAAATATTAACCTGACTGGTCCATTGTCCGTAAAACGGTTCTATATAATAAGTTCGTCAAAATCAGGCAACTATAGATGTATCATTATAATTTTCTTATTTTCAACCCCTGGTAATGAACATCATAATTTACAATATCACGAGGGTTCATGTCGACCTGACCTCATGTTACACAAAAACTGCACCATCAGAATAAAAAATTACATAAATAACGACTTGTATGATTCAAGTGTTGCGTAGATTCATGATATTGGTAGAGCTACTCAAATGTGATTATTTCGTGGCATTAATACATCAACAACATAGCAACGAAATTGTAGATGTGTGAATCAGTCATTTGTGATAAAATATGACATGACAGGTGACTTCAATGCTGCAACATCGTGGTTTATTTCTGGAGTACGACATGCCTACCTGGTTGTGTGTCTCTCTTGCGGAGGGTTATAAAAATCGTATTTGTTACTAAATTCATTATCATTATAGAATTATTTTAATAATAATCACCTATTAATGTAAAGTTAACTCTTTTTACCAATTATATTCTAATTTCTGGATTGTGAAAGGAGTTAAGTGTAAACCAAATATATATTTACAATAAAGATAAGTAAAAGTAAGCCATGATGACATTAAAACTTGTGATTTACTTAAACTCAAACACAGAACTGTTGTGTAGGAAAGGAGACTTTGACCTTGGGTAAAGTGTGTGTTTCGGCCCATTTAACAACCAAGAAAACCTATTCCATAAAATAACACAAATATCCAATGAACTCACTTGTACCGAATATGTATCAATTATTCAACAAAGCTATATGACTGGAGCTAGAGTAGCTAGTCTTATTGTCAACGGTTTTCCTAGGAGATTGTTTGTTGATGTATTTACCCACGGGGTCTGTTTTACATTGTTTGATATCTAGTGTATTAATGTTGATGAAAGTCACGTAAATACTTATTACACACATACCTTTGTATTTCCATGCATATCATAAGTCACATTGATGATGTAAATATTTTTTACTAATAGTTCAGTAATTCAAACCAGTTCATGAGGATGTATGCATATCCGTAATAAGGAAGAAGAACATTTGTTTGTTTTACCAGTCGCTCGATTGTATGGATAATTGCAATAAAAAACTTCAAGGACGAATACATTGACATTGTCATTATCGGTAAAAGTCAGCGTGTCCTAGATGATTATGTCAATAGTCTATGATACGTCTTTCCCTACGTCATAACAAGTTCTTCTACCACTATCTACATCATACCGTCACGTGGCCGATGTGCTGTCCTGGTACTTAATCTACAGAAAATCTGAATGGCAAAGCTTTGCTGGCAAACTTCAAATTCTACGGGCTAACAAAATATGCTGCATAATTTCAATTAAGGCACTTTGTAAAACAATTTGTCGTCTGATATATATCAGATAGTCGTTAATGTAACCATGGGGCTGGAATAGCGAGCTTTGTTGTTGTATATAAGAATGACATCATGGTGGCTAAGCGTGTCTTGTAAGGTAAATATCGCGTAAACGTGAACAAATTGTAATCGGATTCAGTGGCTGCATTTTAAAATGAAATGCTCAGATTTGTTCTGAATTTGCACATATCTATAGTAATTTCACTACTCGTTTTCATTCACAAAAAGTTACCAGGAAAATTACAGATGTTGATGATTTTAGTTGTGGTAGCATATCATTTCTACTCGAATTGATAATTACTAAATTGACTTTGATGAGAGAAACCTCAATTGACGTCAGGGGAAAAGCGTAAAATATGTCAAGGACAGCTATTCAAGGCCTTGTATATGATTTATTAATTAGTAGTGCGAGAAATTAATTCATTATGTACTGATATACATGTATATTTCATACCATAGCAACAAATTAGCATGCGGTGACCCCAAAATTTACCAGACTGTTAATGGAAATGGCGACAGTTGTTCTCTTGTGTGAAATGGAAATGTCAACTAATTAGAGATTTTTTTTATTACTTTGTCACTCTGTCTACAAGCACCAAAAGCTCTCCCGCTGTAGCTGCTGTCTTTGAAATATTTTCCTTGTTTCCCTATTGTATATGCATGTCTTCAGCATTGGTCATATACTTTTATATGTTGTTTATGTTGTATATGCTGATTATGGTGTATTTTGTTTGGCTGTTTCCTTGGTTACCACTGTTGTCTTCACTATCGACTCTGAGTTAAAGAAATAATCCTGGTATATTGACAACATTGCATTGTTTTCCTGTTTTAGTTTCAGCCATAACATTTTCCGTATCAACTCTCTGTACTGGCGATGTGACATTCTATCCTGTTTCATTTTCATTGCTGAAACGTTTCCCTAATATGTCATTGTTAAGTATCATTCAGCGTGTGAAGAGAATGTGAAATTTTACCTATCCCCATTCCTGTTGTCACTTTGTCACTAATTTCACTATACATTTAGACCTTATCAGTTTATATTTGCGATTTGGGATTTTCTCTGTCTTGCAGTCTACTGTATATTCGTTTTCAAAATTATATATCAGTACAACAACATCTGATCAGGGTGAGCTTTTAAAAGATTAAAATTTTTATCACTACTAGGTTGGACCTGCTCTATTGTTCCTGTACAATATGTAGTAAAACACTTACTGAAATCATACTTACACTGACTCACTTTTGACATTTCAAAATGTAGTAAAGTGTTTGCTTACATTGTTTTAGATAGTGTGCATGATATGTTGTTTAATTATTATTTATGTGGTTCTAACGCTTAAAAGTGAGAATAAAGTGAGCTCTGAAAAGGGTTAATGATCATTTATTTAATATCATACACAGATCAGCTAAGTGAGCAGGTATCATTATTGTAGTGATTTCTCGTCAAGTCTGACACAAGAATATAATTAAAAGGACTTTCTTAAACAATGACACTAATGGGTCAAAAGTAACATCTTCCTCAATACTGTGTTAATTAACTAAATTATGCTTTACTGTGCTTAAAGCATCCCTTGTCTTATTTTTTGTAGCAGCATTAAGTAGAAGAATTATACCTTTTCCTCATTTTGGTTGATACAATGTGTTATTTTTGCCATTTATTCAATCTATCTTAAGAAAAATGTAATGAAAAGTCTTTGGCAATACTATCGATGAGTGTGATGCGACTGATTTTCTATCTATTAAGTTGTTTGAAATTTTAAAAAAAAATCATATTTAGTATAATTGATATCTAATTATTGCGTTAATTTCGTCCAACTTACATGCTCCAGACATCTACTTGAGGACCGTACTTTTTACGCCCAAGAAGTTCCGGTGCTGCATAAGCAGGACTTCCACATTGCGTGTTTAAATACTCTTGTGCACGAACCGAGTCTTTAGAAGAGGAAACCTTAATAGTATTACTTAAACCGAAATCTGAAAATGAAAAAAGATAAATATCTTGTTATTTTCATTATTTTTCATGACGATTTTCCCATAATTACATCGCAATTTCACTAACAAAAAGTGTCTTTCAAAACAAACAAAAAAACAAAAAAACAAAAAAAAAAAAAAAAAAAAAAAAAAAAAACGAGAGAAAAAAAAACAACAAAAAACAAACAAAACAAAGACCTTTCAAAATCGTTGAATTTCACGTCTTGTCTTTAAATAACAAGAAGTCTATTGACCATGCACATCGTATATAGCCTTAAGACTTAGGAATCAAGGAATTACAGACTATACTTCATCAGCTGTTCATCTCGATCTTTTCCTACAACCAAACTAATACGGACAACTTTGCACCAAGCTGTATGATAAGCATGATAATTTTAGTCTCCTAACTGTGAATTTTCCAATTATAGATAACAACATACCTATATCCCCGACCTATGGTATCACTGTTGATTGGATATACAAAGGCCTGTTCCCATGACCACGATTTTCTGCAAGAAGTCTTCCAACTAATGGACAAACTTGTAACACAGGGTTTCAAAAGATGCAGGTTGTTGATAATTATGGGGAAGTTTTACGGTATTTATAAGGATCTCATTGAGAAATTTGTGCGATATGAAGCTGGTCATGTGTGATACTCGTTATTTTGCCTATTGATGCCGGTGTTGTATACATTGCTCTCATTTGAGAACGGACCGTGTCATTACATACTTGGATTGACCAAGATTGACATGGCGATTGTCGTCGATGAAGCCGAAGACGCTTACTCTTTCGGAACACCTGGTCTTATCTCTCTGTACTTTTTTCAGGAGGCTCCGAAAAATTTCACTTATGTTATTTTTTTGCCCTAGTTTTTCTTAAGTTTGGATTATGATTAAGTTGTGTTGTTTTGTATTGAAAGGACAAATGTGAAAACTTTGATAAACTTGCCTATTATCTTGATATCACGATTTTCATCCAGCAATAAATTTTCCACTTTCAAGTCCCTGAAAGATGAACAAAAATCTGTTAGTGTTTTGCATTGGAGCAGACATGAACCAAACACATTTTGTACGTTCATACACATTTTCCACGTAGAATGCAATTGCATTGGTCGACTGATAAATTAATTACCTGGAATAAGTACTAGTTCTGCTATGTTGGCAAAACTGATGATGTAACTACGGAACATGAGCTTAACACATGTTAAGAATATGTTCTAAATTTGTAATTAAAAAGTAAAGCTGATATCCTATCCCAAATGAATACACACAATTATGTGAATATGAATGTTTGATAGAAGTTGTAATGTGGGTATACTGAATAAGAACCTGTTAATATCTATAGAAAAATCATATACCGACATTAATACATGTATACTGAAAACCTATGTAAACGTTTAGCTAATGAAATAAAGAACAGTAATGGTAATCGGACCACTATTACACCACTATGTTGTTGATTATCAACTTTTATAAAAATAACTGAAACATGAACTTGTCAACATAGTAACATGTTGCCTATGAAGACAACAAATTGGTATGTATACGTCACGAACACGTGAAAGTGTACAAGTTGCACCCATTGCTTTCTACATGCTTTTTGACTGCAATACGAGTTTAAATAATTAATTTGTTTACGTCTTCCATCGAGTAAAGATTGATTTCTTATCATTATAGCAATAAAAGAACTGCCTAAAGAATGTTAAAATCAGTCCACGCACATAAAATAGCTTGTTTTGTATCTCCCTTTCTGTGTTATCAACTATTCAAGGTTTCACGGCTTTTGTTTTTCAGAAAAAATGTAGTGTTTGAGTATAGCTGCAGATACTTTTTAAGAATCATCATTATAACTGCGTGTCCAGTGGGATCCGTTCTTATCTGTGTTTAAAGATTTATGTAGTGTTAACATGAGCGAAGATACCACAAAAATTGCCATAATCAAATGCCTCCTCAAGTAAATCCTGTTAGTGACGTGTTTCATCAAATCAATGCTACATTGGACAGCGTTTTCCTTATTTGAGCGGTTTACGTCCTTGCAACAGTCAAGTTAATATGAAGCTGATGTAAACAGATGAAAGGGCCATTGACAAGCATTTCAAAGCGACATCACACTGAAATGTCATAACCTTAACAACTGGTTAACTGTTCCTAGTGTATCACATTCAATACTGCGCGATGACCATGAGGTACCATTCGCCGGAGTCAAATGGAATTTTACAATTATCTTGATTTCATGTTACAATATTGTCCATAGGCGTTGGACATAGTCATTTTTGATAACTAAACGCCAGTACAACAGTGTGATCAGATTTGGATAAATAGGCTTTATAAGTTTCATTCGTCTAAGGATACATTTTGGTTTTCACCTTTTATCGTTGATTCTACCTCTACTATATCTATCCTATTTAATATTCATATAGCTTTAATCTGAAATATAGGTTCGCCTTCGCGACACTATGTTCTTATGAACTTTATACTAGCATGACATCTTTCAGTCTAGCAAAGTCTTTAAAGTGGATTATTTATATACACTCACGAAAGGGGTACCAGAGAACTGATTTTAATACAGGGTGCAAAATGAAACAAAGCATTCCTTGCACCACTTTAAACAAACTCATTCCTACATTTTCTAACAGGTCACTTCATGTGTCAACAACGCCGTGTTATCTAAACAACTTGTTAAAGGTTTAATCAACAATAAGTTGAGAGACGACTTCTCATGTTGGCTTATATCTTAATCCATACATTTCGCGGTAATATTAGAAAATTGATTTAGAATCTAGAGCTGAATGTGTTTTACAAACAACATCCTTATATAGAAGAAAGACTAAAGCAATGAATGCAATGCCACTTTTCTGGGGATTTGTTTATCACTGAAATGCTTCTGTGTTGACTTAAAATTCCAACATCAATCAGCAGTGATCACCCATACACAGGTGGTTTTTAATGTATCCAGAGGGAATGTGCTGGTTTTTTTCATTTGAACAACAACTACCTTTGAAATCTATTGTCATAGGTAAATAATACATGTCATTCTAAATGTTATTGAATGTGTTTGCATTCAGATGAAAGAACATACGTATACGAGGAACAGTGTTTGAAAGGTCTTTCATGTGTTGATTTTTCAACACAACCATCCTTTGACATCATAATGTACAAACGGTAGACATTAAGGAAATGCAGATATGATAAGTTTACAAAGGCGAGAGAGAGATGTTTTTAACCTGTTTGAACTAGTCCGCACAAGAATTTTACTTAAAATATCATTTAATCTGACTTTGTATGTAGATTAGAATTGATGTATAAACGACAGCACTAAACACTTTAAAAGGGAGAAGGTGGGCCTTACAAGAACTATTCTAAAATCTGTTATTCCTTATTCACGAAATACTTACCTGTGCAATATTCCAAGTCTGTGAAGATATTCAATCGCAGAAACAATCTGTCTAATAAACTTTTTCGCTTCCCTCTCTTCCAGTTTCTTCCGCTGACAAATATAATCCATAAGATCGCCACCCTTACACAGTTCAGTTACAAGATAGTAGCTATTTTCAGTTTCCATAATTTCAAATAATTGTACGATGTTCGGATGTCTTGCCAGCTGCAAAATTTTCCCCTCTCGTCTAAGATTCTTCCGCACATAACTGTCTTGTTTCGCTCTCTTTTTGTCAATCACTTTTATGGCTACCTGGAAAAATAATGTTTTTAAAGTCATACAATGATCAAATGCCAAAGCCACGTTATAACACAATAACGAAATATACAATAAATAATAGGCATTAACTCTTAATTTCCATCATGGGCAATATGTATTTTTTCAAGTAATCTACAATTCAGTTCTGTCCTTAGTTTTAATGATCAAAATTGTTACAATTAATTTTGAAAAATTTGGTTTGTTTGTGGTGAGTGCCCATACTATCGGGAGGCTTTTGGTACCATGCTAATTATATCGTGTGTTATATCTCAAATAGGGGACAGAAATAAAAGCCTTCCGGATAGTGGGGAACACTCAACAAAGAAAATAAGGAGATGCAAAATAAACTTGCCTCTTACGAATTATGCAATGGTAACAACACTTACTCCCTGTCTGGTGAATCCTTATGCAAAAATGCAAGCTTCAATGACTTTGAATTAGAAGTATTTCATGTAGTATAGGTCGGAATCCCTGATGCTTGACATGTGATTACAGGTTCGCTTTATGATAAGATACGATACTAAAACCTAGTCTAACGTGGTTAGACTGAATGGAATAAAAGAAATGTTGTTTTGAACACGTCTTAATATGGTTGTATACAGTTATTTATTTTGAACGCAATTTCAACGTGCATGGCAACATTGATAATTGTATCAACATTCGTGTACTTGTCTTTCTGATCTCATTACAAAACAAACAGTATAATATTTGCAAAGTGATTTAACTACATCATCAATACGAGATTCGGGTTATTCAGTGTACATTTCTACTATAAATAAACATACCGACATTATGTGGAAGATTGTATTGGTATCATTTGCGCTATGATATATACTAATATCTATATATATACCTGATGGGATCAGCCAAAAGACATAATTCATACTGGTTTTCTGTCGATAACATTGAATAATTAACGAAAAAAGATGATTGATTGTCTAGGTGTATTAACAATACATAACATACATTACAGAAAACTAGGCAGACATATCCAGTATACCTTATAAATCTCGTGTGCCGCTTTAGATCTTTTTTTCCCATTATTTGTACTACATGATAAATCATATATATGTGTTTACAATAGACGCAAAAACTTGAATAATTTTCTAGTCATAAGCATACATATTTAAAATAATCCTACATGAATTACTTATATATTGATGTTAGTATATATACATGAATACATACGTGATCACCAAGGTATGCCCCGATTTGGATGTTAGGTAGTAAATATATATGATTATTACGTTCATTTTCTATCATTATCAAACTTATTGTCAATAGTTTACATGTACCGAGTGTAAAATAGAAGACAGTTGTATGCAAGATTTATATAATTGTATCATCTTTTTCTTTTCTTTTCACACTAGAATATAGATATAAATGATATACTTGTGCAAGTGATATTTCTGAATTCATATCGACGTACATAGATATCTAAACAAAATATACCAGGGGTAAACACATGTCAATTACCGTGGTACTGTAGCCTATATAGAACACTTAGAGTATTTTAGTCATAGAAATATGAATTTAAAAGGAAATTTTATATTGAGAACCAATACATGGTCTATAATATGACACCTTTGGAGATTAAATTGACAATTTATTGATGAACATATGACCCATCAATAAGCTGTCACAAATACAAAGAAATCTGATGATAAGTAAAGCCACAAACACACAGCATGTAGAGAGATATAAACGACGATATGACACTACGTGATTTTCCTTTCAGTCTTAAACAATGTGCTGTATTTCAACAAGGTGGCGAGAGTAAGATAAACAGGGGTAAAGAGATTCCTTCCTAAACTCTGCAGGGGAATATCTTATCAAACAAACACAATACAAGGCTACCAGGGTTTAAATGTACTTCAATCTGTTATATACTTGTATAATCGTTTAAGAATTCGTGATAAAATTTTACGGCTTATTGTTATTTCATTGTCATGCTGACGTATATGTTATTTATTTTATACTGAAGTTGATTATAACTTACAGGTCCAATATCAGAGATTTGATTACTAAAGATACGACAACTCTGAAGGTTAACAAATAATTTATTACAAATGTCAGCTACTAAACGGGACAAGGAATATATGGTGTAATTGTTACTTTATTTGTTATGGTAGAAAAAGTAAAATTCGTTGTATGCTAGCACAATTAAGAATATTTCAATATTAAGTGTCTATGCAGGTTCGCGGTATAAAAACTGCTACTAACAATGGGGTTGATTACACCGTTTGTATGTAGAGAACCACACAGATGTGTTCTTTGACAATGGTGATGCATATTAAAACGAGACATTGAGCATTTAAAAATTTCATTCAAAATGTAACATGGGAGTTAGTGAGATATGTATATGAACACATTAGCATTATGATCAAATAAACTGTAAATTGGGTTAGAAATACATATAGAATATTATTAGAAGTAAAATGTTTGTTCAGCAAACTTGACTTAAATGAAGGGAAGTTTGCAGGAATAAGATTAAACATAGCCGTTAATAGATTGTCGTTCCACAGTCCTGGTTGCTTAATTGTATTTTTATTTACATAAATTTAAACTATTTATATCAGTGGTATCCATTGCAAATGTGTAAACAATTGGCATTCGAATGTAATGAATTTCTCTTCTAATTTTTGCTGTTTATATATGCTATGTTGTCCATTTGTTTTCTGTTTGTAGAACTTTGATGTTATTGATTATATTGTTGTGTTTTAACGTTGCTGAAACTATCTTTTTAGTATATTCTATTAAACGGCTGCGTGCTTCTCAGTACTTGATGATAAAGTTTTGATGAGCTGTAAGGCCTGTTTTGCCCGGGAGGGTTTCATGCAACCGACCTTCAGGATATGTTTGACAGAAGATAAATCATATAAGAATGGGTTTTTGTATATAGAAAGAAATCAGGAAGTTGTATGTGCATCAAGTTTAAATGAAGTACATTTATCATCCAAAGTAAAATCCTACGAAAAGCTGAAAAGAGGATTTTTAATTTCAATTCACTAACGAGATGAATTAAAGATATTTTTACAGTTCAATCACTGAAGGTCTGTGAATAATTTCAAACGAATTATCCAAATTTGAAAAGTTATGAAATATTAATGGTTAAGTCCGATTCAGTAAAAGAGAATACTTCTCCTTCAAAAACACCCATAAAAATCACATTTAAACAACACAAAATAAAATGTTAAACACATTGTGCACGTTCTCTATAAGAACATACTAATTTTTGTAAATCATATGGCAGACCTGAACTTGAAGGACAAAAACTGCAATGCCATATGAACAAATTCTATCGTCCCATGCTTTTCCATATATACCCATTGTGAAGTAATGACATCTCTGCGTATAGATGGAAATTTATGGAAAAGATTTCTGTTCACAGTTTTGGGGCTTGTCATTTACAATCTATATCAATAAATCATTTGGCACATACTTGTATCTACAATATTGACAAAAAAATTCTTAATACACAATATCATGTAGGGAGGATAGAAAGGGACTGGCTATATATATTGTAATTATGACTATATGGTAACAATATTGGTAAAATCATTTTGCTCTGGTACAACAAGACGTCGTTGTTCTCAAGTTGCTGTCATAAATAATGTGACTTACAGCTAGTTCTCAATGTGCTATATTGTTTCAAGTATTATTCTTAATACTATTTGAGTTTACGTTTACAAATGTACATGTGTAGCTTTGTGCCCATACTTCGCTTGTGATAAACTCACAAATAAAGTCAGTTTGTTACATACAACAACGTAAAATTCCCAGCTCGGTCATATTAATACCTTGTGTGAGCTTGTCACTGTCAAATTACTTACCAGTTCCCCTGTGGGAACATGAAGGGCCTCCTTGACCTTGGCAAACGACCCTTCTCCAATTGTCTTGCCTAATAAATAGTTCCCAACTTTTTTGGAGTGGTGGAAGCTCCGGATAGTTTCCCGTGGAACGTCCACTACACGTGGAGGTAGATATGAGGTGTATCCAGACAGACTCGAAGTCACCGTCATTCTGCTAAAATCGTCGACGTATATTCCACCTAATATGGTAATTTTAAACAGGATATCACAAAATTTTGGTTAATTAGTACGATCCATATTACTTATAATCTTATATATCCGGAAGCCGACATGTCAAAAAAAGAGTTTCACTTCATCTTTAAATCGTTCCTTTGAAGAGTGCGTTACCATTGATTCTGCCGACTCAAAAATTTTGTTCTCTAAAAATCACAATGTCCATCATTGTTGTTGAGAATCCTTCATCATTTGCTGTGGAATCACGTGGTATCTATAAACAATGACGCCATAGCTGATTGGGTGCTCTCTGTATTACACCATTGTTGCTATTGAGCGCACATAGGCAAAACATAACAGTCCTCCTCTATCTTCTGATGATTTATATGACAGAAATAGTGTTAGTGTTCACATATTGGCCCCACGTTTAAACACGACGTGTCTCACATCTGCACCAGTGCACCTCTCCTCTGTAGATGTAGAGATAGGCTACAGGCGATTAGAACTACGGCTGCACCGTCTACAACCACAAACCTAAAACAAAAATTAAATGTCATGCAGTGGTATTTCATCCTAAAACTATTTCATTAACTGGCCTGAGTGAACAAACATACAACTGTTGGCGAGCCTGCTTTATTATATAGGTAAGCTATTCCGGTGAATAAGCGCAATCCGAACACAACTCTATTATTCTTTAGCCACAAAACATTTGGATCAGATGTTTTATATTCTCTATAAGTGAATACTGGTATTGTGTAAAGTTTACAATCAACTAACATTTGTTGATTTAGATCACATGGCAGCCGTCTGAAGACAACCTATTGCCGCAAACGATCGATAACGTTTGAATGATTGTGTACTTTGTATATCACAAGTATATATATTCTAAATATACATATATATGCAAATATTGCAGGGTTTTAATTTCTCTAGTATGGCTACGGGTCACGCCACTGTGCCCTCAACACCTTAATCAAAGACATCTAACACGTCAAAAGATATAGATATTCGATGTAAACATATGTTGTCATTCAAAAAAGTCTTTGCATGGTTAAAGCCCATATCCCATTATTTATTTTTCCAAACTACTTTATGGTCATGAATATGGATTGTTTTCATCACTTTAATTTCAGAATATGTTTCAACAAGAAAGTGTTACCAATAAATAAGAAAGCAGCTTGATGGCAATTATTTGTATTTCATGTGTTTTCTAAACATTTAAATCGATAGAAAAGTCATCAACACAAACATTTAACACATCCACAATGTTACATTTTGAACTTTATGGCTTTGCTTATCAATCCAGTTAAGGAGATGCCGGAACTCTAAGCAGTAATCATCAATTACATTTCATTTTGACCAGTCATATCCCTTATATATCGATCAGTCCGAGTTTAGGGCCGATAGGAGATACGAGTCACAGGCGGGTGGGCATGGTTTTATTGTAAGACAAACAATCACCTATCCGACAAGCATCCAAAGTAAACAGATTGTATTTAGTTTGATATCACAAATTACAACATAAAGAGGGGTGTGTATTTGAGGATACATACTAAGTGACAATGGCCTATGTCAGGTGAGGTCATCATAAAGACCGACAATTAAGGACACGAGTCAGGTGTAAGGAATATAGCAAACCTCAGGACAGTATATTCACACCCAAGGTCACCACTGGTTGACGTTTTAATTAATATTTGAAGGAACAAAAAGACTTTAAAAGACGTCTTGTAATCTTAAGTCATGCTTGTATTTGAAAATTTTCATTCAATTTTTTTTTTTTTTGAAAATGAAAATATCAAGGACGTCCTGATATAATAAGATATCTGCGTTTAAAATCGACATATTCAATAAAAAAAATTATCGACAACCTCGAAGTTTTACCTACATTCTTATCATCTTAACAGGGTGGATCTAAGCTGTTTGGGGATGAGATGGTTTTGTTAAGTACCCGTAACAGTCAGTGTCATATAAGGACGATGACCGCGAATGATTAGGCGATCTAAAGGGTGCTTAATAGTACTATAACACTGAATTATTGTAACCTGGCTGCGTTGGCATGGCAAATCATATTGAAAACCGGCTAATCGATAATCGTTGTTCTTTTAAAGCTGAATTTCCATCATAGACAAATAAGGACACATTTTATAGGCGTAGGTTTGTCTCGGCAAAGGAACCGATTCCACAACCTGAACAAACAGATGAACAGAAAAGATGATGGTTCGGGTTATACCACGTACAATGAACAACAACAAACCAAGATGTTGGCTTAAGGTAGACATATTTTCCACCGCGGCACCAAACGACCTTGAAAGTTGCTATCATGTTAATACCACTCACAAGTGCGACAGAAAATATATAAGGTTAAAACAGGCATAAAACTGATGTCCACGGTATATTAATTATGGGTTTTCAAGGTTGGCAGAAGTAGTCAATTACAATCTGGCAGTAGTGTTGGCATCAAAGAAGTTCGACATAATATGTTTGAAGGAGATAATTGAACAGTATTCGCTTAGTATCATACAAATATAAATTAAAAGTTGAATCAATGTTTCTTTCATAACAGTCCAAGATGAAACAACAACAAAATAAAAGTTTATGTCTTTCAAGACAGATTTCAATCTAGAGAAAATAACTCATGCGTTGTATATTGAAAATAATGTTCCTGTAATATGACAATAAAAGAATATCAGAGATCAAAAATCAAAGATGAATGGGTGTGTTTCGCGCTTAAAAAGTAAGAAGAAACATTCACTTGCCTTCGTTGTCTATATAATACATACTGTTGATCGATGTTTACCTTCTGTGGAGTTATAGTAGTGTTCTGTCCTTCTGGGTTTTAAAAGAAAAACTTGTAAACTTTACACTTTTTTTATAGGTCCCAGGTTTAAGATTCTATAAGGAACTGTTGGCATTTCTAATAAAAGCAATGTGATTTTAGATAAAATATTTAGTGAGTTACTTTAAAATTGAATTAGTTGTGTTTTATAGGCGCATCGTAAAGTTTCAGATCAAACAACAAGCATGTCCTCACAGATAAGCTCAGGTCGAACGGCAATAAATGATCACATCCTTTAAGTAAAGGCCAGTGATAGCAGAAAAGTGTACACAGCTGGTGCTCAACTGGTATCGCGCTAGGTAAAACGTGACCGCTGCATTGGTATCGCACTAGGTAAAACGTGATTGCTGCACTGGTATCGCACTAGGTAAAACGTGACTGCTGCACTGGTATCGCACTAGGTAAAACGTGACTGCTGCACTGGTATCGCACTAGGTAAAACGTGACTGCTGCACTGGTATCGCGCTAGGTAAAACGTGACTGCTGCACTGGTATCGCACTAGGTAAAACGTGACTGCTGCATTGGTATCGCACTAGGTAAAACGTGACTGCTGCATTGATATCGCGCTAGGTAAAACGTGACTGCTGCACTGGTATCGCGCTAGGTAAAACGTGACTGCTGCACTGGTATCGCACTAGGTAAAACGTGACTGCTGCATTGGTATCGCACTAGGTAAAACGTGACTGCTGCACTGGTATCGCACGTAAATGACCAAGTAGAACGTGACTGATAGAATTGGGGGAGAAACACCTTACAATGAGATTAGATAGCTATTTTGGGAGTGGATAACGCAATTCATCTATGTTTATTGAGGAGTTACAAACTTAAAATCGAAATCCTCTTTATTTTATTTACATGTATCGATATTAATATAGCGCTGTATATGGAACTCGTTTCATTTAACATTATAGGGAGATTAATGTTCATGTCATGTTCCATACTATGCCTGTGGGATAATTATGTATTACACGTTGATGATAAATACCAAAGAAATGGTTTACCAAATGCTTCACTTTATGTTGTCAACCCAATGGTATACCAAACATTTTACACTACATGATGGTAATTTATTGGTATACCAAATATTTCCTTTTATGACATTAACAATAAAATGGAGTGCCATGTTGACAATAGGTCATGTAAAAGTGTCTATGTCTGATATCCACTGTGATGTTTCATGTTTTATTCGTGAAGACAAACGATACACCAATGTAGCCTTTGTACGTTAAAATACAGTCTGTATGCATCAAATCGTCGTTAAAAATTAATATACATTTTCTATTTTAAGTCGTCTCCTTTTTGTAGACCGCTTGGTAATGAATCATATCCATGTACTTCGTAAATACACTGGATAAGGCAAGTATATTAATTGTAAAGGAGCCATTATGGTAACCTGCATGGTTACAGTTTGTCATTCTAATCCGTAGCATACATTCAGGATATATCATATAGATCCTACAAGAACGTGTTATATATCTGGCATGTTAACGAAATACGACATACATTGTAGTTGTTATTTGATACTTCTATTCAGTAGAAATAGACATTCTATCGATGTAATCCTGGCTATAATGACGCCCGGATAAAGGGGCATTCACTCCAAGTTAATGATACACTGCTCTTCATCACTGCTTACGATAATTAACAGTCGCTACCTAAGCATAAAGGAAATCAACAACGGTCCAAAATAAAGCTGTAGTCGCGTGCAATCAAGGACTGAAATCGATGATGATTAGCTTAATATGTCTGACTTTTTGACCTCCGCCTTATCCTTGAATATCGGGATCAAAATAAATTCTGAATTTAATACTCGTACCTATTTTACAGTCACAAGTCAGGTTTTATTTAACATATTATATATTAAACCGTTTACTCTGTTGTTTATATATAAAATATAACATGCTATCGTGATTTTCGGTGCGCGACCTGACAAAAAGCTACCAATGTTGTAGCATGACGATACTTCGACACAACCCATAAACACAATACTACGTAAATTCAAATACTGATACCGCACAATATATCTGCTTGAAAACCTATTTCATTAATAACGACCATAAATACCACATCATAATAGTTCAATGCTTAGATAAAAGTCTACCCTGTTCTAAATAGAAAATATCGCATTCAAAGCGATGATATATGATAAATAGTTTGAACATCTGAGAAATATTACACTACAAAAATTCCTAAGGTTAAATATAGCACCATTTATATGCTAAAAGATTAAATGGACACATGCTGAATCACAGCCTGAGCTATTAGAAATGAGTTTACAAACATAGTAGCTTGTAAAGAAAATACATGATGCATGAATTGTATTATACAGCAAATATCGCAAGGATATTAATTAAACAAATATCAGCAACAGCATTAGAAGCAATTTTCAGATATGATGAATGTCTATTTAATTAGTTCGGTTCTCCCTGAATGGATCATTGACTCATTATAGAAATTGTTATTGGATGTTAGCGCCATAAAATGTCACCATGAATGTGGTAAATTATGAAAGATGGAAAGGAATATTTTCATTACATAACCATCACATGACATTGTCTTTGCATTGCTTTTACTATCAGAACTTAAGTTTGGTGATACATAATCCATGTAAACCGTAAATGATATTAGACAAACAGAAGACGCTGATTGGGTTTTGCTGAACACCTGAACTGATTCCCTTAATAGTTTAAAATTCTTTCCCTGTCTAATTAATCATACTCTATCAGAATTGCAAAAAGGGAAACAAAGATGCCTTATCTGTTTCCTTTATAAAAGACAGTGACTAGCACATTTTAACACAAATTCAGAGTTAGATAAAGTAGAGCCAAATAATGAATTAAACTTCATTTCCAATTCTGATGGGTATACCTGATAATAAATTTCTTGTAAAGTAAAGACAAGACGTCATCTATATATCTAAAAGTGAAATTAAACGACTTTGCAAGGTCTTTGTGACCTGTTTTGATAAGCTCTTCGATAAATTCAGCCTCGTATGAAAACAAAGACAAGTAAGCCAACAGAGGGGTACAGTTACTTCCCATATGTATGTTAGTAATCTGTTGGAAGATCCCTCTACCAAACGCTTTAGTATAGTTCACAACAATTAATTTGTACCACATTCGCCTTTTTTTGGGAAAAGTAAACCCTGATAACAAGAGAATGAATGTGTTCTTTCAGCTTAGCAAGGGATATGGTGATGTATAGAATGGAAAAATCAACTGTTCTAATAGAAAAAAACGGTTTATATAATATTTATTATTGGATAATTTGTCTTCTAGTCTGAAGTATAAAGAGTGAGGACTAAATCCTGATCTGTCTCGTTACATTGAGAGACCAGAGTTACTACTATTCTATAATTTTGAGGACAATTTCTGTCAGTCTGCCAGATAGAATCTGAGTAAAGATCATATCATTTTTTATGTTTTCCTGTAAAATCTTAACGTGACGTTGTTTTGGGATAATAAATTGAAATCGAATTTGATAACTTTCAAATTTAACGAAGACTAAGCTAACGGGACCTAGTTACATATATTATATTTTAGTGTCAAACATATACAGTGATGCTATGAGTACCTCACGATTAGCAGTATCTCATCTTAATTCATTATTCGGCTAACAATTACACATGTTTTAGTTTGGTTTCATTGCTTTGCGTCCCATCATCCACCCCATACATGCGAGATGAGTGCATATGTTGAGTACGTGGACCCGAATTCGGGAGCAGCTATAAACGCGAAACTGATTTCGACTTTAGATGCTATCTCAACGTAAAATACTATACAACCTCGCGTGAGATTTATTAAATATATGTCTACATGACGATATCTTGCTCTATAACCTCAAGTGAGACTTACCTCGCGTGTGATTTATCAAATCCACGGTCCTAGGACGGATACTTTCTCTATAACCCCGAGCGAGAGGTATGATATGCATCTTGTTAACAACGATATTTACCCCGCTCTTGTATTCCGGAGTCAATTTTATTACCAAATCGTTAGCATCTTTCATATTCATTGAAGATGGTTCGACTGACAATTGTCATTAAACTTTCACATCAGTTAAGGCGATGGATGAAAGGAACTTGTGAGTGAAGACAATGGCGGTGAAGTATATTAGACGTACCTGTGTATAAGTAATGAAAGCGTTGGCATCCCTCATTTCCACCGGAACGGCACCAGTAGTGACGCGATTTGATAGGCACTGCTGCTTGGTTTTGTCTTTTTGCATCTCTCAAGTGAAACCTACTGAATCACCAATGCACTCTTTCACCCGAGCGAAGTGTCGCCTGCTTGTCGCCTTTAATCCCTTGTTCAATACCAGAAACGTCTAGTGTCTGGTACCAGTGCTTTCCAAACTGAGATCCGTTCTACGTCACTGACAAACCAAATCAAACCAGGGCGCGTCCAGTATTAGCACATGTCAAACTGAACTAGGGTGCTTTCGCTACTAAAAGTCTACAAGGGACTGACTTCGGACCATTAGGTTGATGATATGAGTAAACATTTCTGACGCCGGTAGACCTAGCGAAGTCTCTGACTCTATCTCATCACACGTATTGTATATAAAGTATCCAGTACTTTCTCTTTCCGCAAACATCGTCTATCGTGTATGTATAGTATTATAAGTATACATATCTGAAGAGGATAGGTAAACTCATCGATTTTTTTGTCTTTGTTTTGCAGTGCTCAGTCCTCCATTATCCATCTGGTGTTATTAACACACAAAACATCCAGTGTATCTTGGTAATTAGGCAATAAAGACCATAGAGCACGGAACACACCACAGGACAGGTAGGTAAATACTGGATAGGTATTACCTACACCTGTCGACACCCAGGTTACGGTACGGGTGGGCTAAGTTTTATCTGTCCATGTTACCTGAAAGTGTTTTACCTAGCATATCAAACAACGTAAATGTTTCATTCTCACCTGGCAGCGTTGACTATGATTTTCACGTAAGCTATTCAGCACGATTCACTAAACATCATACAATGTACCATACTTCCTCAGTCTATGATTAATTATTGATACGATATTCCAGGTATCCCAGGACACAAAGAAACAGACGGTTCATAGTAATAAAACTAATAGACACATATATAACTATGTTGCATTATGGATAGGGCTGTGTATTAAAATAAACCATATGTGAAATTATGAATGTTTGAAATAAATTGGAAAAAGGGATGAAAGGCATCTGCTAATAGATATATTGTAAAATTATACAATCGCAATCATGAAGTTGAATTACAATGTAGTGGATCTATATTCTTCTGCAAACTTTGAGTTCAGCAGATCTATGAAGTCTAATAATATTTTCAGTGCACTCAAAAAAAATAATAATGATCACAACTACATAGTATTCAGTTTAATTTATTTTTAATTTATTTAGTCTATAAGAGTCAAAATGTAAAAATGACATTAGTATCATCTTGATCAAAGAGCGTGCTACTTCATTACATGTAATATAATCGCTAATTAAAGTATAATTAGGGTATATTTTTGTCATTTTCTAAGTAGAAACGGTCGATTTAATACACAGGATATCTTAATTAAATTTTCATAAGTTCAATCACCGATGGGTTTCTCGACAATATTGTAACATTTACATCCAGAGACATTCTGTTAATATAGACTTATCTACTTTTACATCATAGCCGCATTATACATTGAATGTTATTCACCATGGCATGCATTGCTGTATCATATATCGCGATGTCTAGTCGTTTTGTTTTATACACTGAAATATTTCATATTGTTCAGATAAAACTAGAGTGCTCTGCTCTTTGAAAGATCCTGTTTAAACCGTGACATTATACCCTTATGTTTTAATTACCTTCACATGCTGTTTTTGTAGGATTTTAAACCAGAAGTATCTTCTATTGTATTTATGAAATCAAACATTAACTCAATGTTTGAGAGAGAGGGGAGAGAGAGAGCGAATGAGAGAGAGAGAGAGAGAGAGAGAGAGAGACAGAGACAGAGACAGAGACAGAGAGAGACAGAGAGAGACAGACAGACAGAGAGAGAGACAGACAGACAGAGAGAGAGAGGGGGGGAGGGAGGGAGAGAGAGAGAGAGGGGGGGGGGGAGAGTGGGGGGGGGGGGAAGAGTGCCATCTAGGTAATTAAATTTCCGTAATACCACGGATACCACCCTCCATAGCCCCGAGCGACAGGTATATATGAGATGCGTTTGGCGAACAAATTACAAATAGCTATAGCAAACATTGCGGGGATGAATAAAATGTGGTGAAGTTTGATTCGACGAATCTCGGAAGAAAAGAGCAAAATGATTGAAGAAGTCAAGAAGGTGTGATAAGTATTGATTTCAAATTGAAATCAAACTTCACCAAATCTTAAAATGATAACTAGCTAAATAAGTATGCAGTGGCTGACTGGCCAGAACTTTCCACCGGTTGAACTCTGACCTTGTCTGAATCTATTGATCGGAAAAAAGGAATTCAGACCTAAAAACATCCCTTTAAACAATCTGTAGAAATTACAACTTACTAAATGATTTAAATAATTAATAGAAACGCGTTGAAATAAGTACATTAAAAGTTTTAAAACTTTTTACGCCAAAATCTTGTTCTAGAAAGTAGATTTCCTGTTGATCTACTTTCCAGATTAAAGCGTCGGACATACTTAAAGACGATACGATAGGGAACAAAACCATACTAAACACTGAAATCTATCACAGCTGGCGCCTGTGAGAATTACCACGAGCATCTTATACTGAATGTGGTGTCAAATGGACAAATATTGATGTATCGAAGGATGTCTCAAATTTAAGAAAATACAAATACGCCGTTAGCGGGGACGTCACGTCAGTTAGCTAAATTACTATCTCATAGATTGAACATATAGCACTCACTCTCAGGCTTGACAAATTCACATGACATTTATAGATAGATTTTCATATATACGTGTGTAACTTTCTCTTCATTGTTTATAAAAGGGTATCATTAATAATTTGAAAATAAAATATTATGTGATGGAGAGAAACAACTTTGATGAATCAAAACGATCATAAAACTGTGCAAATTCTATAATTACATACGGTTATCTACTTTGAATATGGAATGTAATCAAATACCTTAGTTATTAATATTATTCATCTGTTAGGAGATTAAAATGTGTATCAATTATGATTTTTACTCATCTGTTAGGAGATATATATATATAGATATATATATATTGGTTATGATTATCACTTATCTGTTAGGAGATTAACATATATATTAGTTGTAATTATTGCTTATCTGTTAGGAGATTTCTATTTATATATATTATTTATGATTATAACTTATCAGTTAGGTTACATATATATATATATATATATATATATATATATATAAGTTACAATTATTACTTATCTGCTTGGAGATTTATATATATATACATTAGTTATAAGCATGACTTACCTGCTTAGTGATCTGTATGTCTACTTCTGTAAGTTTAACGTAAGTTAAACAAATACATTGTATTTCCGGTAAATGTGTAATAATTAGATAATGTTATTTTATCGACAAGATCTCCGAGGCTTACATGCATGATAACTAACGGTTGCTAAGAGACAATGTAAGATATACCTATGAGAAATGATTAAATACAACCGCACACAGTATAGTTACAGCATTGTTTTTCTCACCTCCCCACGAGTCGCTAATGTGTGACACAAGAGTATTTAGAGCGGTGTGTTATGCTTGACAAATAGCAATAATGAACTTCATTACCAATTACTATGAAACATGAATACTTATCTTGTTTATCAAGCGAAACGTTTACATCTCAAAGTTGTATCATCGCAACGTTATCAACAAAATTTGGCGTTCAATTAAACATTAATACAACCTATTACACATAGTGGTCACCCTGTTCTTACGAGAATCACATTATGTGCACTGTAGGTGTGACACAGTCAGGTCGCAAAAGTTAAAAATTATGTTGCCTTTCATTTATTAATTAGCTACCAAATGTAATGTATCTGTGATTTAGAACCAACATTGATTTTCCTGGATATATAGATAGATAGATTAGTCCATAGTGTACTCCGAGTTGGGTGGTTCGACGACACGTGTTTTGTGCGGTTTGCGTTTTTAGTTTCAGGAAGTATAGAAATTATCGGTCTGTGCAATAGCTGTTGTGTTCTTTGGCAAGACGATTCGCTCTGGATGACATCCACACACAATGGTATATAAACAGTGAACACAAAGACCTAAATCACCTCATTCCCTTCTCACAGGAACTACCGCTCACTACACGTAGACATACATACTGACAAACAAAATAAACATACGAACAGACAGACAGAGTCATACAGACACACGCAGACGACAAATTTACTAACCTAAATCAAAACAAATAGACAAACAAACAGAGTCATACTAACCTAAATCAAGACAATAGACAGACATACACAGTCATACTAACCTTAATCTAGACAATAGACAGACATTCAGTCATACTAACCTAAATCTAGACAATAGACAGACAAACAGAGTCATACTAACCTAAATCAAGACAAACAGGCCGAATTCAGTCATACTAACCTAAATCTAGACAGACAAACAAAGCCATACTAACCTTAATCTAGACAATAGACAGACATACACTCATACTAACCTTAATCTAGACAATAGACAGACATACACTCATACTAACCTAAATCTAGACAATAGACAAACAGAGTCATACTAACCTAAATCTAGACAGATATACACTCATACTAACCTAAATCTAGACAATAGACAAACAGAGTCATACTAACCTAAATCTAGACAGATATACACTCATACTAACCTTAATCTAGACAATAGACAGACATACACAGTCATACTAACCTAAGTCTAGACAATAGACAGACCGACATTCAGTCATACTAACCTAAATCTAGATAGACAAACAAAGTCATACTAACCTAAATCTAGACAATAGACAGACCGACATTCAGTCATACTAACCTAAATCTAGACAGACAAACAAAGTCATACTAACCTTAATCTAGACAATAGACAGACATACAGTACCATACAGACATAGGCAGATGACAAACTTACTAACATAAATCAGTATCTAAAATTATTAAAAGAAAACGTTTATCCGATTTAATCATTTCAATGTGGTATCTGAATGTAAGAAACTCATTTCAATTGTTTCTTTCTCTAGATAGTGTATATCAAAAATATTTTATTTGTATACATAATTATGACGTTTATGAATACAGAGACATTTAAGTGTCTCTACAAATTATTGTCTCTAATTGGAAATCAACAACTTCGCTTTTTTTGTAATTTCTCTTTTATCCTTTTCCAGTACTTCAAAGACAAGAAGAGATGATTTGTATTTTTTTCTATCTGTACTCAGTCACAGAAAAGATGATCTGTATTTTCTATCTGTACTCAGTCACAGAAGAGATGATCTGTATTTTCTATCTTTACTCAGTCACAGAAGAGATGATCTGTATTTTCTATCTTTACTCAGTCACAGAAGAGAGGATCTATATTTTTATCTGTACTCAGTAACAGAAGAGATGATCTGTATTTTCTATCTGTACTCAGTCACAGAAGACGTGATCTGTATTTTCTATCTGTACTCAGTCACAGAAGAGATGATCTGTATTTTCTATCTGTACTCAGTCACAGAAGAGATGATCTGTATTTGATCTGTATTTTCTATCTGTACTCAGTCACAGAAGACGTGATCTGTATTTTCTATCTGTACTCAGTCACAGAAGACGTGATCTGTATTTTCTATCTGTACTCGGTCACAGAAGAGATGATCTGTATTTTCTATCTGTACTCAGTCACAGAAGACGTGATCTGTATTTTCTATCTGTACTCAGTCACAGAAAAGATGATCTGTATTTTCTATCTGTACTCAGTCACAGAAGAGATGATCTGTATTTTCTATCTGTACTCGGTCACAGAAGACGTGATCTGTATTTTCTATCTGTACTCGGTCACAGAAGACGTGATCTGTATTTTCTATCTGTACTCAGTCACAGAAGACGTGATCTGTATTTTCTATCTGTACTCAGTCACAGAAGAGATGATCTGTATTTTCTATCTGTACTCGGTCACAGAAGAGATGATCTGTATTTTCTATCTGTACTCGGTCACAGAAGAGATGATCTGTATTTTCTATCTGTACTCGGTCACAGAAGAGATGATCTGTATTTTCTATCTGTACTCAGTCACAGAAGACGTGATCTGTATTTTCTATCTGTACTCAGTCACAGAAGAGATGATCTGTATTTTCTATCTGTACTCAGTCACAGAAGAGATGATCTGTATTTTCTATCTGTACTCAGTCACAGAAGACGTGATCTGTATTTTCTATCTGTACTCAGTCACAGAAGACGTGATCTGTATTTTCTATCTGTACTCAGTCACAGAAGAGATGATCTGTATTTTCTATCTGTACTCAGTCACAGAAGACGTGATCTGTATTTTCTATCTGTACTCAGTCACAGAAGAGATGATCTGTAAGTCACAGAAGACGTGATCTATATTTTCTATTTATACTCGGTCACAGAAGAGATGATCTATATTTTCTATCTGTACTCGGTCACAGAAGAGATGATCTGTATTTTCTATCTGTACTCAGTAACAGAAGAGATGATCTGTATTTTCTATCTGTACTCAGTCACAGAAGAGATGATCTGTATTTTCTATCTGTACTCAGTCACAGAAGACGTGATCTGTATTTTCTATCTGTACTCAGTCACAGAAGAGATGATCTGTATTTTCTATCTGTACTCAGTCACAGAAGACGTGATCTGTATTTTCTATCTGTACTCAGTCACAGAAGAGATGATCTGTATTTTCTATCTGTACTCGGTCACAGAAGAGATGATCTGTATTTTCTATCTGTACTCGGTCACAGAAGAGATGATCTGTATTTTCTATCTGTACTCGGTCACAGAAGACGTGATCTGTATTTTCTATCTGTACTCGGTCACAGAAGAGATGATCTGTATTTTCTATCTGTACTCGGTCTGTATTTTCTATCTGTCACAGAAGAGATGATCTGTATTTTCACAGAAGAAGATGATCTGTATTTTCTATCTGTACTCAGTCACAGAAGAGATGATCTGTATTTTCTATCTTTACTCAGTCACAGAAGAGATGATCTGTATTTTCTATCTGTACTCGGTCACAGAAGAGATGATCTGTATTTTCTATCTGTACTCAGTCACAGAAGACGTGATCTGTATTTTCTATCTGTACTCGGTCACAGAAGAGATGATCTGTATTTTCTATCTGTACTCGGTCACAGAAGAGATGATCTGTATTTTCTATCTGTACTCAGTCACAGAAGAGATGATCTGTATTTTCTATCAATACTCGGTCACAGAAGACGTGATCTGTATTTTCTATCTGTACTCAGTCACAGAAGAGATGATCTGTATTTTCTATCTGTACTCAGTCATAGAAGAGATGATCTATATTTTCTATCTGTACTCGGTCACAGAAGAGATTGTCTGTATTTTCTATCTGTACTCAGTCACAGAAGACGTGATCTGTATTTTCTATCTGTACTCAGTCACATAAGTGTGATCTGTATTTTCTATCTGTACTCAGTCACAGAAGAGATGATCTGTATTTTCTATCTGTACTCGTTCACAGAAGAGATTGTCTGTATTTTCTATCTGTACACAGTCACATAAGTGTGATCTGTATTTTCTATCTGTACACAGTCACATAAGTGTGATCTGTATTTTCTATCTGTACACAGTCACATAAGTGTGATCTGTATTTTCTATCTGTACTCGGTCACAGAAGAGATGATCTGTATTTTCTATCTGTACTCAGTCACAGAAGAAATGATCTGTATTTTCTATCTGTACTCAGTCACAGAAGACGTGATCTGTATTTTCTATCTGTACTCAGTCACAGAAGAAATGATCTGTATTTTCTATTTGTACTCAGTCATTGATTGATCTAGTGTGTTCACCAACCTATCTTCCACTTAAAAAGCCAGTTTGTCTTTCTGAAATAATGTTATCATGAAAAATTTTAGTCTTTTGACTGTACATGCTGATGCTGGTTGGTTATTTGTAAAAATCCTGTACCTCAATAAAGATGGCATCTTGACTTGACATTTCACTATTGTCTTTTTCAATTTTAACTATGGCTTTATTAACATAATTGTAAGCAAAACTACTTTTGAACGAATCATGTGTCCTTTAATTTTGTCTTTTTTTTATTCAGATAGATCTAGATTCGATGCCAACGTATTGTTACCTTCAAGTTGTTCAAAATCTAATTTTAATTCCTCATCTATCACTGTCTCAGGGCAGCACCGCACATGCGTATAACCACGTCATGTTGAACTGATAATGGGATGGCTGTTCGTACTGCAATCAAATTTAAACCTGAATGTCAAGAGGATTACTGTAAGTAGTAAAGATTGAAAGGACTTTAACAAGGTCGGAATTCATAGACTTACTTAACAAATGTCGTGACATACGGTGTATTGATAAGACAGGTGTTAAGACAATAATGAGAGGGAACAACAAAATCCCACTGTCAATATCATGTGACCGGTTGGAGCCTCATGTTACAACTCCGTTTCAGTAACATTTGACATTTCAATGTGATCGCTCTTCAATAAAAACAGTCTGCTGCAGGATCTTCGGATCTTCTGTGGAATTTGTCAAATATCTTTTACTTGCAACTGAGTCAGCGGGTTCAAATACAGAATCATGCATGCACATTTTTCATGGTCTAGATGTTTCAAATCAAGTTTGTTAATAATTTAACCCGGTACAGGATTGAAAAAGAAGCTTAGATCTACAATTGAGATATTTTCCAGGGTATGATAATAGTTATTATACAAAAAATATCCGTTCTTCTTCTTCAGAAAATTAAAGTATATTTCACATATATCTCTGCAGCAAATCACTTCTAGATTGAGTGGAATACCTTCCGCAGTAGTAGTGGACAATGAAGAAATCACAAACATTATTTTTTATATATGCTTAGAATCAGAAAATGTATAATATAGGTATCTTCTTTGCACTTCAAATCACATATACTCCTAATAGGGTGTGTTTGTATTTGAAATATAAACAAGTCAATATTGCTGGTGTTATTTTGCCTGATTTTCACCAATGATAAATAACCCAACATCATTATAATGATACAGATTGATAAAACCCCTCCAAGGGAAAGACAAAATATGTTTATTATGAAACAATAACATTCAATTGTAGTAAACGAATGAAGGGAGTTAACTCCCAAATGTTCCAACGACTTTGATGCCGCATGTTAGTGTGATTGTTTTCAGTGCCTATGAAAAGTTCGTCTTTCGTTTATTCGTCTAGCAGTTTGAGATTTTATCCCCGATATTTCTAATGGAGAATAATTGACTCGACAACCTTTTGATGCCAATTATCATTAAACATCGACAAAGCTATTTCCTCTGTTACAAATGGTGATGTGCATTTACATATTAACATCGTGGCGATTCCACTTTTCTGGACACTGAAGGAACAATATTCACAATTTCCTATCCCAAAGCGTCTGTTGTATATATATGCTTTTCTGTCGGAGATATTGGCAGATTCTTCATTCATTAACACTGGCAAACAACAATTTTGTAATCTTAGACTTTGTCTTACTGTAAGAAATACGTTATTAGTATTTAGGAATTGTAACATATGAAGCCATCCGCATAGGTAGAAGAATTAACGAAAACCTCTTTCTCAAAAGGCAAAGTCCTTAAATATTTAGACCCATTTTCATTTTCATCAGGCACCTCCAAGGACGGAACAGCTGTACGTCTCTTATCGTTGTTTGACAACGCTGAATTTAGTTCCTACTTTGTAGTGAGCGTAACTATTCAATTGTATAGTTTGTACAATCTTTGCAGGATATCAAAATATTGACATTTTCTGTGACAAGTAGACGGCAGTGAGGTAGTGTCATTAGATCATCAGAAGGGAAAGGTCTTTGAAAGGGTGAGAAAATATGAAGATTCGGCTTGTACGAACATGCGACGGAGACATATTTTATTCGTTGTGTATATACATAAAAGAATAGAATTAACTAGATATCTCTGTGGAAGAGCGACATAGCCTTGCCAGGCAATGACAACACAATAGTACACTCTTTAGCATATATACATATATATTTACGCTACATATACATATAATGTACACCACAGCTTACTTAAAACATTCACACTCACGCCCTCACAGAACACTTATATATGATATACAGATTCTATAAATGTACCGTTTACTCTTTCGTCCTCTTTATAACCAACTCTTCCGGGTTGACTTTATATATCTCAATTTGTTACCTTCAGGGCTTCTCGGGTTTCCATGTTATCCATGCCCTTCAATTTATATTTATGTATTCTGGTTTTTTTTTTTTTTTTTATAATAAATCACCTCTAACCTCAATATGTGAGGGAACATCAATGGTCTCAGTATTAATACCAATGTCATAACTTGCTTGTTCAGAATTTAACTTCCTCCTAACAATCGAAATAAACTAGGAAATTATCGAAGAAACTAAATCAAAATGAACGCCTTTGTTAGTCTTTTACAAAGATTACAATTTTAAACAGCATCAAGTCGTATATCCATCTAATCACATAGTTTTCGTTTTAGGTAATCATACAATACATTTTAGTACATCAAACATCCTTTCCCCCCTGAAAATGTGTATGCACTCACACTCACACGCACACGCACACCCTCATATACACACTCACCCACCCATCCTACCACCCACCCACCCTACCACTCACCCACAGATTCAAACCCGACCAAGATTAAGATAAAATATTCCTACTATGTTTTATCCGTCGTCGTCCACTTCATAAACTTCTAATGAGGGATTCAGCTCAATCTTGTCTTGTTTGATTCTGAAATGATTTTGGCCATGTGCTGTTTTTGATTTGGTTCGAAATCCAATATGGCCACCATCATAAAAACATGTTTCAAAATTGTCGACCTTGTCAAAACTTCAATAAAGCTGTGATGACAGCTATGTTGTGTATTGATTGCGCAATTATGGTTTTCCTCAACACCACATTTTTTTTATTTCTCAAGCATCGCCAGTTATATTTAGTCCAAACTCCCTGAAATGACCCCGAGTCGGTCCTAACCAAATATTGTTATTTCGGGTCGGTCTGGCCTTCATCGTGAAATACACATTTTAGAATAAATTGTTTGCGTCTGCGATAATACCATTTACAGTTCTTTACAGTCAGATGATCGATGAAGCCCAAAGGCCTCATGTTAGCACTCAATACTGGGACATCGTACGGAAGTCGATATTATTTCATATTGTAACTTGTCTACAATACGGAAATAACCATTAAATTAAATGGATTTATGAGAAATTATTTTGCACTAAGCAATGTAATTGTAAACACAAGAGTTTTATGTGACGAATGAAATAATAAGATAGCGATAAAGACATTTATTTTAGTGTGATTCCACTTTAAAATGACCATTCAGGACAGTCTTATTGCAAAAACATATGAGCAAATCGATGTATCGATTTCCGCTATCTTCTTATTTGTTCTTTACTGCAGGCGTAGCACTTGTCGATCGAGGTCGGTGAGTTCACATATATGTTGCTTATTCACGCTAATTGAGTTCAATCTTCGATCTGTGATAAGTTCAAGCTGAATATAGAACTATCTAGCTAGGCAAAGATAGGGTCTTCTCAACTTCCAGCCACAACGGTCATTCAGCAGAGGTCACTATCTTAGGTGCCTTATGCTGACTTTGGTCTAATTCCCTTTCTGAACTGCAACTATCATGCAGACACATTTATTAACAAGAGATTGTTGCTCAATACAGCTCAGTTATATTTTATTATCTCACCTGTAATTTAAACTCAGAAAGGGACCTTTTTCCCCTATTAAAGAACAGTTCATTCAATTAATTTATAATTACTTGACCTTAAAATCCATAACCATATAAAGAATGCTTCACTTCTTCTATCTAATACATAATCTGTAACTGACCAATTGCTTCACGATCTTGGCTCAACCTCATCACCACATCACTCATTAAAATGTTGTTACACGGTGCCATAATACACCCCAAAAAGACTCCAGCTCTAGGACTGAACTTAATGCGCAGGGGCTCGCAATTATGGTGTCTGAGACAAGACTGTCTCTGTCCGCATCATTCAAACACATTCGCTTTAACCCCTTCAAATATGTCATTCTCTGTCTCACACCTTGTAAGACTGTCTAGATTTCACACGACCTAGCTGTACAGCCGCCAGTCATTCTCTGCCTCAGTCTGTCCGCCGGCGAGTTTCCATGACCCAACCAAGTTACCACAGACTTAAAGGAGGTCAACTTTGATCACAGGCAACCTTATTTTCTGCATGCTTGAATATAATTTCAGAAGTTTAATTGTATCGTTGCATTCTATTGGGTATTTTAATGAATCCGTGCTACAGCTCGGTACAAAAATTGAAGGAGGAGCTACAGAGTTAAGGTTTCATGGCTTGAATTTTACAGTGTGATATTTGTAAATGTTGACTATCTTCTTCTAAATTCATTGCACTTTTCACTAATTCTGTTCTCAAAAGCAAACTTTCTTCTCACCCCGGCCTGATTTTACCATATCACAAAATATTGTTGTATATTTTTCCAATAAAAGTTTAGCATCAACTGGTATAAATAAGCAAGAGCGAGTAGCAACGTACAAAACTTGTAATCATTTACTGTAGTACTTACTCCTGTATTAAAAATACATTAATCCCATTATCATTCAGTTTGAAGTTGCCAATGTATTGTTAAGCATTTCAGTAATTAAATAGGAATGAAAAAGTAACAGTTTAAGCGAATATTTACTACATGACTGAATAAAGTAAGATAAAAAAAATTACACGCGGTACTGAAAGCATGTTTTTCTATCCGAGTTGACACTGGAAAAGGGATCGTTGTCATATTCGAGGGAAATTCTTGAAGTTATCATTAACGAAAACAATAAATGATTAATATTCACCAAATCTGAAACCTTTTATATGCAGCGTTCGATTGACGTTATCAATTGTAAGTTTTGTTTTTGCTTTCGTTTATGTACTATACCTTAGAATAATGATGTTCCGATGAAGGAACCAACACTTGGGAAATCCAGTCTTCGTAAAGAATTATGAAGAAGCACGAGATTTATGTATTATCAAAACATTACTTAGACCTCACCACGTTGTATTCCAACGTACAAAACAATGCCAATGCATAGGTGCCTGATTTCATATTTAATGAATGTATTGTGATACCTGCGCCTCATTCACCGAGAGCACTTGCGAATTTAAGTTTTAATTACATGTATTATTTTTTCTGCATACATTTATAATTTCTATAACAATTCTGGTCAAGAAAAATTACCAACAGTATGTCGAGTGAACATATAATCACTGTACATATATTTTCATCAAGAGGTTAATACTCCCAGGCGTAACAGAGTCGTTCGTGTTTTGATGGCATCACATCTACTCGTACCTCAAATTTAAATTATATCCAGCAAGTTTTTCCTTGATCATTGAATCAATCAGTTCATTCTGTGCAACAGTCAGCTCGTTTTTCCAATCTCCGATCACACCTACAAAACAAATGTAAATGTTAAAGGGCCAGACCCACTCCATTATAGATATTTTTTCATATTTTATTGACTGGTGACCGGAAATGTTGTTGTATACCAATAGATAATATATAAATAAAGACTTGTATAAAGTTTCGAACTTGAAATTGAAAGGGTACGGGAGATATCGGTGCCGGAGTTAGTATCATTAATCAACATCAGGATATGAATATTGATGAGGAAAAGTCAATGCTTAGATATGACACAAAAACGTGCAGATTACGATGAAAACTACGATTAATTGCAAAGAGGCCCTCAAATGGGGGCTACGATACGGTAACGAACATACAGAACATCGCAAAAAGGATCTATCTAAAGCGAATATTCGATGATAAGAGTATTTATGAATATGATTTTAGAGTGATACTACACGAGAGAGCAAAACAGAGTGTGATACAGAGTATGAACCAGCTATCTTCCTTCTTTTCACCTCAGATTCCGTTAAAACACGTTTTCTTCCTCGCTTCCCTCAAACGCTTTCTGCCATGTTGGAGGACGGTAGATTTATTTACAGTTATTTGCGCATGTGTCAGTGGGTAGGACTTCCCGCATAATAATGAATTAGCACCGAGTCGTTTCGAATTCTTATTTAGAACTATTTATTGCGTTAGATTGGTAGCGATTTACTTTAAAATTGCGGTATTTCAGGATTAGTCAGAATTTTTGCTACCCGAGAAAGATAGAAAATCATGATTTTTTTATATGAAATAATATCGGTCGAGGAGTGGGTCTGGCTCTTTAAAGAATGCATGCTCGGCTGCAAGTACAGTAGCAAGCCATCCCATCCAGTACTATTGTCTTTCTGGTCTTTGTAGCTTACTAATTTTGCCCTATTTAGCAATGAACAACAATAGCAGTCCCATAAGGAGATAAATACAGGACATTTAAACTATCAAAAAAGAAAAACACACACTCGCTGATAACACTTTCACTAATCTCGCATACACTGATATGCAACCGTGAATGACTACAGCTGTTCATAGGACGTTGCATAATATTAAACCAAAGCAATCCACAAAACACGTACACTCTAGACATGCACGCACCTCGCATACAGCAGAAGGACTTTATCGAATTACTTAAGATGTTGATAGAACATTGATCAACATCAGTACGAAAGCAATTGCGACCAAAGTAGCTATGTGTGAATGTGAAAAGTGACATTTTCCACACAATAACGTTTTACTGGTAACGGCTTAATCGGTGTTTACCGGTATTAATTCAAAGTTGAAGCAAGTAATGTGGAACGTAATTTTTTGATGTCTTCATAATATAATTGGAAAAGAACTTATGACGTTCTTATACGATAACAAAATACTGACCTTTTCTATAAATGGGTAGACGTCCATCCTTACAAATGTCTTTCCACCGATCAACGGCTCCAGCGTCTGTTTCATGTGCAGTCTTTAAACTTTGAAAGGAGACAATGCTTTCTACTTCACGGAGAAACTTTTCATCATTGCGTGTGCCTAAAAACTTGGATATTTTGCTCACTTCACTGTAAAGATCCTGAAAAGATAACATATTTTGTGAACAATGCGACTTACTAGCGAAACCTACAATAACATCTGCGTCTTGTAACATAACAAAATATCGTTATATAGTTCCTATGTATTGGGCGAATTCAATTGTCGATGTTATAATGTACTTATTTGTTCTCTGTCTATGAGTATTCATCAAAGATATATACCGCTTTCAGATCTTCGTACCACACCGTATGGACTTGCATATTAGGATTGTTGGCTTTTCCGTCCGTCCATTCCTTTACATAGTTAAACCATGATGCGGACATGTAGACTGAAAAAAAATTGCTTTCTGTATTGTTTACATTGTAAATCATAATCATACATCATAACTATTTCAACAAATAATAGAACACGACATGGAATTATCTATTAAGATGACTATCGAAATCCAAATTGGTGTTTTCGAATTAATTGCCATTGTTAATTCCTCTTCACAAGTGTTGAATATTTACTATAACAATTTGTAGTAGACTTGCAGTAATTCTATTCTTACATTCATCCGACAAGAAAAATCGAAAAAATCCATCCATGTTTCCCGCATAGCCTATATTCACCATGGAACTAAAGAATTTCCAAGCAGAGACAAACGTATCTTTTGGATTTCTCAGCACGTTGATGACTTTTCCTGTCCCTGCCTTGACAGCTGCTGGGATGAAAGGGTAGGAGAGATGTGTGCAGATAATGCGTTGATTTTTATCCTCGTCGGCAGTCGTCAAGTCATGGAATTCCAGAGTTAAAGGTCCTTCCAAATATTTCGACGATTCAGTGATTAAAGCATTAATAATGTTCCCTACCCAGTGAGAGCCTGAAACACAAAAATATAATTATCTTAAGCACTTGTTCAGCAGTGTTACCGATTATAATTAACACATTTTGTCAGCATATATCAAACGTCAAATAATTTGAACAAATGATTCACAATTGTCTGAATAATACATCTTGCAACCCTCTAGTATGGATGTGTTAGAAAACGGTTCACTGTTTTCGTCCGTCTGTCATTTTGATTCCTAATGTTATATCTCATCAATTAACACATGTATCCTGTCGTGTTTTATTTCAAAAGTAATGCAATCCAATTATCGTTGTGTGGATATTGCTTATAATCCGTTTTTATCCCGTTCGAAAAGCATATTATTTTTTTTACTGTATGTTTATGGATTCGCAATAACGATTGATAACGATTGACAAAAGGGACACTCAAAATCCAACAATAAAACTCAAAGAAAAAAAAGAATTTGGGATTGAGTCGTATGTTTATCGCCCTATAACACGTAAGTTTTCATGTTAAATCTATTTGGTCAAGTGCTTTAGGATCTGCTCTGGTGACGTGGTCGAGTTGTGAAGAGCTCTGGTGTAAGGGAGATAACTTTGTCATCGAGGCGAAGTGACGTAAATGGGAAGTTGATTATTTTGACTTAAAATGTTATTTTTGTTTAAAATCATCACTTCAGCATAGAAAAAGATTTTTGTTTTGTTTAAATCATGCAAAATTGTAATGTTTACGACATAAGTCGCCCTGTGACTGGCAGACGATTAACGTAAACAAAACCACGCTAATGCTGTCAAACAACAGGGTAGCGTGACTAGATCAAGACATGTCCACAAGAATTATGTACACGCAAACTATAGCCGGGTTTTGGTTACTAACAACAGTTACTTTGTGCCTGTAATGCGAAGAAACTCGATGTGAAGAGGTTACACAGAGCTGAAAACTATCCTGTTTACTCGGTCTGAGATTCGTGATTGCCGGTCCAACGTCGGTTATTTGATTCCAATCATCATTGTTTATATATAGTTGATAATGACCATTTGTATACCAATTCATAATCAAGTCAATATAGTGACTATACAGAAGAAATCACAACCAAATGTACAAGACATGGGCAGAAAATAGATGCACTGTTGAGCTGGTGTAGATGTATGTTCATGTTTGCCCTCTAGATCCGACAGACATGCTGTCCTGTCTATATAAAGGTATGTGTCAGATAGATGTAAATCGTATGACATTTGACTTTTCATTCTAATCCCTCTACCTCAATAATAGTTCCTACTGAATCCCCCAAAATCACTGTAAAAATCACATGACACACTCGTGCATAAATGTAGGTCTACTGTTCAGTCATAAAGGTATACAAAATTATATCCACTACTACCTTTAACATATAGGAGTATGTTAGAATTTACTTTAGTCAAAACTATACATGTGGATTGAAAAGATAAATAAATACTTAGGAAAAATTAATATATATGCAATGTTGCAATGTACTCTCCAGTAGGCTCTGTGTTGGCTTGTTTTAGTTTATTATGTTTTTGACAATAGCAATGTCGAAATTATTTCATATATAACAAAGATTGGTACATTTGTATGTTATAATCTTGTACCTCAATGTATTGTTTACTTAGTTTCAGGTTCCATGTTAAAATAATTATACACTGTCAACATTAATGTTCACACACACAATCAAAAGACACAGCAGGATATGGGGTGCATCAGGTATTGTCACCAATTATGTAATTGTGTTTTTTGTGAATAAAACTGGTTTTACGTGACAATTTAAAGAAATTGAAATCTGGAATGTACGCTGTATATTAGAAAATAATTAAGATACAATAGAGATACAAGGAGCAATATTTCCTATTTTTTAAAAAAAAATCTTCAGGAAAATGACTAACAATTTTCATCTTTCAATATATGTTAAACTCGATAACGATTAAAGAAAGAAATTTCAAGACCAAATCAAATTCAAATTTTATCACTATATTTGAAGTGGTGAAAAATGCTAATACTCACAAAATAAACAAACGTTTATATGGTATATTGTTTTGAAAAGTACAACAGCGTATCCTACTTATGTACACGCACAATGTGTATCTACCACAAATATTTGATTAATATATTATATAAATCAGCAGTTCAAACTGCCTTAGAGTTAATTTTGATATTATAAAATACGTACTAACTATTCTCTCTGTATGTCTCTCTGTGTATATTATGTGTGCCTCATATGTATGTACTGTCATGACTATGTCACCGGTCAAAGCACGTGACAAGACCAAACTACGCAAATGAAATTTAATATTCATTAACCACTTATTTGATACATATTTTTAACAGGCAGACTGACCAAAGTAGTTTGTTTATTACAATAGTCGCTGTCTAACCATCGCTTATGAAATGATGAAAAAGCAGACATACAAGACCTCCTCCCTCCCTGCAGTGAGCTCACAATTAGCAGAAACTGATTATATTGTGTTGTACTCATGCAGCGAGATGCATTAACTAGAAAATAGACAGATGGGAATGTATGACAAAAGAACTTAATCTTTTAATGTTGAATACAAAAGCCAGACTTTAAAATTCATTCCATTAAGAAGGACTTTTTACCCAGTATTGTTTTGCAGCCATCTTTTCATACATGCATATTGACTACTTAAAATATTTCATTTTAACTACAAAAGTTTAACTTACCGGATTTTGGAAAGGTGCAGAGGAACACATCATCAGGTCGGACTTTGAAAGTATCCACCATTCGGAGCTGGTTTCCAACATCTCCGAACGTTTGCAAGTGAAATGCTCTTCCTTTGTATTTTTTGTATTTAATCTTGTTTCCTTCATAGTCTGTAGTCTCCACAATTTCCATGTTGCCCAGTATCTTACAGTGTTATGTGTGGAGTCACCGATAGCACTTTAAACCCTATCAGAAGGTTGATGTCTATATATCTTGTAAAAAAAATATACAAAAAAATCCTTAAGTTTAAAGTTCTATGCTATGTGTTATTATCGACAACGACGAGATGATACTGGAAGTTTGGGTTGTATCTCTCTCGTATATATATAGTAGTGACACACCTACACGTTCTAATCATAAGGTAAATTATCAAATCATATTAGTATTTATGGGTGTATGTGGAGGAATATATATATATCTTTGTGTGTGTGTATATCACGTAGTCCCAAATTGATCATGTGTCATAGTATTTGTAAACAAAGTCAAATTGTATAGGGCACATATATGCAATCTGTCAGCATTGTTATCAATCTATACTTCTTGATCGCGCTGGTGTTTAACCAGTAAACTCTATCATGGATGAAACTGTCCAGTAAATACATGATGTTGCTGGTACTGAAATACAATACATGAGGTAACTGAAGTAATAGGATGTGTTTGTATAGGTATTTGGGAGGGGCAGGCATGTATTGAGGGCGATGATGGAAAAGTTCTCCAAGTTGTATGATTTACACAAATTATGTATATGTCTATACAGGTACATACAAACAAATTATAAATATTGATAAATATAATGTATCAATAGTAGCAGGGAAATCTTTTTATCTTTCGTGAAACGCTTATGACAGTTAAATATGGGAACTAACTGTAGCTTGTCGAGGTTTATCAGAATGCATTAAAAGACACACCAATGAATAACCTTTTAATAGTAAAGTTAGATACAGCAGAGCCACACAATGAATATATTAAGTGATTCTTCATTGACAGCACAGCAGACTGATGACAAGGAATACAGCTTTTCACTGAAAGTGATGAACAACTGGATTTTTTTACCAGATGAAATTTTTGTGTGCTGAAACTTCTTCAAATCTGCAATCCACGAACATAGGAAAGAACTGAGTATGACATTTATGCTTTATTGCTTCTCGACTGAATACAGCTAACAAGAAATCAGCCAAAAGGCTCAGAGAAACTCCCCAGCCAACTCGGAAGAGCTCAACGACAAGTGAAAAGTAACATGGAAAGAAGAATACTTAGGTCAATATATATGTGTGTGTACAGTATGCTAGTGGATGGCGAATATCAACATTTGTTTAATATTTGCAGAAACGTCAGGACGAAATCTACCAACAAAAGCATCAATTGTCGACTTTTATCTTGATTGACATCACTTGTATTTTGTCTTCACAAATTTTATCGAACCATTCATTTTGAGCAACTGTAAAAGTATTTTTTCATTTTTCAATTTGGCCTGGAAAGAAAAGCAAAACATATGACTATTAATAATGAACGAAAAAAGTTTATTTGTGAAAGGATGCTGTATATCATTCAATATACGAGTTTTTTTATCACTGAAATATCAACTTTTTTCATTTTACTCCCGTAAAATAATTGAAACGTACTATTCCGATGTCGTTCTAAATACTTTTGAATAATTGATTTATTTCTTATCAAATAAGCTTTGTGTAATTAAACATGATGTGTGTTGTGTAAGTAGGCTGAACAACAGCTGTCACTATCACCGACGCTTGTGATCTTCGACACCATTTGGATGATTATTTGGGATTTAGATAGTCTGATGAAAAACCATTCGATCTATTTTCATCACAAATGATTGTCAATATACCTTTCCTGTAGATTGAAAGTCGACCATTCTGTTATCTCTTTCCATCGGACACTGGTCGGGTTTACAATATTGTGTTGCTCCTTTAATTTATCGAAGCTGATGTTTTGTTCTACCTTTCTCAGGACGTCTTCGTTGTGATCAAGCTCTAAAAACTTGGCTAACTTAACAACGTTTTCGTATGTGTTCTGAAGCAAACAGTTTGAATTTAAACATGAAGGACGGTCTGAATAACAAACTATCGGAAAACGAATTTAAATAATTTTAAAGTAATGATTGAACACATAATTACTTGAAGAATTGTTACAATGAATACTTATTAAATCGGACTTTGTTATTCATTATATATACATTTGTATTCAATTCAAAACAACATTACATTCTTGAAATCTTCATATGAAAACATAGCAGGTTTTGACTCTTCCATTCTTCCATGTCCTTGATCCAAGAAAATCATGATCCATTTCTCAGGAAGCCTAAATATATATAATCAATAAACAACAGATCGTACAATAAGGACAATTAAGTCGATCTCTTAGTGGCATTATCAGTTGAGGATCTGCACTCATTTACCATACGGTTTTCGTAAATTAATCGGAACGTTAGTTACAAAACTTTATAGACCTCAAGTTAATTCAACTCTTACAATCATGTAATGGATGCATGTTGGAAAAAAAGAAAATATTAACATCTCAACATAACCATTATCCATATTCAAATTTTAGAAAACTAAGGCAAAATATGAAGAAAAGAAAGATTTACACAGAGTCTCCTGAAAAATTACAAGGAGAATAAGGAAAGATGTTCCAGAAAAATAAACGTCTTCTGCTACATCGACCATGTAAATCCTGGTCAATCCCAGTAGGCTATGCTAATGTGGTATTAACAACGGAACCTTCAGGCAAACTAACATGCATCAAACACGTCCAGATTCATAGCTCAAAGAAATAGACTATTTCTTAATGAGATCACTATGACAAATGTATTTTTTTAAACATGTGTTTCTATAATGAAAGTCGTCTGGGCATTATTCTTAAAACTTTTCTCCTACTTCTTCCAAATTTTGCGAAAATATCCCTATCGCCAAGACAGGTTTCATACATCAATGCAATGCGAGTGCATGCGTCTGCGATATGTTTGTGTAGGCCTCCTTGTGATGGCGCGAAAACAGATGCCTTCACACTGTATTACACTACCGAAAGCACGACGCAAAAGGGACACCCATGCGGTCATACCATATTGGGCCAGCCGTTACAATAAGGCAATACTGAGTGATAAACACAAAAGAGACAACTACTATTTTGTTAGGCTCCAAATTAAGCCGCTTCTGACGAATCGTGAAATGGGGTACAACTCTACATAAGGGTTAGACAATGATGGAGTAATAATCTAGAAAAATGTATTTCGATTAAACAAGCCTCTGTTAAGACATAATATAGTGTAAAATATTTCTATACCCTTTTTCCATTGGTGTCCCCGCAACATCTTACCTCGTAGTGTTGCCAGGATATTAGGCCATAAACAAACAGGAGATTATAAGACATTCGTTGATTGACTGTGCAATTTCGTCTAAATCGATTTCCATAGGGCACATGTCCCATTCAAAATGCAATTACATAATTTGAGTTATTATAAAATACATACAAATGAAACACTGAGTAGAAGACATTTATGCACACAAAAATTAGATTTTGAACTGTACCGTTGTGATAGATTCAGTCAAGTAATAAATGCCACGTAACAGATAATATCAATATGTGAATAAAATACTGAAAGAAAATAATTAATACTTATATTCTTCTGAGACAAAACGTTTTAAAAACACGTCAAATGTTCCTTGGTACCAAATATCTTCCATGTCACGCATCATATGATAAACAGAAACCACCAAATTTTAAGGGTTGCGGATTGTGGTAACAACCTTCCCTGTACCAAGCTTCATTTCCTCGGGGAGAAACCGGAATCGAAGGAGAGAGCCAAATGTTCGCGGCGTCTGCATTTCTTCTACAATCGAAATCTCTTGAAACTGAAGCAGAGTTGTTGTGACGTGGTACTTCAAAGTACCGGAGCCCAACATCATCACCGTGTTATAGAGACAGTGAATGCCTAGAAAGATATTTTGCGTATTTTTTTAAAATTGTGAACATTCAACACTTGGATTCGCTCCCATTTTACGGTTCTCTGAGACAACTATGTAAAGAAACAAAGGAAAATAATTGTATAAATATTATAAAAATAGGCACAATATATTGAAAGATGCTTATGATTTGTGTCATCTGTACAATCCTCGGAGACAATCAGATTATGAAAAGCGTTACCTTTTCTGTATATTGGCAGTCGTCCTTCGTCGCAAATTTCTTTCCACCGGTCATTGGATGGTGTTGTTTCTATATGACTTTTTTTTCAGATTGAATATTTTGGGTGACAGATCGCAGAAAGTCTTCGTCACGATTCAATCCTAAAAAAATCGCTATTTTGACCACGTTATCAAATGTATTCTACAGCATATGAGGTTGTATGTAAATACCTATATAAGCAAATTAATGTTGATATAAATACATTAGTAAAGATTAAACATCTGTTTTTTCTTAATGAGATAAATGACGACAGGTTACCGTCTGTGAAGTTGCTTTGGCAACAGACCTTACATCACCTCTAACTCTATGTTTGATGTTTTGCAAAAACCACCTTTCCAAGATGGTTGTGCGAAAGGCGCAGCAATTAGGAGTTTTCCATTCCTCCATGTATTTTATCCAAGTAAACCACGATCCTGCAAAATCTAATTTGAGAGAAAAATGAATTTTGTCTGCATTTACATTAACCTTACGAAACGTTTTTTTTTTTTTTTTTTTTGCTGTTGTCGATTTTTCACATGTTAGAACCTTATTTGTACTGATTAAAATGTATAGCACCTCTCATAAGAAAAATAGATAAGAAGCTCATACGGCTTTCATCGTTCACCTATCTAGGGTCGGTCGCAATTGCTTTATCCACAATAAGGAGTAGAATTTTGGAAGTCGATCAAAATGTTAATGGACAATCAAGTTTTTACTCTATAAAAGTACTTAGCATGAAAGATGTGTGTGGTATTTCTAGGACAGGGGACAGTACCCAAGCAAAACATGGGCGGGAAAACTCAAATGACATACAACTAGGGCCAAATATACTCAACAAAAAAAGAAAGGTGAACATGTTTCCTTGGCGAATACCTGTAAATGAGTGAAAACAAAATGACGTTTGTGCAATATTAGGAAATGGTAATGTTTTACGTTACAAAATCCAAGGGGGTTACCAAAATCATTCAAGTCTGTATTAGCGAAAGAGCTGCACGAGGTTTTCTGCGACTAACTTGTATCTTCGCTTGAATTTCATAAACATTCAAACTGACAACTGTTCTTTAGATCCTTAGGACTTCGAAATCACCGAATCTTGCTATCTATCAACTTTATCATTATGCCCCGGCTGTCACAAGTACAGAGAGAAAGGGCTGTAGGCATGATCCAGGCTGGGGAGTCTCGCCGTCGAGTTGCACGGCATTTTGGTTGCAGTGTTAAGACAATTTGCCAGGTAGTAAGTCGTTTAAACCAAACTGGGTCAACATCCGATCGTCCCCGAAGCGGCCGACCCCGTAAAACGACCGCCAGGGATGACCGTCGTATACGATTGATACACTTGCGCTATCGATTCGTAACCGCAGTAGAGACTACAAGGACATTGTTTGAGCGTCGTGTGTCTCCCCAAACAGTCCGCAACAGGTTGAGGGCCTACCAATTGAAAGCGCGGCGTCCCTACACTGGACCCAATTTGTTGCGACGTCACCGTAATAATCGGCGTAACTGGACCCGTGTTCACCGTCGTTGGGCCTTACGACAATGGAACAATGTTCTGTTTTCAGATGAGTCCAGGTTTTTGTCTGCAACACGGTGACGGAAGGCGCAGAGTGTGGAGGCGACGAGGGGAGCGTTTTGCGAACTGCTGCATCGCAGAACGGGACCGCTTTGGCGGAAAAGTGTAATGGTTTGGGGTGGTATTTGTGGGTGGACTCGTACCAGGCTTGTTGTGTTAAATGGCAATTTAACCGGCATTCGATATCGGGACGAAATTTTAAGACCAGTGGTTCTGCCATTCTTTAGACGCCATGGCGTTGGCGCCATTTTTCAACAGGATAACGCATCAGCGCACACCAGTCGCGTCAGCAGAACTTTCTTGCAGCAGAATAACGTACAGGTGTTAGATTAGCCTTCTTAACCACCTGATTTGTCACCGATTGAGCATGTCTGGGACGTTCTTGGGCGACGCGTGAGAGAACGTCAAAAACAGCCGTCAAACTTTCAGGAGCTGGCCCAAGCCTTGATCGCTGAATGAAACAACATCTCTCCTCGAATTATCCGCCGGTTTACGAGTTCCATGCGACGACGCTGCAATGCTGTTTACTTCGCAAACAGTGGCCATACCCGTTACTAATGGTGTTACCTTTGAAATTGACCCCAAAGTCCTTTACAGTCGAATAAAATCAACTGAACGCAAAGTTTTATAATGAACCATGACTGCTGTTTTATCAGAATTGATAAATTACTTTATTCGTACATGATTGGTAAGGATTTATGAAGGGGTTAATTAATTAATCACAGAATAAAGTAGTGTTACCTTTCTTTTTTTGTTTAGTATATGTACAAAAGAAAGATTTACACGAAGATTTCTGAAAAAAAAGGTGTTCCGGAAGAGTAAGCGTCTTCTGCTTTATCGACGACACCCGCCATGTAAACATTAGTCAATCCAAGTAAGTAATGTCACGTTCTCAAATGAGAGCAAGGTATACAACAACGGAACCAACAGGCAAACTTACGAGCATTATGTGTTGTGTTTTCTTGTTTGCTTGTGTTGTGTTTGTCAGTCAATTGACGACTTCTTGCACGAAAATCGTAAAATAATATAAATGTCAAAAAATTTTATTGATTTTGTAAATATTATATGATTAATTGTAAGATTTAGAATTAATTATTAACAATAGTTTTCCAATGCTAAGTCTATATCACGATGACAGTTCAATTACTTTACATAAGAATCTCAGATATGTGTAAAAAAAAAAACATAAATAAACAGAAACGAAAAATAAAACTGTTTTCTTTAGCCTTATGGTGAAACCATGTTTTAGCATATCATATGTAGTTGTAGATTTCGTTACATACTTCATTTTACATCATATCACAGGGAACAAATGTTACTAAAATTATTTGGATAAATTCATTGTTATTTTATGGTTCTGATATGATCAGAAGTCATCAATTCCTTAAATTTAATTGCATTTGGACTTGTGTAATGACATATCATATTCTGATATTTTTCTTATGTCCGGGTGTAGACTGACATTAGCTTTCAGCTTGATCTATTCGGGACATCTATGTCGTTTGTATTACAATGTGAGCACTTTTATTTTAGTATCCTACATATATTTCAAAATTACAATCATTTTTTATATATGGCATAACAAACTGATGTTAAAGACTTACAACTAATTTTGTGAAAATTGATGATGTCACATCTGCTTAATAATTTTATCTTTTGTGGATTATTTTAAATTAAGGATTTTATGTACTTTAGACCATGTTCATTTGAATTATTTTGTTTTAAACTTTGAATTTCCTTAATCGCCCTTAGCATCACTGACATTTTTATTCATTGTTTGGCTCTGCTGTATCTCACTCTAAGTTATGAAATGGTGCTGTTCATTTGTGTATCTTTTACACAATCTTTGTATTAAACTTAAGTATGGAACAACTTTATTTTCATTTAATGATATGACAACGATTTATTGTGCAATTGCAATAGCTTGTAGTCTTTCTTAAGTTTAATATTTTTCGCTATTAATTTCACTCTTGTTATACCAATTAAAACGGAAATGTGAACTTGCTGGTGTACTGTTCACGATAAACATGTGATTTTTTTGAACTTGCAAAACTAAATTACAATAATAATAATAATAATAATAATAATTAAATATTGTTAGTCATCCCCTTTTTGCTGGCTATTACAATACATAGAAGTCTTGACACTTAATGTTATATGTATTAAGTGTTTGTAACCTACGTAATTATTAGGTGCGTTTCTCTTACTTTCTATTACTTGAGTCTCATTATTCCTGCAAAAAAATCAGTTTGTAGTATTTCTTTACGTTGTAAGGTGCTTAATCATCAGATACAATATTTTGTTTCTGTACATGTATATATAATAATATAATTCAGTACTGAATTGTCAAAGTAAATTATTCACTTTTCCCTATTGAAATTTCACGTATGTATCGCTTTAAATAACAGCATTTCAATGTCGTCAAAAATACCATTTATCTAATACGAAGAAATTACTTGGATGAAACATGGGTAAATCTTACGTGAAAATGAGAGGGAAAAAAGACAGCTTATATGAAACGGTATAAAATTAACTTGCCATTGTATCCTAAAACAACACAATTCGTTCGTCTGAGCTGATACAATGCGTCTCAAACTTAAGTTTTAAGCTGCTAATAATCATTCATCGACAATTGCCATGTAACTGTTGGTCAATACAAGTTAAAACAACGTCGCCAAAAAGCACATTAACGAGCTTCGAAGAGGTCCACCTTCATTTCGCACAAAGAAATTTCTCAATTTCGTAATTCCGAGTTACGAGTGTGTTTGTCACTTGACGACTTATTAAACTTGAAAATCGCGATAATGGGAAAAACCCCTTGAATATCAAATCAACTGCGACACGTAAACACCATAGGTTGGGCATGCAGGAATGTTGCTATCAAGAAACGGAATATTCAAAATAGGGAAACTGAAATCGTCGAGCTCATCATATAGTTTTGTGAAAAACTGTCCATGTTGTTTTCGTTTAAGGAAAACATCCAGATAAATGGTTGATGAAGAGAATATCGTCTGATTCTGATTCAGAGTTCATCACTGATACTGGCCGCCTTGTCTAATTTTATCTTACCTTGTCCTAGGAGATCCACTTTCCATCGTTGTTATCAAGCACAGAATTGTGTAAGTATGGACAGTTAGTAACTGTTTCTGTCTTCATCCTTAAACACAGCTGGACCCTACGTTGGGACAGCTGCATTACATTCATTATTACCTTTCTAATATGTAATATGATAACTGATGGCAATATTTCCTTTTTCTTTTTACATGTTTTTGTAGTAGTCAATCATGTGGATATTTCATTCATGTAATTTCCATACCTTTACTCTTATATGTACGTCAGTATACTTGTTCATATCTTTATGGGGAGCTTTTTTTATAGGTTTTACGTGTTGCCCAATTCCATTTGTCTATAAAAGACAATGAAATATTCTGGGGAAAACAATTAATACAATTTGGCGGAAAACTGTCCATGTTGGTTTCCATACGTCAACAATATACCTGAAAGTGAAAATAAACGATTATGCAGTGTCTTTGTGGCCTGTTCCGATAAATGCATGAAATCAAAATCAAGTCAGCCAGCCAACAGAGGGGCACCGTAAGTCTTCATATGTATGCCGATATTCTATTGAAAGGTTTTAACACCACACTCGACGACGGTGTAGACCAGAGCCTTGATAATGTTTTATGATTCAGTCTCCGCTCTCTGTCTTCTTTGACTTGGACGATTTTTTTTCGCTGCGGTTTAGTAAAATGCAATATATGTGTCTTCTCACAGCATGAAATAACACTTAAGTAAAGGCTAGAAAGTAAGGCAGTGACAAAGGCGTATTAAGAAAAAAGATAATGTCCTCACAACAAGTAGGGTCATATGAGGTTAGCACTAAATACGTAGTACGCCTATGTTGATACTACTGATAAACGCATATTTTCAAAAAACTAAAACAGGTTTTGCGTTATCGGAATGGCCTTGATAAAATTGATTGTTAATAAAAATGTAATGATCACGACGAATCAAAAACGGTAAGGTCCTCGGTGTGTTTTATATTTTATCAAATGTAATTACCTGTGTCACATGTGTTTGTAATCATTACATATCCATGATCATCAAAGAGTGTCAATATTTAGCTATAAAGCCAACCATGCCACATTTAATTTCCTTACAAATAACCCGTTTATCACATATTTTGGTTAACGTTTCCACATTTCACAGTTATTAAGTGTCATTCATACATCATTTTACTTAGATCTTCGGAAAGGTATTAGAGAAACATAAAGATAAAAAAAAACAACAGGTTTGTACGTGCTTGGGTGCGGTTTATTATTCTCCAGTCAAAACACTGAGTACATCTCCGATAAAGCCAGTGAAAGTATACTTTCATTTTTCCGTCTCAGCATGTTAAGCATCAGCGCTATATTTGCATTTTGAAGACTTCGTTATGTTTATCTTTAATAGAATAAATACACCAAGGCAAATAGGATCACCACAAAAACATGCTTACTTCTCTTACATGGACGTACATGTTAAGACTTCATAGATCCATATGAAATTGTTCATTCATACCCGAAGTTGATCTTCAGACCTAGTTCCACAACCTTCTTCGCGTATACTTGATCGAAGTGTTCACTTTGAGCAACAGTAAACATGTTTTTCCATTCTCCTGGTTGACCTACAATAAAAGCACAAAGATGCAAAAAACAAAAAAACAAAAAAAAGATTGCTCTATCAACAACGAACATTATCCATTCTCCGTGTCCTAAAACGTTGCTCAGGTCTGAGATCTGAAGTCTTACTATACTGCACACTGAGAAAGAAGATGTCTAGTATTATCATATTTTCGTCTTCTTGTTGAATGTGTAGACAAAAGCCAGACAGGCTAAGATGCCTCAAGGACAACTCTATAGTGCCATTACTATCATGAAACAAAAAAGACTCATTTTATTGAAAGATGCAAATAATTTGTGTCATCTGCACATTCCTTGGAGACAATCAGCTTTACCTTTTCTGTATATTGGCAGTCGTCCTTCGTCGCAAATTTCTTTCCACCGGTCATTGGATGGTGTTGTTTCTATATGACTTTCTTTCAATTTTTCAAATTGAATATTTTGGGTGACAGATCGCAGAAAATCTTCGTCACGATCCACTTCTAAAAACTTCGCCATCTTGACAACGTTCTCAAATGTATTCTGAAATATATGAGGTTATGTGTAAATATCTAAGCAAATTGATAATGATACGAGTATATTAGTAAAATTTAGATACCAGTTGTTCTTAATGAGATAAATGAAGACAGGTTACCGCCTGTGAATTAGCTTTGGCAACAAGCGTTTTATCACCTCTAGCACAATGTTAAAGCAAAAATTACCTTTCTAAAATCACTGTACGAAAGGCAAAGGCAATTAGGACTTTTCCATTCCTCCAAGTCCTTTATCGTAGAAAACCACGATCCGATAAAATCTGATTTGAGAGAAAAATGGAATCGTGTTTAAATTTGATAATCAATTCTGCTTGCATAGTCATTTCGAGGTAAATATGAAAGACTTCCCCTTACGAAACTTTTTTAGGCTGCGTTCGAGTTTTCAACAGAATCATTTGTATTGGTTGAAAAGTTTGGCACTGTCTCTCATAATAGATCCGAAGCTCATCGGGCCTGTATCGCTCATCTGACTAGGTTTGATTCCAATCGCTTTAACCAAACTAGGGAGTAAGATTTTGGAAGTCCATCCCCATTGTACGCCGCCTCTTCCAATTTGGTTCATTGTTTAATTGGTTCAGACCATGAGTCTTTAATAAACTGGCTCCCTAAATAAGATTATTGTTCATACTTAATACACGTTTTCAATATCCCTTCATTCTATTAGAATAATTTTAAGAATTTATTTCTATTTGATGTATCATATGGTTTGGTTTAAAGTCCTAACAATATTGAGAATAATTCATGGACATCCGATTGTGTTTGCAAAGTGACTGTATGTATAGTATTCATGTTTTCCTATTTTCAAATCAACTGGACAGACTCAGCCTTTGAAAATGCCAAAGTCAATCATCTCCAGAAATTTAATTTTTTAAAACATAATTTCGTCAAAATTGGTTCAACCCAACAGGAGGAGGATTTCAAAATATCAACTTTATTTCCCTATTGGGATCGGCCCCTTTTTAACAATAGGCTAATGCAAACCCATAAAATATACCTTCAAACCATGCAAGAGGGACAGTAGGTACAATTCTCGAGCCCCGCCCCTCAAGCCTCTGAGGTACTTCTTGCACGAAATCGTGATAATGGGAACAGGTCATTCAATATCAAAACATAGGCCAACTTTGAAGCAGTGTCAAAGGAAACATAAGGAAGAACACAGGTTTTCTTTAATAAAATGAAACGATCACATCACAAATTTTGTTGGCTTCGAACCATGCAATAGGATCTGCAGGTAAAATTTTCGAGACCCGTCCCTCAAGTCACCGAGTTCCTAAGAAATTCCATCTATACAAAATTGTTTCCGGTTCTCCAAAGGAGGCTTGTGATAAAAATTTCGTAAAAATCCAGAAATGGTAAGATGTCGATTAATATTATATAACTGACAACGAACGAAGCGCCACGCCATAAAAATGCCTTCGTTTGTAACGTCACTTTTGTTAATACTATATCAAGTTCTCGAAATGAAGTTACCAATAAGGGACGAAAAAAGATTTTTTTGCTTGTAAAATTGTTAAGGTTATTTGGACATACCTCAATTCCACAGTGTATGTTCTCTTCAGTAACTGCGACTCAGTAACTGCTTTATTTTTCATGCTTATAAATTGAATACGTTATTTGTGTATGTGATAGGGTGTGCAACAATGTAGAATCATGTTTATAAAACTTACAATCTTCCGAGAGGAAATATTTAATTAAACCCTCAAATGTTCCTTCATATCCAACGAACGTTTTCAGTTTTTGTATCATGTGATACATTGACACAACAAGGTCCTTCGGATGGCGAGTAATGGTGATCACTTTCCCTTTACCAAGCTTCATCTGTTCGGGAAGAAACCGAAACCGCAGGTGGGAGCCAAATGTTCTTGGAGATGGCATTTCCTCAATTAGATTAAAATCTTGGAATTCCATCATCGTAGGTGTCCCGTGATATGTCAAAGATCCCGATCGTAACATCATTACGGTATTGTAGAGCCAGTGTGTTCCTGAATTACACAAAACGAGATAGAACTTTTTTTTCGTCTGCCTAACGGTAGACTTCATCAATCGATGATATTAGGTTAAATAAAATCATCAATTGTGCACAATTGTTCTAATTATTTGGTCGATTTGACTTGATGAGAATTATAGAATATCAATTGATATTTGAGTTAATAACATCAATCGGACATAAAAGTGAGCCTTTTCGTTATCAGGTTTTTCTACATGTTCAGAAACCCAGCCCAATTCTATCCAGCATTTGGATGTAATATTATATAGAAAAATTGATTGGGAGAATGTTTAAATAGCAAAAACGCCGAAGAAAATATCGACACGTTACATGAATCTTAATACAAAAGCAAAATTTATGAAACTATTGTTAAATAGACAAAAGAAAGAGTAATACTCAGACCATTGAAAACATGCAAGGGCAATTAGACAAAGTCATCAGGAAGGGAAAGCTTTCTTTCAAAGCTTTTCTTAACCATGAATGTTTTTTTTATCAGAGCTGACATGAGATACTGCTAATAATCGTCAGTGTCGATGTCCTGGCCTGTATAATAACCATATCGATTTATTTATTTAGTTATAAATATTACGCAAGTTCTGTTGTTTATGTTGTTACATTATCGAAGAATAACTTTTAACATTTTTTGTTCATTATATTTTGTTTCATTCACATTTTTCTATATCATTCATTGTCATTGGTGGCTATCTTCTTGACCATAAGGCAAATTATGTCAATACTTATAATAATAATAATATCAACATTACTTTCCTGTCAGCCATTGTCGTGAATTTTTTTTCTAATCTGTGAGCATTTTTTCATATTTTAGAAAAAGTACCATCTTTAAAGGTTCCTATAATGAACCTTGTATATTGAAATATCTTGATCTAAAGAAAACAATATATTTACCAGATTTTGGAAATACGGCAACAAGAACATCATCCTGTTTGATTTCACGGTGTGCTATTTTATCAAGCTGGTCTCTTACATTTCCAACGACATCGATAGTAAACGGATAACCTTTGTAACGTTTAAAGGCATACTTGTTGTTATCTTCATCTACGATTGTAACCAGTTCCATGACGATGGTACAAATACAACTGAAACAAAATATTTAGAGTTATCAGCTAGAATTCTTAATAACTGTGTAACATTTATATAAAATAGTTCATGGAAAGAAATTTTATCGAAATGAATACAAACATCTATGGTCAAGTGACCTTTAAGGCTATAGAATATGGTTTGATGTCAGTGTATATGGCCTCCACCTATGATCTAGTGACCTTTATCTATATGTACGTATGTGCTGATACATTTTTATCTGTCCTCTATTTTCAATTAAAGTCACAAGCACAATAACAGAATGTTTAAACTAGTTCTATTTGTATGATCTCTTTGATACCTAGGTGTGAACAGATGATGAACAATAATTTTTAACCATCACTTTGACAACAGTGATATGTTTTCCCATTATCCCGATTGACCTGCAATAAAAACAACGTGTATTATCAGCCACCCCTTCTATTGTAATGCTTTTACCTATAACATTGTTACCCGAAATGTTGTGGTTTTACGTCGTTGCAATAGCTGTCATTCCGGTAGCAGATGCATTTGTTTTAAGAATTTTGTGATAAATCCCTAATTTGTGCCCCATGGTAAATTAAAACATTTCACTATTTTCTTACTTATTAACTTTTTTCGCAATGTTTTTCTAATTCGTTAAACTAAGTACATAAATAAAGTGAAAAAGGTTTATTACTAAGAAAATAGTGAAATGCTTCAATTTATCGTGGGTAGGAATGTATGTGACATTGGACAGGTGGGGCAAAGTAATAAGGATTACTCTTCTTTGTAACCCACTTAGAGGGCAAATTATACTGCTGCTATCTCTGTACAGATCACGAGAAAATAAAAATGCCTTTATTTTACTTCATGTTGTAAGAGGCTTCTAATATGGAACACCCTTTGCAGATCGGGAGGTTTTTTCAGATGTCATGTGTTTGAAAGGCAAAGGAGAACCCAATATAGGTTCTGACTAAGACTGGGTTGCACTTTTTATTCCTTGCTTTGCTATCGTGGCCTTTCTTTCTTGCTCGTATCACCGACACTGTGTGGTATACCGGGCATAGCTACTCTGAAGGGATAAAAATCTGCAACGACAGTAAAGCAGGATAAGAAAATCCATATCATTACTAATCCTTATTTATCCAAGACATACATTGGTCTATCGCTCATGCAGACACACGATGGTGTTGATGTGGTTGTATATATTCATGACCTGAACAAGAATAAACCCTTTATTTACAGTTCACTATAATCCTCAAAGTAGTATCAGTTAACTGTACTCCATATAGTAGACTAATATTGTAGATTATTATTAATATTATTGATGACGCTAGATATGCTTCGTCTCAGTGAATTTTGGCATGTGATTTTAACTGTACTGATGATAATTCTAAAGATAGAATTCCAGCACAAACTAAATTAGATATTGGTTATAGAGAGTTTATTACACTTGTAAACAATAACAATCTAGAAGACATATGCCGGTCACAACATATTAATAGCAAAACATTTACGTTTAAACGTGGATCTTCAGAGTCTAGAATTGAAATAATTTTCACACAAATGGTTTTGAATCATCTCTGTACTCATCCAAGTATCACATTTTGTCCTTATAGTGATTACAATATGGTATCAGTCAAAATGTTACCACGTGACATAGAACGGTTTCCGGGTAACTGGAAAAAAGTAATAAAGTAATAGAAAATCCATTATTCTCAAAAGCCTTTGAAAAGTGTTGGGAGAAATGGATATTAGATATACCAAACTACAGGAATATTTCAGAATGGTGGGAAATAGGAAAAATAAAAATTAAAGAATTTACTATGGAAATAGGCAAATATTAAATTCAAATCACAGAGTAATTAAGGAATTAGAAAAAACAATTAGAAATTTCATAAGAAAGAAAATAGGAGGAAAAGATAAAGGAACTGAACGGAAAACTTAAGGAGCATTATGATAACAGAAGTTATGCGGCAGGAGTGAGGTCAAGGGTACAACATTTTGAAGAAAATGAAAAAACTACAGCTTATTTTTCTCAATTTAGAGAAGAATAATGGTTAAAAATATATTATGGTATAAAATCAAAGCTTCAGATGGTAATTACAAAAGTGGCATACAAAATATATTAAAAGAACAAGTCAGATTTTATGAAAACCTTTTTCAAACTGAGAGATGGGACAAAGAAAAAGCTGAATAATTAATGCAGAAGAAAAAGAAAAAATATACAGAGAGGCTAGAGGCATTCCAGAAAAAGTATAAATCAGAAATAAACCTTTTAATATGGAATTTCGTATGGGATGGAAAAATAAATCTAGTAAACAGAAAAAAACATGCTGTAACAATAAACAAAATGGAGGTATATATATGGTTGATTTAGAGATGTTCATCTTAAGTAAATATATAGAGACTTACAGACTTATACACTCCAACCTAGAATGTTGGAATGCCTTTGGTAAGTTTTTTCTTCAAGAATTTGATATGAACTCTCACATAAAATATTTCATCTGTTCATGCTCTAATCTTGATAGTTTCAACTTGAATAGTATAACTTATTTTTACAAACAATGTCTTAAAGCCTGGTCAAGATTCTTAAGAAGACTACCAGTGAATAGTAAAGAAGAAATTAAGAATCAACATTTATTCGGAAATGTGTTATTTAAGGTCAAGGGAAATCACTCTTTTACACCTCCTTTTTGAAAAGTGAAATATCAACTATTAAAGACATCTGGAATGAAAGAGACAAAAATTGTATTGATAGTACATCCCTTGAGAAATTGAGAAGAAAAATCAATTGGATAGCTGAGTTTTCAAATGTCAAATTATCTATTCCACAGAGACTTATACAAATTATAAATGATCATGTTTGTAAAGAAAAAGAGTTATATATAGATAACAACTTGCTTTTAGTCATTAAGAATAATACCAAGAATAGAAAAGAAATGGTTTCGTACAATTTACTTAAAGTACTACTTCTGTAGGAATTTTGAATCCATTGAACACTTATTTTACCACTGCAATTTATGTACAGTAGTTCTTTTCGAAAATTGAATACAGAATGTCAGACAACTTTCCATGGAAAATGAACTTCTTGATGTCATTAGAACTGAAGATAAATTCATGGTAAATTGTGAAGATAAACACAAACACATTAATATGACAATAACTACTTGTATGAAATACACAATATGGAAGATAAGGAACATTTTGAAATATCAACACAAAAACATTTATACAGAGTCTGCATATATATTCCATTTCTCTGAAGGATAAAGATAGTTACATGTCACTACTTACTTCCTTTTAAATTTTCAACTTTGTAGGTAGAGTCCTGTTTACAGAATTTTTTCTTGATATGAACTGTTATTTTCCTAACTACTGTTTTATGCATTAATTGTAATAGCATTGAATTTTTTTTCAGTTTTCAAATTGATATGTTAACAACACTAAAAAACGTATCTTGTTTTGACAGTGTCCGGTTTGGTAGGGCTTCCCCAAACCATTTGACACGGCGAAGTGTTTGTTTTTGTAAATTTAATGTTTATATCAGACTTGGAGATTGACAGTTTTTATGGTCTCAAGGGAGATAACTCTAACTAGGAATGAAAGGAGTGTTTAAGAGGATGAAAGTTAACATATGTCGAGTGAAAGTCCTCTTGTATGAGGACATATTTTAGATTATACTATGATTGTATCATTTTAAGAATTATTGTTTATACTAGATTAAAGTCGTAACTTGTGACTGTGATAACGAGCTGGTTATAGTAGATCGGTACACATATGTGTAAGCATTTAATATGGTGTCCTATACAATATGTTATTTCGTTTAATACGATTGTATTTCAACCCGTAGACATATACATGAATTACTGAATGGAATAAATACGTTTTTGTAGGCATTGGGGAAACATTAGTAGACATAAGTGTTCATTTCATCAATATTTCAAAATGACCAGCTTATTTGAGCAATACAAATTTCAAAATACAAAGAGGTATCACAGTAGTGTATATGTAATTTTTCATTCTTTACATAAATTGAATTTTATTTGAGGTTTCGAAGTGCCAGACAAAATTTTACATCTGTAAGACTATTTTGTATTGATCTACCACATATATAAAAAATGCAGGCTGAAATTGGATTTACAAAGTTCAGTTTTCCAGTTACAGCAAATAATACATAATAGATTTCAAAACTGTACCAGATAAAAATAATAAGAAATTTCATTTTATCAAAGTTATTTGTTTGTGGTATATAGATTGTTTTAAATCCTTTGTTAGTACATGCAGCTATATATGTAAACACCTGTGTTGTTTGAATCAAAAGACATGTGTCATAGATCTAGATCCCTAACACTACATGTTGAACATGTATTATATAGATGGGAATCTGTATGTGCGTCATCCCTGATCAAATATATGACATTTTTTCTTCTAAGATTGTTAAATCTACTGCAGTTTTCTACCTGATTATGACATATGATAAATTATCAGAGGATGTTGTACATTTCTAAGCAAAAACCATGTTATGTATTTTTTTTTCTTCTGAATTAATATCAACTACTGTAAGAGATTGCGGTTCAAATTTAGTTAAACATGTGTTGAAATCATTAATTACACATTATTGTATAGAAAGTACAACATTATAAGGATCAGTTCCTATCGTTCTTCATCAGAAATGACAATTTATATCTATACATTATAGTTTGAAAGATCCACAAACCTCTATAATCTTGAATCATCTATAATTAGGAGAGTAATTTGATAAAAATAACATCACAATGATTGTGAACCTCTCAACCCCTACTTGCATGAATGTCTGCAAATTCTTGTCTTGTATAGTGTATTCATGTAAGATTTGAATTTTCTAAATTGCTATTCATAAAGGAACTGACTTCTAATTATACCTTGTGATAATATTCCTCAATAAATTATGTCAATGTATTTATTTGTATTACTGATATGATACTGCCTTTACGTTCTTTAATTTCAGAAGAGAGTATTATGCAAAATCAGATTTAATCTAAATTATTTGTTTTTAACTGCTAGTAAGTGCTACAGTTAAAACGCTTCAATCTGGTACAAATAACTAGTTTTGGAACATCATCATAGTTTAAGTAATACTACTATTACTATGAAAGGCAAAATGTTTCTAGGGAAATGTACATATCTTTTATCATTCGGTAAGATACGGACTACAAAAAGCATATTTTGAGTATTGTTGTGTCTAATCTTTAATAACATCTTTGAAAAAATACCAGTGTCTGTTATGATCATTTAATTTAAACAGAAAACGAAACCCCACAAATAAAGTTGAAATATCTAGACATTCAGTTGACCAACCAAGTTTGAACTTATCGGCCATCATGACAACTTAAACACGTACAGAATAAACATGTTGAAAAATTAATTCTATGTTTTTACTCAATGAAGTTGATGTCCATCTGATGAACAATATCATCACTGTCTATATCATTATTTGAAAAATACCAGAGCGGCTATAAATATAACAAGAGAAATAATTGAATACTGGAAGAAACAAATGAAATCAAAACTTCTGAAAATTCTTATGTTTTTTCAGAGTTATCTACCCTGGCATCTGAAAATAGATATTGAATAATGCTTGTAATTGCATTTAGAACACTTTTTCCATAAACCAGAACTTTCAAAATGTGTATAAAATAACTTTGTATTCAATGCTTCACAAGTTAAATTTTTTATAATCACAATATTAACGTTTTGCAAAAATTTCAAATTTCTGTTGCCGTGGCAACTATAAAATGAAAAAAGAATTGACTGCAAAGATTTAATACACAAGTTCTTTTTAGTTTCATATCATATATTCTGGTGGTTTACAAAACTGTTAATTCTGTTATTCAATCCTTTTCTTATGTAGTGAAAGCTAGAAGAGCTAGCAATAAAAGCATTGTTAATATGGATTCTTGTGAAGTTAAGGGATCCGATATAAATGGAGGAGGTTCTTATCCTTATGATTAATAGACGATCTAAATAATTCTAATACCGAAGCATTATTTGCTCGTAATTCGTCTTTTTAATATTACATGATAATCATGTGGAGTTTCCTTCGTTTCCAAGCAGGGTTAGTTCTTTTCGTATACAAGAAATGTAAATGTCTGTAGACAAAGATCAAATTATTGGATCCCATATCTGCGGGCGCAGTATCATACCAATCAGGTAAATCTTAAAGAGAGGGTTTAACATCAGGACCACTAAACTGTGTTTTGTTTTCATAGGAATGGTGGATCGAATAGAGTTAACACGCTTAGAAAGCTAATCCAACTCAGTCAACAGGTTTTTATTTCACCAGTTCTCTGGCATATTTTTCAACAGATTCCATAGGTATCGAGTATTTCATATTCCAATTAACAGGGGGAATTAACGACAATTAGGACCCTTCATGAGAATTTCTTGCAGCTTAACATTTTGAATAATGCTTAAAGTGCACTTATAGTCAGTTTGATTCCTTGTGGTTCTGCGGGATGGGGACCATATAAATATCAAATTTGGTTTAAATTGGGGTTTACATGTCAAGTTTAGTATTGCCTGGTATACGTCATATTAACAACTAGTGTCATTTAAGGACATACCAGATTTGGGTGGTTGAGGAAAGCCGGAGTTCCCGGAGAAAAACCACCGACCTGCGTCCAGTTCCTGGATACCTCTTTAAGTACGCCTCGAACCCGCGACCACGTTTTGGAGGGCTAATGATAAAGAAAGTCAGACATCTTAACCTCTCGACCACAACGTGTATGTAGGTTTCTGCAAAGTTTCATCGATACTGGTTTATAGAATTTTAAGGTAAAATCGAAAATGTCAGCTGTTTACGGACACACAACGGATAAGTTGGTTAGTGAAAAAATGGATGCCAAAATTAGTCGCATATCAGATCATGAAATGGAAGAAACAGGTACAATACTTAAACCTTATACGGCATGTCTGTGCACAAATATTATCTAGATAAGCTTAAATCAAATGTAGAAATCGATGGGGTGAAGAAATATTGTGAACAGGTGACAAGTCCACTAAGAGGGTTATGAAATATCATGAACTCATGCTTAACACGCCTTCGTAAGCCAATGCGCGCCTACAAAGGGATCGATACATGTTCCATTAGAGAGCTTATAATAATGTATTCACTCCTGTCAGAAGCCGCTTTTCTCCCTTGGAGTAATTATTCCGTTTATTTCAAGGTCTTGTCGTGATTCATATAGAAAATACCGGTATTGAAAACTGCAATGTCCTTTTCATGAAAAAAGAAGTCCAGTAGATTTTTATGATGTGCTGGTGTTCATATTTCAACGTTTATAGAAACCAAAATAGACTTTTGCTCAATTGTGACACAATGAATCGTAACAAACGGAACAATGGTCAGTTTAATGAATGTCTGGATATATACTCAAATGCAAGAGTAAATATAAGCATAGAACTTCAATCATGTTGTTCTTTTTTGTTTTCTTTGAAAAAAAAACATTTATTGACTGATAACATTTAAGAAAAGCAGAAAATGTTGTAGGTAATAAAAATGACAATTTACCGTTTTTAAATATATATTTCTATGGGTATATATGGGGATATTTTTGCACTGCGGTATACTCTGTCGAATTCTAATTGTGTACCGAGCGGTGATAAACACTACACTAGAGTGTCTTTTGTGCAGTATATGGTTGTAAAAAGAGATAAATTACCTTAGACGAGACAAAGTGTGCATTTGCCTTTAACTGTATGTACAACTGTATGCAACTATTGTACATAATGTTGAGATATAGCAAGTACATTATGTAATACATCAGCATTTTTTTGACCGATATGCACCTTGTATTTAAAATGTTACGGTATATGCTCATATTCTATATAACATAATACAGAACTTCTGATATATAACTTCGCTAGCTGGCGATTAAAAGCAGGTAAGTCAACAACGCGAATTCAGTATTTCACGATTCATCTCGTTTTGTATTTAAAAGCAAACTGAAGTGCTAAATAAGCAAGAGACTATTATAGTTTAATACTTGATATTCACTTATTAGTTGCTTTGATTATTCGTGTACGTTTTGAACAGTTACTTCCATTATCTTCTACATTGGTTACCTGATTAACACATTTTAAAGAAGGTAGGTTTTACAAACAATGACATGTAGTAGTTGCAGCTTTCATTGGACAATTATTGCTACATTTTAAGATTACCATTCACTTGATACTTAATGTGTTATATTTTAGTATGGGAAATGTATATATTATTTTGATAAAGTACGGGTCTAATACATAGAAGCCTATTATTTTGACGCCTGAAAAATTATAACTATATCAATGTTTCTATTCAGCCGTTACTAACTTTTATTTATATTCATAAAAGAACATAGTATCGTTTCAATAATCAAGGAATTCATTGGATTCTTTGAGAATTCGTCTTGAAAACGACTTTTCGTGCCACAATCCTGCTATGATAAAAAGATGATAGCCAAAATGTGCTGTTTATGTACAGCTCTAACAGTTTTTGTTTCGTGTTAGAAGGCAAGTCAGACATGGATCTTGTCAGCCTGACAGACGAAGAAAAGAACCAGTACAGTTACAAAAGGTATAGTGGTTATGCTTTCCTCAAGGAAGTAGTTGGCAACGTTGGAGACCAACTGCGGGCTATATCAAAACTAGAATGCAAGCCCGATGATGTTCTCATTGGTGTATTTCCGAAGTCAGGTGAGCATTGTTGAAACTTTTTTTTCAAATCAATAATCCAGGATTTGGTTTATTTTAGTTTTGCTTTGCTTGTCGTCCCAGCATACCAGCATGTGAACAGATTCATAATCTAAATCAAGAACAAAGGAAAGATTTGCACAGCGAATCCTGAAATGGTATAAAGATAATAAGATCAATTATTCCAGTAGCGTTAACATTTTCTCTGCTTCATCGACGACAAACACACCATGTGAATTTTTGTTAATCCAAGTAAGTAATGTCACTTTCTTAAAGGAAAGCAAGTATACAGCACCGCAACCAGTAGGCAAACTAACGAGAATGAAACACGTCCAGCTTCATATTGCACAAGGAAATTGAATATTTTTTATTGAGATTACTATAACCTACAGGTTTACGATTCACTGTGTTATGAGCTTGCCATCTGACATCTTACAAGAAAATCGTGATGTCGGGAACAGAATATTGAATATCAATTCTTAACAACAGGTCAAAACACCGTTCATATTTTCACTATTTACATATGTATGAGAGAGTTGGGATCTGTTTAAATCTGTTGATTGCCATGGTCATATCTTGTAGTGCAGACTGCCTGCTTTCAGTTAGTTTTGAGTTTATCAACGGTTCATTGGACGGTATGCACTTCCTGACCTTTGCTTTTAAGTTTATATGACTATAAACGACATGGGAGACTAAGAATCACGTCTTTGCAACAGACTATGCCATATGAAGGCGATGCTGGCCACTGTGTCCTCCCCTATCCAATGCTATGATAACAATATAGTGATACACTGTAAAAACACCATTGCGTGACTCAATCATCCGTGGAAAGGACTATAATAACTTTATATTATATGATTATGTTCAATATGATGTTGTTTTAATGTTTTTTGCAATAACTGTTGAAATATAATTAAGGTACATTGCGATCCTCTACAACTCTGATAAGCTGATAATAAACTGAACAAAATTCAATAACATTGATGTTTCTTTGTAGGCACACACTGGCTCTATAATACAGTCATGATGCTTCGTACCGGATCACTGAACTATCACGGCACCCCTGTCTTAATGGAATATCAAGACATTAGTAATGTAGAGAACATGCCGTCACCAAGGACATTCGGTTCCCACCTGCGGTTTCGATTCCTTCCGGAGCAGATGAAGCTTGGTACAGCGAAAGTTATCACAATTACTCGCAATCCTAAAGACGTGGTTGTTTCTGTGTACTATATGTTGCAGAGTTTAGGAGATGTCGGATACACGGGGACATTTGAAGGTCTCTTGAAGCGGTTTTTCTCTGAAGAAAGTAAGTTTCCAGATTGATAACTTGGCCGTAGCATTAGAAAATGGCATATCATATGGCAGATTGCTTTGTTTTAAATTGTATAGACAATGATTTTGATTTTCCTGAAAACTGATGAACGATGGAATAACCGGTTGTATTATCATCTATCGATGTTTCACCATTCAGTCGGTAAACACTACACATTGCTCGACGCTCTGCTTCATGTAATTCAAATCAAAAACAGGAAACTGGTTGCCATAATACCGTTACTAGCTAGATATTTGTTTAGTGAGGTTAACTTCGAAACCCAAATACTTTTTTATCGAGGCTAATGCTGGTTGGAAGAGTATTTTACATTGCATTATACTGAGTATTTGAGATGGAGAAATAGCATATGCAGATATGTTAACACCCTTTTAGCTATATCAATATTGCCTTCCTTCAAGCATGTTTTATCAAATGAGCAATCTCCTTTCATATAAGTCTCGTTAAAGTTTGCAAAATATTTGTTTATAGCTAGGTGTTTTCGAACCATCTTATATTAATTCATACTGAAGATAAAGATATATACAGACGTCATACTAAAACGACACGTTTGCAGGTCAGGAACCAATTAAGATTTGCTCGAGGCGATTGATGTGGGGATCCTAAGATATGTTAATAAGCCAAGATTTGGACAACATTAGTGCACGATTTCAAAAGTTTGCTGAAACTAAAATGATCAACTTTTACGAAATTGTGTATAAAAGAAAATCTGAAGTAGGTGATCGCGGACGTCCCGGTACCGATTTGCCGGTACCTAATATTCGTGTCGCTAGGTCAGGAGCTGCGAGGAAACCGACATATTTGAACTAATGAAAATGAGATTATCTACAGTATGCGCGTTTAGAAGAAACTTAATTACCTTTTCGAGATACCTTGATTATTGTTTATGTACAGGTTTTTGGGGAAACGGATCATGGTTTGCTTGGATGAAAGATGTGAAAGATTGGAAGATCAGTAATATACTGTGCATTTCATACGAAGATTTTAAGCAGGTAAATCATTATAACTTATAGTATAGCCCGGAAAAAAACACAACGTTGAAACAGGGTCATTCAAAACTATGACATTTTTCATTACAGCAACTGCTGTATGGACATCTACTTTGCCAAAATGCCTAGATTGGAAAAAGTTATTATTGTGCACAATCATAAAGTGTCGATGTGTTTAGGGATTGAGTTTGCGTTTGGGAGTTGGCAAGTCCGAATTAAGTTTTGCGATATACTAAGCAAGTAATACTTATTTAAATTTTCAGGCAAATGGAACAATCTTTACTACAAAACTTGAACAAAAGATTTTAAGATATAATCTACAAACAATTATCTTTGACAACCATTAGCTTACTCAATCATTTTCAAATCAGCAATTCTTTTTGTCGGTAATTTTCGATAACTCCTGGATATATTTTTCTCGTCTTTCATGTTGAGGTGTCCTTGGACCGTTGTTGTGCTCTTTGGACTATGTGACTAAAAATGTGGCCACATTAGCAGTTAATGATTATTTTCGTTATTCGATAGGAGATGTGTTTAAATTTTATAGGAGTAAGAGCAAAGAATATAAAAAGAGGGAAACAATGCAATGTTTAAAGATCATATTAAGATCAAACGATGGTAGGCACCAAGATCCATATGATAAATATACAGTTATTGAAATGATGTGTGAAGAACCCTCAGCATTTCCCAGATTTTGTTTCTTTAGTTCCGTATTTCCATACGCTATGAAGTAAAATTCTGTGATTGGTAGATATTGACAAATGGTGAGATATCAATTTCGCCGCTCTTTCATTGCCCGTCGTACGTCTATCTTTCAAAAACTCTAGATAAGATAACTTTTCAAGTTGTCAAATTAAAAAGAAAATCTCTCCGTCTGTAGCTGTGCAAATTCATATTTAGGATTGCATAATCAATAAAATGAAAATTTACTTCTTGCATTTTTACTGATATTATTCGCAAATTTCGCATATGTTCAGTTTTGGATTTGAAATGAAAAAAATTAACAACAACAACAAATGCAGATATGAAGATAAAAATCCATGACAGATAGTTCTTGGATATCATTCCAATTTGCCTTTTCGGTCCTTATGGTACATGTTAAATACATATCAATATACAGAGGGTTTGCACACATTTATGTACAATAAACATTGTTCAAATGAAAGGTATATTTTACTCCTACATATGTAACTTACATCTGGAGTGCAGAGTCACATGGAATCATCCCCCGAATCATCATTCAATCATCTTACTGTTAAGTCACACGTGGAAACACGTAAATATGATAATGTTATGATAAACATCACCGTCGTGATGGTGCTAGTGTTTTGGGCAACATGTGAATGCGAGAATCTCTAACGACCCCGCCCCTTCAAAACAAAAGAATAAAGCACGATATATCCGTTTGTATTCATTGCCAAATCACATACATATTACATTGTACAGCTATTAACCTAAAGGCACGGCATCTATTCTTTTGAATGGTTGAAAACTGTACGTAACTAAAAGATCTCTGTATGTGAGTCATGTAAACAGACAATGTAATTACCCCAAATCAGTGACTCCTACTTCTAAAAATCTACTATGGCGACTTTATATTGGTAGGTCTCAAACCTGCCTCATGTGACTCTAGTCTTACACTGTACTGATGTTCTTTTTCTCCTTTTAGGACACGTTTGGAAATATTGTCAAATTAGCTTCATTTCTTGAAGTTGACCACGATAATACCTGTCTGAAGAAGGTTGAACAGAAAATTAGTTTCGCTGAACTAAAAAAAAGTCACAACATTGTGTCCCCAGCCAGCGAGCGATGGAAAGACATTACGGAAGAGGGACATCTCCCAATATACAGGAAAGGTAGAGCGACTGAGAAAAAAAAAACCAATTATTGTACCCGTGAAAGTGATCAATGTTCACACTTCTTTGTTCCAATTAACTTCATTTGAAATCGCTTAACATATTTTTAGTGTTTCATTCGGGACCTAGTTTTGTTCCTTCAGCGTCAACCTACTGATCTACATAAAAGAAAACTTCCGATTCTGCAGGGGCTTACAATTAGTCGTTTTGTACGAACATGCAGTGTAATACAACATACCCTATTCTTGCACTCTTCTTTGTTACCTTAGTAGAAAACATGTAGAGACCACATTGATTTTGTAATTGGTGCCTCTTACCTCTTACCACATGTGGTTGTATTCAGCAGGAATATTTTCTCGTCACTTGCATAGATCTGTTCGGAAAGATTTACAGATATACACACGAATTACCAGCAATCTTAAGTTTTTATTTGATATTTTCAGGTGAAATTGGAGAGTGGAAAAACAAATTTACTGTAGCACAGAACGAATGGTATGAACAGATGTGTAAAGAAAAATCAGAGGAGTTTGATCTTAAAATGGATATTGTCTATGAATGAAGGACTCTCATCTTCTAAAATGGAAATAAGGCACAGTAGCTATATATTGTCTGGAGGATGGGAATATAGTTTTTACACGCGCTTAAATTTTAATGTGTAAAGGTAATGAGACGTTTGAGCAATGTTTTCAACCATAGTTTTATACATATACATCAAATGTAGTCATCTGTAATAACCAAGTTCACATATCTATTTTCTAATCAGAAATATGCACTCTATTGCATGTACAAAATGAAGATTAGAATGACATTGTTAAAATTGTTATATGTTTTTTGTGACCCATTGACGTAAAGGTCAAATTTAATATCTTAATAAATTGAGTTTAATTCAGTTTATTCTGTATTCTTTTAATTCTTTTTAATTCTTCAAATGTAGCAATCAATACAAAACACAGCAAGTGTGAATTGCTCGTTGCAAGTTAATCTGAACAGAAGAAAACTACGTTTTTATCGATATAATCTGTTCAAATGTTTTTCCCGACATGCCGGTAAAAATCATACTGTATTAAATATATAACCATCAACGATATATCATTAAAATATTTACCATATGTAAATACACTAACCTCTATGCGACATGAAATATGGGTGTCTTTGCCATTGAATTGCTGAAGATTTTCAGCTGTTCCTATATTGCTAGCGAAGTTAATCAAAACATTCACAGAATAACAAAATGATGTGATGATTCAGACAACCGTAAGTAACAGCTTGCTTTTGTCTATTCAGTCTTTTTATCCCTTATTTCTGAATAGATTTACCATAATTTGTATCCTTTTCATGAGTCAAGAGACGGCAGCATGTTCAGTTTGGAAAGGTCCTTGTCGACTATAGCACTTTTACACACAAAAAAAATTAACATGAGAAATATTCAGATATTTTTTACGTTTGTCGCCTAAGCCTGTGTAAAAGAATAGTGTAAATGCCTGTAACACACAAAACCAGTATGACAAACGTCTTTGATACGCCATGCCAAGGTTGAATGAAACTGAGAGGAACCGGAGCCGTCACCGTCTTCCTCATCCTGAACAATGTAAGTGTGCTGTTCTGGTATGCACCAGATGTGTCGCCTACAGAACACGTGTGGAATGAAATACAGCGACGCTTACGTCGCCTTGAAAATCAGCTGTTGACGTTACCTGACCTAGCTCGTGATTGTAAGAATACGGAATGGTATTCCCCGGGCTATTTAAGCAAACTCGTCGCATCAATGGGCGTCGTTGTCAAGCATGCATCGATTCGAATAGTGGACATACACAGTATTGATGAGCTGAACATTATTTTGAGAACGTCTGTAAAACTGATTTCTATCCACGACGCTGCCTAGTAAGCATGTGTTAAGTAAAGGTAAGATAAAACCTTGTTGAAAGCTGTTGTGCCATCAAAGTTGGTTCCCTTAGTTTTACATTTAATCCAAATAAATCGATAACGCACTTGCCCAATTAACTATATTACTAATTTATGATCGCCGAATATTTAGCATATATATAACGTTACCTCTTATCCTAAACCTACCCAAAGATCGAAACTTCACCTACTGTGCAAAGTGTTGAGTTTTGACCTTGATTTGTATCACCTCCAAAGACTTGTTGAACAATATTGAACACAAGAGACTATCTTGTTACACTCCAAACCTTCATGTACACGTGTGCCTTTCCTAATATATAACAATCCCTAGCACGCATACAAGTAAAGCCGACGTGGCCTTTAATTACTTTATCTGACAATTATAACTGAGATGTTAAAAACAAAATCTTATATGTCCGATAGTTACTATACAAAGCTTCCAACAATATATCATATATATCCCATATACCCAAACAGATTCTTAGACGAAGAAGACTTATTGGATTCCAGATTTGGTGGTTTAGCGTGTAAACCAAACTAAATATATCATTTAACATTCTTGCTAGAATACTGATTCAAACGGTTGTAAGAACATTGAATTTTTATGATTATCAGGGAACATCACGGGCGGGCCCACCAGGGGAAAGCTGAATGTGGATACGTAAATGAAGAGACCTTGTTTTGTATAAATGATGGACTTCACCCCCTTAAAGGGGAGAAATGCAGGTAGGTCAAAAGAGAAGTTGTTTTATTCCTTCAGTAGAGTTGAAGGAATTTTACCATATTAGATCAAACATCCAGAGAGAGAGAATCAATTTGCATAAATGATTTGTCAAGTTACCCTAGAGTCTTAAAATGGATTAGGATATATCACAATATTCTTAAAATAATGCATCTGATGACTGATCGAAACCTACAAATGAATTTCAGAGAACAATTCAGTACAGTTGGGAGAAAGCTGACATTGGTGTTTACTTCACTTGGTAGTGCATACGCAATGAACAAGATAGATTACTAAACAATACATTGCGATGTAATTCTGGTACACGTTCCAGGAACGACATTTATCTAAACATTTGATTTCAACAAGTGTAAGCATTTATGCAATATCTGATGATATTGACAGAAGTATAAATAACAAGGCTTAAATATTTTGGACTTTTTAAACTACAGCATAGTACACTGGATGGGTAAATATAGCTCAAATGGTATTCGTTATTTCTAATATATGGTTGTTTTCATCATAATGTATGGATTTCCATCCAATACAAAGCACATGCAATATACATTTAATACGTGATTTAGACAAAGCCTTCAGGATGGATACATTTATCTCACACTAACAGTATTGTACAATAGGATACACGACAAGGACAACAGGTGATTATCTCACACTAACAGTATTGTACAATAGGATACACGACAAGGACAACAGGTGATTATCTCACACTGACAGTATTGTACAATAGAATACACGACAAGGACAACAGGTGATTCTCTCACACTGACAGTATTGTACAAAAGGATTCACGACACAGACAACAGGTGATTATCTCACACTGACAGTATTGTACAATAGGATACACGAGAAGGACAACAGGTGATTATCTCACACTGACAGTATTGTACAATAGGATACACGAGAAGGACAACAGGTGATTATCTCACACTAACAGTATTGTACAATAGGATACACGACAAGGACAACAGGTGAGTATCTCACACTGACAGTATTTGTACAATAGGAAACACGAGAAAGGACAACAGGTGATACAAATCTAGTACTTTCCACCCCGAATCAGGATAGTGTGAAATCTAATAAAGCTATGGGACCTGACATCGTTATATTGTACAGATTCTATAGCAAATAGATTTAGTAAGAACATGTGAGATACGTGATCAGGCAACATCCCCATTTATTAAAACGCTGCTGGTATGTGCAGAAACTGGCTTCTCGAGTCGGCCCTTCATCATTTACATTAGTTAAGTGCAACACATTAAGGATTTCTTGTATCGAAAAGAATAAATATATTGAAACGAGAAAGCATACCATGGGAGATGTGTGGAAAGTGAAAGAAATCTCTATATTAAAGGGCTACAAAGAACGACGGGCAAAAACTTTTTGAAATATGGTTGAATCAAAATGCTATTCACGAGAACACAATCTCGAACGAAGAACGACAGCAAAATTTTATATTTGCACTTGAAAATGACGATCGGTAGGTCCGGACAGGTCGATAGTTCATTGTTAATATCATGGGCTATGTGGCAAAAACAGAGTGGGTTACTCACTTAGCATCAAATAGATATGCTTTATTACTGAGGTCCATATTTACCACTTACCTGTAATGGTTTCTTCTTTTTAATAGCAAAATTAGAATGAGAGAAATATTATTTATAAAGGGAAATGTATCTCTAGTTCCTCTGTAAACATTATTGAAACAACGAGAAGGAAACTGAAAATCAGTATTTACAAAATGTATTTATGGCTTATCAACAATAAGAAGACGACCAGGCCAGGGGGAGGGGGGATCTGTGTAAATAATTATTGTTCATCATCTGTTCACACCTAGGTATCAAAGACATCATTCAAATGGAATTTTAGTATTATACGTCAAGTGTTTGTTTAAAGGTACGGAGAATTTAACAGACTATCAATACACGGTAGTAGCCTAGATGAAAACACACAAAAAATACACATGTACATACTCATACTGTGATTGTAATCTTGAGATGATCGTGTGTTATCATGACAAACACATTAACCTCTTCAGATTAGGACTTGTTTTTATCGATTTTTTGTGTATTAGTACTAGGTTGACGACCTAGGAAATCCTTGTATTATATCTATCGTCCATTTCGCAAATGACAAAACCCTATGCGAATGGTTGACATTTTTCTTTCAAAAGTTACGCAGCGTTTATATTTCTATTGAGTTAAACAAGGTCCCATGCATTTTTTTCTTATTCTCTTTTCCGAACAAATGAATGAGATCGGTCAAAGCTTGTGGCAGTACATGCAACTTCCTCACAGTTGCCATTTTTTAAGGTTATGGAAAGTACTTCAATAATCGTGACACTGTCCCTGTATCGATTTCCTTTTCGGAACATCAATTATAACGATATATTTTCCATGGAAGGACGACTCGCTATGACAATGTTGTCTTAACTTCAACTAGTATGTAATTACTCCGCGTATATAACTCATAAAACACCGATAACTTTTCCGGAACAAATTAAGTTTGTTACTGAGTAAATTCAATCACTCTTTATTTCTGGCTTCAGGACTGTTCCTCCTATCCCCATGGTATTTTACATCTTTTCAATAGAGACTGACGGAGCATGCCACCATCTTGTTTTCCTATGTTGAAAATACTGTAAAACACCTTTTAAAGCCAATTTTCATACGTATTAATCAAAGGAAAATGATAATTTTTTACTATTCACAAAACATGACCTAAAACTATATCATCGTATAGATTAAACAAGAATACTATCGATAAAGGAATCAATTGGACCAAACCGACATGATATAAGTCTTGTATTTCTCTATATTAATCATCGTATGATATAGTAAAGCCAGTTGCTTGCCAAAATAAAGAGTTGCTAATTTTGTAAACATCATGACTCTATTCTTTTTCTTTAACTTAGGGTGTCTGTCTTAGCAACAACTCGGGTCATGGACAACTTTCTCCACGAATAAAGAAATGTATTAAAATGTTTAAAATGATTGTGCATCTTTTGAGAAATTTGCACTGCAATACATCGTTGTCTTTTTTTTTTTAAATATTTAAAATATTTCCGAGTCAATTATTATTCCATTTCACAGACTAGCTTGAATGTCAAAGTTAAACAAACAGTTATACAAATAGTTTAAACATTTTGTTCATGTCACTGAATTAATCACAGAAGGCAGATAAAAATTGTAAACACATACTAGAATACATGTATGGATCTTACTCGCTTACATCAAACCGGAGGACGCCAAACGTAATGGTTTTGATATTGTCTTTATTACGCTTTCAATATTGTAACTTCAGAATTGCATACAGAATAAAGCCAGTTCATTTGTAAAGCTGAATTATACAGTTGCTCTGTCCTTGTATGACTCATCTGGTCTGTGATGACAGAGACATGTGTTGTAATATATATACGAGTAGTAATGTCGATTTTTTCGGACAGTATTTATAGACATGGAGATGCGCTTACCCCATCCTGGATGATTATAAATTAAAAAAACACATGGACATGTGTTAAGTATGTGTTGAAAACAGGATAATAACTCTAAGAGGGACAGATCATTTGCTTACAAACCTTGTATTTAAGACATCTCATACCATCAAAGGAATTCATATTTACATCTTTTCATCACACCATATACCTCCTCCGTTTGGTGTTATCGGTGAATGGTACCTACTGTCCATCAGGTGTACCGTACAGACATTAGAATGGTACCTCCTGTCCATCAGGTGTACCGTACAGATATTAGAATGGTACCTCCTGTCCATCAGGTGTACCGTACAGACATTAGAATAGTACCTCCTGTCCATCAAGTGTACCGTACAGACATTAGAATAGTACCTCCTGTCCATCAGGTGTACCGTACAGACATTAGAATAGTACCTCCTGTCCATCAGGTGTACCGTACAGACATTAGAATAGTACCTCCTGTCCATCAGGTGTACTGTGCAGACATTAGAATAGTACCTCCTGTCCATCAAGTGTACTGTACAGACATTAGAATGGTACCTCCTGCCCATCAGGTGTACTGTACAGACATCCGAATGGTACCTCCTGCCCATCAGGTGTACCGTACAGACATCCGAATAGCACCCACTGCACCAGACCTATGATAAGAGCCAGAGACGTTATCTTTTCTTTCTAAATAACTTTTTTATCATACGGCTTACCTGTTGCAATCGCATTTTTGTCTGTCGTCGTGTGGCCGTTAAAAATTGACATTTTCGACTTTTCTAAAATCTCTGAGTCAATAGTCAAAGACGAAGTGAAATTACATATTAAGTATCCCCATTGCTCTTTTCTTCATATATTTCTTGCTCCTAATGTCCACTTTGACACTGGCTCACTTTCCGCTTTTAGCTGAGCTTTCTCCCTTTCAAGGAAAGCTTTGGTTTCTGTCCGCTGGTAATTAATTCCTGCTTTAAGTTCGGCGTTGTGGGTTTTTCCATTGTAAATAAAAGGCGACCAGACGGGATGTAAGCATTTTAATGACGGCTTGTACGAACATAAAATAGTCTTTCAAACACACGCGCTCGAAACACATATACTCATATTGCATACATCAAGATACAATCTTTCTATGACCATAATTTTTTTCTGACGTTAAAAATATAAAACCAATCAATCTCTTTAAGTTGGAAAATATCATTCGATATCTGTAGCACCACAAATATTGGAGTTTATCGTCACGATCACTGTTTTCATATTTTTGTGTATTTGTGCTTCTTCCCATATCGAAACTAGCTTCATTTACAACCATTTTCGTTCGTCATACAAAGATTTTCATGATGAAGTATACCCTCAAGTAAACTATCGCTACTCTGCTTCATAAGATCGTTATCGCAGGCTTACCCGACAACCCATTCAGATAACATACATATGTGAATCCTGTATTCTCACATCAACGACAAGCCGGAAAACACACAGATCCGTTGTATAACAAGGTATACCTTTTATTTTTACTATAGAGTCCTTTTAATTTATATCTTAAATTCAACTTTCCAACTTATCATCAAAGTCACCAAAACGTTTTTTAAAATTGATGTTTCGTGTATAAGTACATGTGTATCTTTTTGATGGCTAATACCTTTTTACTAGAAGGAATCGTCTTTTCATTTCTTACAGCTGTCATATTATTCATCATGGAACTTGTTAGCATTGTTGATGAACAGAACAACAAGTACAGGTTTAAACGGTACAAGGGTTATCCTTTCAACGTAGAAGCAATTGGAAATGTAAGAGACCAACTTGAGAAAATAGCACACTTTGACGTCAAGCCGGACGATGTTATTGTTAGTGTGTTCCCCAAGTCTGGTAAATATTTCTTTGAAATGTATCTATTGCTTAATACAGTCAACTTTTCGATGTTTTGAAATACAATGAAATATTATCGTTTATTTCTGATGTGACAATTTGATATTGAACTGAAAATATTTTACTGAATTGCTGTGACTTTCTATTATTTTTGCGTTGTTTTACACAAACATGTCATCTAGTTACGGTCAGATTGTTGATTGTACGGAAGACACATAAGAGAATAACACATTTAATACAAATTAAGACCTAGTTACCGTAGAGCCAAATTATGAATATCAACGGTAAAAATTGGTATGTTATCATCAGTCGTATTAAAGACTTTCTTATAACTCAGGTACCCACTGGCTCTACAACACAGTAATGATGTTACGATCTGGATCTCTTAAGTACTCTGGAACACCTACATTTCTAGAGTTCCAAGAGTTCAAACTTATAGAGGAAAAGGAATCACCTAGAACATTCGGCTCCCACATGCGGTTCCGGTTTCTTCCAGAGCAGATGAAGCTCGGTAGAGGAAAAGTGGTCACCGTTACCAGAAATCCTAAAGACACTGTAGTATCGATGTACAAAATGCTTCAAGCAATGGGCGATATTGGGTACCAGGGATCATTTGAAGGTTTTTTGAAAATTTTCGTCACCGAAGAATGTAAGTAACTATATACAGGATACATAAAATATTACTGAAACAATTACAAACACTTTGAGAAGTGGTTACTAACTACAAATGGATAGATCATTCATAACGAGTGTTAGTGGCGATAAATAACGTATCTTTAACGATATCCTAACGTTGTAAATTGTACGAACTACAATCCTAAGATTTGAAATCATTCATGTTCGAATATTTTTATCCCGTGTATGATTTGTTGCCTGCATACCATGTTATATTTTACACAGCCTAAAATATGTCATATTCATACAAGAAAAAAAGTAAAAGCTTGGTAACAAAGTTCATATCCTCAATCATTTCATTTCTGTTTTATAATAAGGTTTTATGGGGAATGGCTCGTGGTTTTCCTGGATAAAGGACATGGAGGAATGGAAATCTCCGAATTGCTTGAGTCTTTCGTACAAAGATTTCAAACAGGTTTATTGAAATAAGTACCATACCGTAACGTAACTTCACCTTGTCACATTTTTTAAAAACTATCCTTGATTGGTTCCTTCGAATCTTGTTGCCAATAATATAACATAATGTATTTCGTGTTTTGAGGATCCAAAGAGATAACAATTCATAAACAGTTAACAGAAATCTTCAGAAATATTAAGATAACATTTGGAATTAAATGTATGTACTCAACGGCTTACTTTTAAAACGAGACATCTAAATAAAACAGTTACCATTAAGTCATATAACGAGATTTTCGTCCTTTTGGTTTAAAGCAATAGAAAGATGCTCTTACTTGTCGATACCTGGCGAATTAGCTCATTATAAGTCTTGTAGGACAAAACCAAGATCATTTCTTATATATCATTAAGTTGTACGTCCTCCACATGGATGGCGTTGATATTCCACATGGGTCAACTTTAAGTAGTGTATTACAGTACACAAACATTCTCCAGTGATTCAGCACAAATTTTCGTTGATAGCGTGAGTGAAATTTGCAATGTTGGATTTATTTTATTGTTGTTGAAGGTAAACATAATTTAAAATTGCTTTCAGGAATAATTTTGGAATTTTCGATTTTTGATATAGTTTGTCAACTTCTTAACTATTTCGCTTTTTTAACAGTTAAGTATGTATTATTTTTAAAAAGAATCATGTGCGTTACAGAATACATTTGAAAACGTCGTGAAATTGGCAAAGTTTCTAGAAGTTGATCATGATGAGGATTTCTTACGATCAGTCTCAGACAGTATACAATTTAACAAGTTGAAAGAGAGTCACAACCTTACGACCCCGCCCAGTGACCGATGGAAAGACATTTCTGAGGATGGACGACTGCCTATATATAGGAAAGGTACACATATTGATATTTTAAGAAAATATTATGTACTTACGTTATCAATAATAATAACGTAATAACCAATATAAGCTCTTTAGTGATACATTGACTTATGATTCGTTAAAGTGCTAAAGTATTATTATTTTCCTTTTTTAGGCGAAGTTGGAGAATGGAAAAAAGTAATCACGGTTGCTCAAAGCGAACAGTTTGATAAATTATTTAAGGAAAAGGTAGAAGAGTTCGGCCTCAAAATAAAAACGAGCTTCGAGTAAAGTGTAAATGATGTGGCTTTATGCAGTTACTCGACCTCGGAATGGGCTGTCATGATTGGTTGACGACAAGTTAGCACGGAAAAGGACAAATAAAAAGTGCACGGAACAATTGTTAAAAGAACATTATCACAAAAAAGAAAATTATAAAATTCATTCTTTAACAACAATAGATAAACGGAGTGTGTATAAAACAAAATTACATATGACGAGAAATACTATCAGATGGACGGTATACCAATGGTTGAAATGATGTTTACCTAGTGTATATATGTGAACGGTGTATATGAATATGTTATGCACTGATATTAGTCTTTGTATGTCAGCTAGGAACGGGTAGTGTATATATAACCTATTCAGTGACTGGACAGCCTCGTCCCGATGCTTTAAATTATAGCTAAGGATATCATTACCAAGTCTAAGGTTCAATAGTGTTAAAAGCATTTATCGTACCTATCTTAATAAGTAATGTTAAGGTAAATCATATATAAATACGTATTATTATGCATGTTATTCATGTACACAGTAGTGATGGCTAAATGAACACGAATTGTAATATTATAGATTGTATATCTACTCATACATTAATAAATGATGCTTATAAAAATTACTGTTGTGCTTTAAATGCTATTGGTTGAGACTTCATTACGGTATATCGTAATTCTGATGCAACAACAATTGCTATTACGAATATCACAACCGTTAAGATATGAATGAGAATGTGGTGCAGCTTGAAGAATGAAGTCGTTTCGTTCACCGTGTGGATTTGCTACATCATATTTATTCTAAATTTGTATTGAAGGTGCTATTTACTTTTGTGTCTTTTGTACCATTTTTTGTTAGGTAACTTGGATATTGAGGCTAACATTCATAAATGAAGAAAATGAACGACTGGCACGTAATTTGAAATGGTTTAGAAACGGAAATCTAATACTTGGAAAATATAAAGAAATTGCACAGCAGGTCATCATTCATGAAAATTAGGTTCTATAGATAACAGATGTGGTATAGGCAAGGTGTGAAAACAACTTCCTCTTGGCAATATGCTGTGGTACATTATATTGTGTTTATATGAAAAAAAAAGTATAAACTTTATACATCGTTAGTGTTATACTGAGTAATTGTAGAGCGAGGTCCTGAGATCAGACATATTGAGAGTGGTCTTGAATATAAAGATATACTTCTCCCCAAGCCTCTTTTCCCATTTTAACGATTTTCATGCAAGAAGTCGTCAATTGGCGGATAAATTCGTAACACAGGATTTCAAAAGATGCAGATTGATGAGAGTGGAAGTTTTATGGTTGCCACAGTGATCTCATTGAGAAATATTCTACTTCTTTGTGTGATATGAAGCTGGAAGTGTTTGATCCTCGTAAGTTTTACTGTTAGTTCCGTTGTTGTATTCCTTGTTGTTTGAGAACGTGACATTACTTACTTGGGTTGACCACAGTTGGCATGGTGGGTGTCGTAGACGTAGCAGACTGGAACACTTGATCTTATTCTCCATGTATTTTTATTAAGGTATCCCCGTATGAAGCTTTCTTTTGTTCATATTTTGCTGTGGTTTTATTGAATTTGAGTTTGAATTATGATTATGGTGACAGGTTGCTGTTTTCCTGTTGTATCAACAACATTTACAATCAAGTGAGTGTGAAATCAGATCAATTATAAATCAATTATCAACTTATTGTAGTATAATGATACCATAAAACACATCATCCATGGGCACTTTCATTATATGATGTTAGTTTTATAATAGCGAGGGATATTTATGAAACAATAGGATTTTAACATTCAGTTGAGGCACAATTCATATTTTTTCACTTCCTTTCCCTAAAATTAAGTCATTGGCATTTAGTATTTTCTATGACACGAGCTAAAAAAAACTTCTGCAACCCCGTTGAAGGAAGAAATCAGTTTTACCAGCATGAACTAAAATGGCAAGATCATTTCAGAACAATATCAAGAATATTGAAAGAACACGAAAAACATCGAAACATTAACTCGATAGTGAGACGACATCAAGAGAATAACTAAATCAAGTGTTTTGAAAGAGCTCTTCAGCACATTCATTCTGCACGGTTTCATGCAGTTTTGTTGTCGTGTTGAGATTTGTAAGATTTGGAGCAATATAGAAAATCGGTTTCCAAAATTTGCCCTGTTTACACCATTTCTTCAGCTTTTATTTATCCAACAAAGTACTATGCCCTAAAGTTTTTTTCTTGTCAATCTCATCAATAAATACATCGAGTCATATATTCCCGAGGATTCTCGCCTAAATCAATTTCTTTTCAGTTAATACAAAAATAAAACATACTTTTCCGAAGAATACCAACTGATGAACTGCGACAAAGTTGGAATGTATACTAACAAGTAAATCTGTTCCTATGATACGTGTTTGAAAATTACTTCGGTTTTTCAGTACTTTGATACTTACAAAAAATTAGGTGGTAGGGGAAATTGGCATATTTGGTTAATCATCGACATGTCCTAGCGTTTCACACTGATAGAAAATCAACGAAAATTGTCAAAATCAATTTCTGAATTCTTCAAAACAAACTTTAAAAGTATCTAAATATGTACAATGCAAGTTCTGTCGAGAAAATGGTAAAACTCGTAGTCGACAGTTATATAAAACGGAAATATTATGGAATATACGATTTAACAGTTAATATTATGTTGAAATTGTTTATGCCAAAAGAATCACTCCGAAATACCTGAGGCAGATGAAAGAGTCTATTTTGCGAAAACTATTTTTCCAATGTGTAATTCACAAGAATTGATAAAGTTATACTGGAACTACTACAAGTCTTCGTTGGCCGTCATGCGACATTTTAAAGTAGGCTTCAGTTCCACACTTTCACAAAGAGGGTCACAATCATCTCGCATATATAGAGCTGTCATCGTTACTTCAGTAATCAGTAAATGACTTCAGCTGTTCATACACAGTCATATGACCCTGGCAATTACAGTAGGTCATCTCTGTAGTCCCAGTTAAATGAAACAAGTATATGCATTGGGTAACTCCGGGTTTATGTGATAACGAGGGTCAGATAAAATAGTGTGTTCGACAAAGGGATGTAGAGGGCATTGTTGCTTAAAAGGTACGCTGATTAAATCATCTATTCAGTTATGTTAAAGAAAGCAAGGAAAGGTTGCTAGCAATTTTTCACATGACTGGTTTTCAATGTGTAAATGATAACGTTTCACTGGGTTTCATACCCAAGTTATATTCGACGTCATTGTCAACAGATATTAACCAAAAGTTGAACGTTGAATTATTTAAAATAATAGCCAGCAGCTCCACATATTTTGCACTGATCACGAAAAATCTACACTCAAAGAGAACATGTTAAAATCTTTATATACAATTGTAGTAATACGATAATATCTTTCCCGTATTTAATTATCTTCCCACAGGCTATCATTATCGTTCGCCATGGAGATGGTTAAAATCGTCGATGAAGAGAATAACAAGTACACCTTTAAACGATACAAGGGTTATCCATTCATTATAGAAACTGTTGGAAATGTAAGAGACCAGCTAGCTAAAATAGCAAATCGTCACATCAAACAGGATGATGTTCTCGTTTGTGTGTTCCCCAAATCTGGTGGGTAAAATTTTGGTTTTGTAATATTTCTTATGATATTCCATGTTAAGACACTTTTACTGAAATGAAAATGAAAAGCTAAAGCTCTCTTTCAATCGATCTCAGTGGTCACCTAGTGTAGAGCGAAGTTTCATCGGTACAGCTTGATCGCTTTCTAGGTAACATCTTACAAATTTCATCGGGGGATTTTTCAAGCGGGATGTCAACATTCACTTTAACTGTTTGTCTTTAATTAAGTTACAATTTTGTTATATATTTGATAACGGATTATTCATGAAATGGAATTTTTTTGCTTCTTCTTGCTCAGTGGCAAAATATGTTTATAATACCATAAAAATCAAACATACGTTTTTAGTCTACAAAGAAGCATTCTTGAAAAAACAATTATGTGACCAACTCTTTCTAATTAAGAGGGAGGCCTCATCATGTCTGGCTTTGCACGAGGTTCTTGCCGGTGTCCTGATATTTTCTTAAATAGGTCACGGTTACTTAAATATTATATATAAACTTTATTTTACAACAATAAGAATGTAAGCGCGCGAGGGGTCTTATTGTGGGAGGAAACCGGAGTACCCGGGGAAAACCAACGTGGTCGGGCAGGTGACCTCTTACCTATTCACGTCCGTTCCGGTAATCGAACTCCGGTCGGCTAGGTGAAAGGTGAGTGCGTTACCACTGCGCCACCCGACCACCCAAATATACTTAAATATTTGTCGTTTCTGGGCGTCATTATTTTCCAAGCTGCATCGAGTCCGATATCTTTAAGATTGTAACATACTTTCTACGTTTGCTTGTTTGCCATTGACGGTAACACATATAAGGGTGACAGTTGCGAACGAATATGGCGTAGGATCACCATAGAGGCACGCACTTCGAGGAAATACCATTTATTTCCTTATAATGAATGTGGTTTTTATCCCCCGGTCACGTGATGATTTTTTACAAATCGGTAACACTGCTTCGAAAAGTAATAAAACATAATGATATGCATTGTAAGATCAATGGGCGTTATGAATATGCAAGGAACGAGGAGATCATGTTGTTTCTTGGTGTATTTAAGGTACTCATTGGCTCTACAATACAGTAATGATGTTACGATCAGGTTCTCTAAAGTACTCTGGGTCCCCTACAATGATGGAATTTCAAGATTTCAATGAAATAGAGAAGATGCAATCACCCAGGACGTTCGGCTCCCACTTGCGGTTCCGGTTTCTTCCCGAACAGATGAAGATCGGAAGAGGGAAAGTGGTCACCGTTACCAGAAATCCTAAAGATATAGTGACATCTGTATATCACATGCTACAAAACCTAGGAGATATCGGATATCAAGGAACATTTGAAGGGTTTTTGAATATTTTTCTCTCCGAAGAATGTAAGATTTATTTTAGCGTTAATATGCAACTTGTAATTCAAAAGCATTTGCATTTAGTAATGAAAAGGATTTACACCGAAAATATCCTTTGTGTCGAGGAACGGCGTCCGTCGTCGGTCTGGCAGCCGTCTTTTTTCGCATTAAATTATTTCTTCTACATAACCAAGATAATCATGATATTGGGTCAGTAGCATGGTGGGATAAAAGAATAACAATTAATAACAATCTGTGTAAATGAATTACCTTGACGCATTCTCAATGTCACATAGGTAAATTATGTTAAAAATCTTTAAACTATTACTTTCCAGTAACAAAGTGCCCTTGGGTATCAATATTGACCATGTAACATGCTGGGACGAAGGATGACGAATTTTGTACAGATTTTCACATGAATTACAAAGTCACAGGGGTCAAATGTTAAGAACGTCAAAATGTTTTCTTTCTGTAATCAATATGTCGTTGGTCAAGGTATTTTTGTATGTTTGTAACTTAACGGACAGACTTCTTTTTACGCTGCATAAGTGGTGAGCGATTCAAAGGCCCATTGGACTCTATTTCAAACATGATTTACACATCTCCTGCTTAGTGAAAAACTCAGTCCTGGTTTGAATACTGCTCCTGTTATATATTAACTTTGATTTCCCGAAATTTCTACATCCAATTAATTTCTTCTTCTGTGGGCAAGGCAGTTGTATATTTGCAAATGTACCCATTGATTTTAATTGAAATCCTACTTGTATTGTAGGTTTTATGGGTAATGGTTCCTGGTTTTCCTGGATAAAAGACATGGAAGAATGGGAACAGTCAAACTTTCTCAGTCTTTCATTTCACGATTTCAAACAGGTAAATTGGTGTGTAATCTGGTAAGATGAGTCTGATTACTTCGCCTTAAAATGTCAAAGAAGTGACATTGGAAGTGACCACATAATTCATGGACATCGACTTCCAAGCGAGCTGTGTATTGCAATCTTAAACGTGTTCAAAACAATACTTCAATATGTTTATATATATATCATCGGTTTATCTTTATGTGTGTTGACATTTCAGAATACATTTGCAAACGTCGTGAAATTGGCAAAGTTTCTAGAAGTTGATCATGATGAGGATTTCTTACGATCAGTCTCAGAAAGTATACAATTTAACAAGTTAAAAGAGAGTCACAAAATTACGACCCCGCCCAGTGACCGATGGAAAGACATTTCTGAGGATGGACGACTGCCTATATATAGGAAAGGTTTGTTGAGTTTACTTGGACTTCTTCTTAGTGCATAACAACTAACCACTAACACACAAATCGGCGGATGGGACTTAAAATGATGGCCCATGTGAGAATGTCAAACTCGCACGATAAAGATCCCTCTGTTTTTGTTTTTGTTTTTTAATGAGAGCAAGCGTGATAACGCCTGTCCAGACGTTAGGCTTAGATTAGCAATAAGGATTATTTCTAAAGTAATTTTGACGAACTTCCCAAATACTATTAACATATCGAAATTTACTGAGTGTAGGATCTCCTTCCTTATCCTCTCTGTCCTTAACCGGTCCTTTTGCTGCGATGTGCTTAGTTAGTGGTAGGCTAGGGCTATAATGTTACCAAGTGGTTGTCTTCAAAGTTATAGTTTAAGGACAGGTCAAATAGTATAGACGGCCCCTATCTGCCTCATCTATGTATCCCACTCAATCCAATTACTTCATACTTTTCCCTCTCTGCTCTTTTTCATGTCCTTCCTCGTCCACTGAAAGGCCGAAAGGTCATGATAGTGGACTTAAACTATAAATAAATCATAATATTAGTTTCGGGTTTGGCGCCATCTTTACGCTTGGAAACACTTCAGTTTTTACGAAAACATTAACGTTGTCTTGAAAAAAATTCAATTTGTATGATGCGGCTTAATTCATTATTTAGCTATACTTCATCTAATTCTAAACCTGCAGTGTAAAACACTATTCACTTATCTGTCTTATACAGTCTTTGAGATATATCTATGTCAAGTATTATGTATTTTGCTTTACAGATCTCTCTGTGAAAGTAAGGAATATTAGTGTTCTAACCAATATAATGTACAATTGTTTCTTTTTTCAGTGTAGACCAGTACATATATTATATCACATTTTATTTACTATACATTGAAAGAAGGAAACATCTAGCCCAAGTTTAACTTAGAAAGGATATATCGTAGGTTTTATATATATCTGATGGCACTATTTACTTTTCAGGAGAAGTTGGAGACTGGAAAGAAATGTTCACGGTTGCCCAAAGCGAAAATTTTAATAAAATTTTTAAGAAAAAGGTAGAAGAGATGGGTCTAAAAATCAAAGCTAGCTGCGAATGAATTGTATGATAGATACCTCTCAGAACCACGTATACGGCTATCACGAAGCGGATTTCCCAATAACAGGTTTAATATCGGGCCTATTGTATACATACACTTTATTTATTACTGAATATTGTAGCTTGCATTAAGTCTTGTTAATATTCTTAAAACAATTTCTTGTATTTTGATATTTTTGGTTGTTTTTTTTAGTAATTTCAGTTGACATAATCAAATATGTGTTAAATATGGCCGAGTTTTTGTTTTTGTTTTTTTTTTATCTAGAGAACTAAGAAATGAACAGAACGAGAACTGGAACAGTGTATTTTTTTTTGTGCGTTAATTTTGACCCGAAATCTTTAAGTCAGACTCTGGGAACAGCCAGTCTAACCCCATAGCAGCCTTAAATCCATACCGCAGATGTTTATAAAGTAAAGTACATATGCACCGACATCTTTCAATACTTGCACGAAAATCTTACTATTTTAAAACCCAACGCATCCGCCGGGTGCCACCGTCAAGCTAAAAAGCGATAACCTGTTCCTAATTCATCACCGATAAGAAGCAGAACCTGAATTTTGTGGAAATGATTTATTGACTTGATAAGTATTTTGGGTCATACGACATTGACAGTAATTGAATAATGTCGCCGTGCTTAAGGTAGCACATCCTTGCTTCCCAGGCAGGATTGTCTTTACGGCTGCTAATGCATGACGATGTCCAATGACAAATGTACCAGATGCCAGTAACCCCTACCCTCTACCTTCTACTCCCTATATTTACATCCTACCCTCTACCTTCTATCCCTACCCTTTACCTCCTACCATCTACCCTCTACCTTCTACCCCCTATATCTACATCCTACCCTCTACTCTACCTCCTATCATCTACCCTCTACCTTCTATCCCTACCCTTTACCTCCTACCATCTACCCCCAACTTTCTACATCCTACCCTCTACTCTACTTCCTACCATATACCCCCTACCTCTACCTTCTACCCCTACCCTCTACCTCAAACCATCTACCCTCTGCCTTACTCCTTCCCTCCACACCTCTACTTCCTCCCATCTACCCTCTTCTCTCAACCCCCTACCCTCTACCTCCAACCTCCTACCCTCTAGCTTCTACCCCTTACTCTCTACACACAACAGGATATTTTATAGTGCTAAACAGGTGAGCGTTATTTGATGTACAATCAAAACTCTCACAATGCAAAACAAGTTTGAATCATGTCACATGCTTGAGAAATTTATGGTAGGGAAGTAAGTTTTTTACCTCTCTAACGATCATAAACATGTAAGAATGGTGATAATGACTTTTAAGTGCTTTTGTGAGAACTCAGGTGGCCCAAACATAAATTCGAGAGGGTTACAAGAAACGCACATTATTTTAGTCCTGCCTAATGATATTCAGCGACTGAAAAGGTACATGCTTATACATATTGTTTACATAGTGTCAGCTGATATACCGGTGTTCCAATGTGCAGCCCAAAGTCTTGTAGGATGTTGTGTTATCTGTTTGTCCTTGGTCTGGTTAATTCTTACCTCACAAGATGAAGGTCGTGATATCATATGATTGTGTCCGTGTTATAGGTTGGTGACATTTGTACCCCTGGTATTTACAACAAAAAGTTGCAATTCATAATATTTGATGAGGAAAATGATTAGAATTAATATAGTAATAAAGTGTGTAAAGAATATAACACTAGTACCTGTTTCATATATTTGGGAAATGACTGGTTCCTATTTCAAATGGGACACAAAAACCACCAAAATTAATTTGCTGATATTTAACATTTCCATTCAACTTTTGCACTGCCATTTTCCTTTCTATACCCTTGATTGGCAATGCCTGGCCTTCGATATTGTGGTGTACCTCCAACAAGTGTTTAATGTGTATTTTTTGTTTCTATATATATATATTTACATGGATCAGTAATGATGGTATTGTAAAACTATATAAAAAGATTATCAAAAGATGTTAAACATATTCGACTCTTGTGACCTTAAAATTATTTGAGAAAAAAGTGAGATCTCTACATACTAGCTATCTGCTGGCATAGTAACTGGGACTTCTGGAACTTGAAAAAATATATCTATTTTAAATATATTTGACACTCATGACCTTAAAAACAGGTCACAGTCAGCCATTTTTATCGAGTAATTTTAGAGCAATTCATCCCAGTTAATTTTAAAACATGTAAATATCAGTATCCTTGGTCTTCTCAAACTTCAAACATCAGATGCTAATTCTTTTAAGCTTTTAACATATTTGACCACTGACCTTGAAAACAAGTCAAGCCCATTTATATCAGAAAAATTCACTGCACTTCATATCAGATACCTGCTATCAATATATTAGGACACTTCAGTTTTCTGTAACTTCACAAGAATATTCTCAAGCATGACTTAACATATTCAATCAAACTGACCAATAAAATACATGTAGGTGAAGGTCATTTATATTAGGGAACTTTGTAACACTCTTTTGTATCTACTGCCCAAATATCAGCTTAAATTGGTTCTTTTGGAATTTAAGGTGAAGAATCGTCAAAGAATTTTACATATTTGACCCCTTTGAAAATGAAAATATATCAAACTCATTAGTATGATCAAATTTTATAAGATTATATCCTTGGTACCAACTGTAAAAATGTAAGGACTCTGGAACATGAGAAGATTAAGTTATATATAATTTTATTTTTTATATTTATATATATATTTGAACATTTGTACTTGAGCATTGGTAAAGGTAATGAAAGGCAATTGGAAGATGGATTCGTCACTAAACCATAAACTCAGTCACTTCCTAACTGCCATTAAAGGTAAAAAAACACGTAGTCAGACACAATTCAATAACTTTTTATTGCAAAATTGTGTAAATACATTTGTGTTCCCCATTTTTTATACCATGTTGCATTGCTCATGCATAGAGAGAAAAAACAAATAACAAAATCACCTCTTAAACCTAACATAACAAAACAATCTGACATCATATCTTATTATCTTCATTGTCAGTAAATGGCACAATGGTATACTAACAATCGACTGGAAATCATCATTATAGACGCTGACTCATCAACGAGAGAGAGGGAGATACTCTATTGATTTGCAAGAGATACAAGGAATTAATGGTGCACTACATTCACTGTACATATTTAAATTTCCAAAACCTATAAAAGCATCATGTCTGCATAATAAATCTTGATTACATTAAATTTGATATCATGCTTAATTCATTTTAGTATTGGTATTAGTGTTTATAACCATCAAGACAAAAAAGGTTATTAAAACTCATTTACTTGCTGTTCAAAAAGCCATGGGTTTAATAAATATTTCAATTTGACACTATTGCAATGAATGTTATCCCCACAATAAAAAGAGGAGATGAAAGTCATTTCAGGAACCATAACTCCTTGACTGTTGCAGTTTTTTCCTTTCTCTCATACACTTGTACTCTTAAATGGATAGAGTACATACAAAAAACAGATAACAATGGACAAAATGATGACTTTGAAAACTTAATGAAATACAGAATACACATAAAGGATGAAACTATTATGCAAAAACTTAAAAAGATGTAAAATAATGATCACATATGCTCTATCACACAAAGAAAATGTATATGGATATAATTAAAATGATAAATATTAGTGCCAATTTGGTTTAATTAAACAAAAATATGTATGTGTATATATATAATACAGACAACCAACTTATACACAGTACCAAATAATCATACAAACCTGTAAAATAGCAAGGGAGATAATTCTTAATGACTGGGTTCACAGAAAATGATTAAATAGAAACGTACAATCATATTTATAAAGGTAAAAATAAGAAAAACTCTTTAACAAATGCAACTAAAGCTTGTCAACCTCACTGGCAGCAGCTATTACAGAACTGTCAGGCCCCTGTGGGGTGGGGAACATATAATTTACTATTTTGGTTCATCTTAGCCAGGGAAGGTTTCTGCAAAATTTCAATGAAATCAGTTCAGAGTTTTTTGAGAAGAAGCTGAAAAAAGTTAAATTGTTTCGGACACATGATGCCAGAGGTGATTGCAATAGGTCATCATGAGAATTTGTCTATGGTGACCACAAAATTAAGCAGCATTTAAAAACTTTTCCAAAGACAGTTTTGATGTACAATAAAAACATGGTAAGATTTTAAAAATAAAAATGCAAATTGCCATAATATCAACTTTCGATATCTATAGGACCTGAGTATCACTGTTCCTTGTAAGGAGATTTCAGAATCAAAAATTTCTATAAATGTTAACAACCTGCAGGTTTGACTTTTTGATTTGGGACATATTGCAACGGGACAGATATGGGCATCTCTACACTCAGGTATACAAAATGAAAGGACCATTTCAACTGTTCTTATAAGCAAATATTCAATCAATTGGATTCAGAATGATCTGGAGAAATACTGCATCACCTCCCATCCAGAAAGGAAGTTACCTCCCCGAGTTGAGGTAACACCATAGGCAAGATACACTTTCATTTCACACAATTAGTATGTATACACAGTCAATGGTGAACTGGTCTCTCAAACCTATCAAGCTCAGCTCAGATTACAGGAGAAATAGAGAATTAATGGTTAGTTTCTTAAAAATATCAGCTGTATACGGCAAGAGTTAAGAAAACAAATGTGGTAAGCAATATAGTTCCAAACTACAAGATTTTTTTTGCAAATAATCTACTTTTTCTTTTAGATTCAAACAGTAATTTCTCAATATCTGACTACACTCAGCCACAACATTAGCAAAATGTATATTGTCTAGGTTGTCTACATATTCAAGCATCAGGTAAAGGGAAGTAACTGACAGACAAAAAAATGGACACTGCACCGTCATGATTACTGTAAAATAATGATGATACTACAGCACTAATAAGACAGGTTCTAGACAATATCGATATCACATCCTGTACCTCAATTGTTTTTATCACCTTCTCAAACTTTAAAAGTTTATAATGACCCCAAAATCATACCTGACAGATCCTTAATTATCTCCAATAATGAAATACAGTGTATGTGATACCAAAAGCTTATAAAAAAAACAAAAAACAAAAAAACAAAGATTGCCATCTTGCAGTGCTCATGAGGAAATTCTACCCGAGCAGCCCATTTTGACATGGTGTGCCATTGCATCTAGGACAGACCTTTGTTGTAGAGGCACACCTCGTGCACAGGCCAATGTGACAGCAGGGCAGCAACATAGTGACCACAGGCAGCTGAAAACAACTGCTACACAGAAATCCACGATTCATTTCATTCATCTCATCATCTCATCATCTGTGGATAACAAATATCTATATGACAACTGTAGATAACAAATATCTATATGACAACTGTAGAAAACAAATCTCTTTATGAATCACTCTCACTGATAAACAACTTCCACAAAGTGCTCCATAATACATCCACGACATCCACCGTGGGTAACCCAATCTCTGAATCAAATTCTAACACCACAATTATAACAAACTAACCTAAGTTGAAAAATATATCATTTCAATTTGGATTCAACTTATCTCATTATAAATTATGTAGTTTTTCAATAGGAACAGTATATAAATATCAAATATTATTCTTAGAATAAAACATACAACTGCGCAACATTAAATTTTGAAAAAATACAAAATTTCCGGAAATATGGGGCTAGTGCACCCCTCAATCAAAATTTTGACATTCTTTTCATCAATTTTTATATCATTCAGTTGCCACTGATGATTCCAAATTTTGCCCTTTAACATCACTAGTAAGTCCTAGAGAAACAACTGTATAGTGCTGTTTAAATATGTATTTACCAATAATATATCTAATTCCTATCACAGATTTGTATCTATAGGTGCTTTTCAATTGCATGTCTTTTTTATACATTAAACTCCAATTTCAAGAAATACAAAAAATGTACAACACAATATGGATAGCAATAAATTACCCTAAACTTGAAAGAAAATGCTTCAGTTTACCTACCAGATACACTTGACAAAAACAGGGCAAAACTTAGAAGTGTTTTGTTCCACGTTCACAAAGTGCTAAAAGCTCAACAACATGTTAAAAGAATGAATCAAGCTATGGTAAGAAGCAAAGTCATAAGATATAAAAACATTGCAATGAAAGTATAACTGGCTCCCCACCCAATTACTTACCTCCCTTCAATTGGACATTAACATCTGGCTTGTCTGCACAAATTTACCAGAATACAACTATGAATTGATCTTTACCCTGTGTAGAAAATGTTTTCTGAAGTTGAAAACTAAATAAAGAACAAGATTTCCTGCACTTCTGTCAACACTCTACAACATACAAATATATCATATATTGATGCTGACTACTTACAGGAAGGCAGATCATAGTCCTCCTCCACAATTTTGTCACCACCTTCCATATCTGAGATCAGCTCAAGCAGGTCACCAACTTTAATGTCTTTATCTCCTTTCAATATATAATAATCAAATTAAACATGATAGAAGCCTTTTTCAACACACCCTAAATAATCAATTTAAAACAAAAATATACAAAAATCTCACGAATTCCCCTAAATGTATAGATGCTTACCAATTGTGATTGTCCAGCGTTCACAAGTATTGAAACAGAAACCTAAACTGGGTGGGATTTCAATCATTTCATTGCAAATTTTCTGTGACTATGACAAGTTTTTTTGTTTTGTTTTATCTTAATGATAAAATTTTCTGCTTTTAAAGACTCTTGTTTTGAATTTTTTATAATGTTTCAAAGAAAATTTAGAATTTTTCTAAGCTTTGGTGAGGGCTGAGTCACAGGTTTTACCAGATTTTGTGATTGAGCTGAAATAAACATTCTACTTTGTTTAGGCCATTTGGGGATATTATCATCTATCTTGGGTAAATTAAATAACTGGCATTGTGAAAAATGTAACCCAATTAATTCATAGGATACAGAATAGATTACAACAGTAACTATAAGTATAAACAAATGGAAGCCAGTCATTCAAAGCTTGCTATGGGAGGTTTACAAAGTCAAAAAAAAAGACACAACATTCATTTAGACGATCTTCCCACATTGAACAACATACCACTTCCTTGACTGACAGCTGCGTTTACAGTATAAATGGACGAAACACCTGTGTGGAGCGACATGCCAGGTCAATCAACATAAGCATTAAACGGGGACAAAGAAGTCAGTGTTTATGGTACAGGGCATGATAAACAACAAAAATTGCAGTGACACTAGCAGCTTATGTGACGGCACAAAAATAGCCCTTCTAGTACACTTGCCTGAAATTTGTCCCCTACCAAAATGCGACATCTCGAGTGTTTTTGTAGCATACATGTGCAGGGAGGGAACAAAGTCGTGGGGAAATGAAGAAAGTATAAAAAAAGTTTGGCTGAAGAGGGGTGTTAATACCACTGACAAGCAACTGCTGGTGTTGGACCCGTTACAGGGGCATTTAACAGAGGATGTTAAAAAGCTAGTATGCCAGAAGTAAAAACAGCGACCGATGTGTTATTTCTGTGGTTGATACGCATGTGCCTGATTAAACAAGCTAACAGAGAGTGAAAGTGATGACAGCGAGAACAGTAATTCATACAGAAGTCCCGGAAGTTGATCTCATCCTTAGTTCTGTAGAAACAAAAATAGACATGTGTTTTTCACTTTTGGGATATGATTGCCCATTGTATGTTTAGATTTTCCTGTTTCATATTCATATGTCTATATGTGGATATTTGGCACAAGGTAAGTTTTGTGATGTTAGTTGGGGAAAATCACTGAGAAAAGGGGTTGGGTTTTTTATTACAATAAATATGGTAAGAAAAAGCTCAAGTTAAATTGGAAATTCAAACAAAAATTCTGAATGATCACAATACTAGACAATTTCTTGATGATTTTTTGCATCAAAAGCAAACATACAGCTAACTTAAAGAACCAGTAGAGGATAGGAGATCCAAAGCTAATAACATACAAGAAATGGCAATTGCTGTAGGTTTCACAAGTGTTTATGACAAGCCCAAATAAATATGACATAAAAACTGTCTGACAATTAAGGATTGAAAAAAAAACTTAATGAGTTTTTAGATATTAAAATGATAGTCCAACTTAAATGAAATTACACGAAAATAAATGACACTTTAACTATGGTACTATGGAATTGAACTGACATATTGTAATTCAAACAATTTTTTTCACATCATCCATTTATTCTATTCTAATCAGTTCCTCTCAACCCCCTCTCCCTTATTATATGCAATCTCATTTTATGACAACAATATCTTTGTACTCCTAAATATTTATCAAACCTTCTAAAATAATTATCTACTAGCAATCTATCACTACAGATACCGGTGACCTCAAGTTCATGTATTACATCATCAACACAAGTTTTATAGGTAGCAATATTTTATGAACCTCTATTTGTTTGTATTATACTAACTTTCTTCAAATAAAATTGATTTAATATTGAAAGCATCAATTAGATGAATAGTGTTTTGGAAAAGATTTTTCAAAACGATACTGGAGAAGCTATTTTCTGCACTGACTTTTGCTGGCTCTGTGCTGGTTGATAGCTGCCATGATGACCTCAGATGAATATTTCATGGATCGCAAGATGCTCGCTGGAGTAAACCGAGTCATAGAAACAATAGAAACAGGCAGATCCATCTATAAACAAATAACAATCTGATTAGAAAGAAAGAAAGAAAAAGAAAGAAAGGTGTTAATTACATGAGCATACCCACCCCACAAGAAACTACCACCACACAATATTAAACTTATTACTTGTAACTCTGACCGCAGTTCAATTAAAATCAATTTATACTCACATCCTCTGTTTCTTCAAAGTTTTCCACAAAGTTGATTCCTTTCATCCTAATCAGATACTTGCAGGATGGAGATGAACATGCATGATCTGCCCATGGTTCAGCATGGGGCGGCAAGCAACAAAAACTTATACCACAATCATGGCATGTAACAGTGGCTCCCTCTCCTGGTAGATATAGAAATATTAACTTTGGAACAATTCTGTACTTACTATACAACATCACCACCTAGAGTTTATACCTGACGACCTTCCTTAACTTTCTAAATAAAAAACCTATTACTTCAGTCATAAGCCAGAAATATTTCATCATTAACTTTGGTTTTTACCTTTATTTATGGAACATGGGTCTGAGTACACTAATGAGGTCCAATGAGTCTACCTCATTCATCTAATACTCAATACTATTTACAAGGATTTTACAATTGTGACATACAAAGCTGGTCAATGGCCTGTGATTTCAAAAATGGATCAAGGATACATGCTTTTCCAATAACTGCTGGATTTTTTCCTAAGGAAGGCGCATGTCATATTTCTGTGAAATGATTTGGTCATCTGACCCTGTGACCTTATTTCAACCATGTGGTCATGAAAGTCATTCAGTGAAACAAACTTTGTTCCCTTTCATCCCAGCATGCTACAAGCCAAATATCATAGGCTGGAGTCTCTTGGTAAATGAGAAGAAGTTGTTAAAAGATTTTCACACATTTGATCCCTGTGACCTTGAAAATGTGCTGAGGTCATTCAATTGAACAATGTTGGTAGCCCTAATACTATATGCTACAAGCCAAATATCGTGACCCTGGTACTCATGGTCATTGAGTATTTGCTTAAAGTTGATGCTGCTCACAAGATCTTCAGGCATGTGAGCTAATCTCAAGACATTTCTTTCAGAAAATAATTAAAGTTTTTATGTCCATCATCAACTTTGACCTTATGTAGGGAACTACATTAGTGACACAGTTATTTCAGATACATGTATAGTTTATCTAAACTCAGCAAACTGAATATAGTACATGCATGTAGGTTATTTTGATCAGTCTACCTGGAAAATTGAATTCCCAGTAAACCATACCTGATGGTTGAGAAGATCCAAATCCAATGTAAACAGATAAACAAATGAGAAGTGACTAATGCATGTATTATCCAAATACCTGGCATACATAGATCAGCTCTCTTCTCTAGAATCAGATACTTGGTAGAGCTGGTTAGGTAAAGCAGCAATATAGCAGACAATACACTGAACTGGCATCATATTCACTTAAGCAAAATAACATTTAACTGAATATAGGAAGTAAGCCCCAGGAAGGATGAAGAACAGAGTATAATCTCAGCCATTCCTCCATATGTAGATCTACATCTCTCTTCTGTCTATGGTACATTGTACTTACCTGTGTAAAATAAACCTGCTCCAGCCAATTCCTCTGGTCTCTGTGTCACTTGGTCTACAGGCCAATTAGGGTTGTCATATGTTCCTATCCTGCTAGTGATTTCCATGTACTCTGGTCGAGTTACCTGCAAAAAAAGAAAAGAAAATTGGCTCATATTGCTATGAGGAAGAATAGGCATTCATATCCCCTCATATTTTCAGTGAATCATAACGTATGGACAAGATAGTAAATTTGATTTCAATGTGACCTTGACATTCAGGGTAATTGATTGAAAAAAATTTAAGTCACACCATCTTACCGTCTACGTACATCCATTCAATTTAATCAATCTACCATTTCTAAATGAAGTTATTATCCAGTTAGCATTGTAGTTCTGAACTATCATTCGATTCAAATACAAAAAATATTTTGAAAGGTTCAAAGTAAAATGTTTGGACTCTTGAATATTCATATATAATTTTAATTGAAATGAAAATAAAACGGTTAATACATTCATGGTCAATTCTTCCTGGACCCTAGTTATGTAAGCCTGGCCCTTCTGATCTCGAAGATAACTACAAGCAGGACTGTGTTTGGCATGCTCCTTCCAAGGATCATCATTCCTTTTCCATCGACACAAGCTTATCTTGCATGTATTGCAGTGGAAAATGCCATCACCTTCAAACAATTAAAAGTTTGTGGTATTATAAATGTATAAAGTATGCTGTATTTATCCTGCAGAAAGTTCAGAGAGCCATCACTCCATACACATTCTGACCAGAAAAAGGGGGGAATGATATTGTACTGCTGGACGATAAAACAGCATTCATTGTATTTCTACTCAACAGCAATAGATATAAGTGACTTTATTACACAGAATTGGTGACTTTATTACCCAGCATTATTGATTTCATTACCCGGCATTGGTGACATCATTATCCAGCATTGGTGACATCATTACCCGGCATTGGTGACATCATTATCCAGCATTGGTGAAGTCATTACCCGGCATTGGTGACATCATTATCCAGCATTGGTGAAGTCATTACCCAGCATTGGTGACATCATTACCCGACATTGGTGACATCATTACCCAGCATTGTTGACTTCATTACCAAGCATTTGTGCCTTCATTACCTATTGGGGCTGTGATTGGCTTAATTTTTCTTATTGTTTTAGTTGTGATGTCGTAACAACATGGTACCATATTCAAAAGTACCAAAGTTAGGTGATAAACAGAATCTTACACTCTTTCCACTATAAGACCTTCTATTTTTGTTACTGACTGATAATACAAATCAACTTAAATTACTTATTTATATTCTTAATCACATATAAATGAAAGTCCTGCCACTGCCATTTCATCAAGGTCTGGTATGTTGCTTGGATCTTCAACAGCAAGATAGGACTGGCTATTGAGTGACTGCTGTGTGTTGTCTGGCACCATCTCCTCAGCTATAAAGGAAGAAGAAGATCAGCCATATTCTTTAAAATACATTTCCACTCACAAGAATATCATATTTGATAGCATGAGACCAATGGACCTTAATGGTCATCTGACCAAAATACACAGAGAATTTAGCTGTGCTCTTCACAAAATACAAGACAGAAAAAATATTGTGAAAAATTCAACAATCTTTTGGAAATGATTGCCCTCTCCCAAATATGTTTCAGGCCAAATTAGGGTGAAAATTGTTACAATATATGAGCGGCAAACAAGAGGCTCATGTGCCTTAAGGTTAATCTGACTTTAAAGACCTATATATGAAAGAGGCATAAATAAATTAAAAATAAATTGCTCAACAACTCATTTTTATAACTTGATAGTGTGATGCTATAGTGTGAATATGAATTTTAACAATTATGAGGAGACTTTGTTGGGGTAGTGCTATGGTGCTATGGTAAATTCTGATTTAAGCTGATCATAATATGACCAGTATCTAGTTGACCGGGAAGAACCTGGTAAATTGCTTACATTTACTGCAGGACATATAAAATAAGATGCCCAAGAATTTTGAATGAGACAAACAATTTCTGAAGTAATTTCCCTCTTGGGTCTCAACCTTGCTGTTAAACAGAAATCAGATTCACTATTCGTAAAAATTTGCTTCAGACCAAACATGGACAATATCCTTGTATGGAAGAAGAATTTTTAGATTACTTCAAACACATTTGATTTTAAAAAATAATTGGACACAAGTTATGACAACCTAAACATGTCATTTAAATTAATGTGAAAGCATTTAAATTATTGACAATGTATATGATGTTAAACAAATATTTTCAAGTAAAAACAAAAAAGAAAAGGAACATTAATATGATTGACTATACAATAATCGTAACATTGGTTATACCATTGGTTTACCAGTACCCACAGATTGACTATACAATAATCATAACATTGTTTATACCATTGGTTCTACCAGTACCCACAGATTGACTATACAATAATCATAACATTGTTTATACCATTGGTTCTACCAGTACCCACAGATTGACTATACAATAATCATAACATTGTTTATACCATTGGTTATACCAGTACCCACAGATTGACTATACAATAATCATAACATTGTTTATACCATTGGTTCTACCAGTACCCACAGATTGACTATACAATAATCATAACATTGTTTATACCATTGGTTCTACCAGTACCCACGGATTGACAATACAATAATCGTAACATTGGTTATACCATTGGTTTACCAGTACCCACAGATTGACTATACAATAATCGTAACATTGTTTATACCATTGGTTCTACCAGTACCCACGGATTGACTATACAATAATCGTAACATTGTTTATACCATTGGTTCTACCAGTACCCACGGATTGACTATACAATAATCGTAACATTGTTTATACCATTGGTTCTACCAGTACCCACGGATTGACAATACAATAATCGTAACATTGGTTATACCATTGGTTTACCAGTACCCACAGATTGACTATACAATAATCGTAACATTGTTTATACCATTGGTTCTACCAGTACCCACGGATTGACTATACAATAATCGTAACATTGTTTATACCATTGGTTCTACCAGTACCCACGGATTGACTATACAATAATCGTAACATTGTTTATACCATTGGTTATACCAGTACCCACAGATTGACAATACAATAATCGTAACATTGGTTATACCATTGGTTTACCAGTACCCACAGATTGACTATACAATAATCATAACATTGTTTATACCATTGGTTCTACCAGTACCCACGGATTGACAATACAATAATCGTAACATTGGTTATACCATTGGTTTACCAGTACCCACAGATTGACTATACAATAATCGTAACATTGTTTATAACCATTGGTTCTACCAGTACCCACGGATTGACTATACAATAATCGTGACATTGTTTATACCATTGGTTCTACCAGTACCCACGGATTGACTATACAATAATCGTAACATTGTTTATACCATTGGTTCTACCAGTACCCACGGATTGACTATACAATAATCGTAACATTGTTTATACCATTGGTTCTACCAGTACCCACAGATTGACTATACAATAATCGTAACATTGTTTATACCACTGGTTATACCAGTACCCACAGATTGACTATACAATAATCGTAACATTGTTTATACCACTGATTCTACCAGTACCCACAGATTGACTATACAATAATCGTAACATTGTTTATACCATTGGTTCTACCAGTACCCACAGATTGACTATACAATAATAGTAACATTGTTTATACCATTGGTTCTACCAGTACCCACAGATTGACTATACAATAATCGTAACTTTGTTTATACCACTGGTTATACCAGTACCCACAGATTGACTATACAATAATCGTAACATTGTTTATACCACTGGTTCTACCAGTACCCACAGATTGACTATACAATAATCGTAACATTGGTTATACCAATGGTTATACCAGTACCCACAGTTTGTATTACATGTACGTGTTGTTACATTTACAATCTAAGTTACATAAATAGTGTCTGACAGATATCATCGTTAAATTGTTACATTAGATAATGTTATTGAAAATGACCAGATTTCATTTGTTATATAATCTTGTACGTATAAACATATATCATTGTTATCATTAAAACTTTTTTTTTATTCGTTCAAGACACATGTTATTATATATTGATCACTAATAGAATCTTTCACACCCTTTGGGGTGAGACAGGGGGATCTCAACCCAAGGGGGGGGTTATTAAGTAAGCCTCGTGTTTGACAGCTTAATAATCCACCCGAGGGTTGAGATCCCCGTCTCATCCCAAAGGGGGTGAATGATTATTTTTCTCTTACCCTGTTCCACCGCTGATTGTAAATACGAAATAGAATGTTTGTAAACAAAAACTCATAGACAACGTATGAATATAGTGATGAGGCCGTCTCAGCCGTGTCACGCTTAATTGTGATATCCCGCACAAAAATGTAATTCCCAGTAACGGTACAGTAAAACATAAAAAGGCATAATATTACTAAAACAATTTTAATGTGAAAGTATGGATGAGATAACTTCAATATATACACAAAATCAACACATATTATTAAATCGTTATTTTACAATGACGTCATTTACATGTCAAGTTCCACTTACGGGTCAAGATAGTGACGTCACATTATTGTTGAGAACGCACAAGGAGCGCGTGTAGCTTGTCTCAACCCTAGGGTGAGATCGAGAAATCTCAAACCGTTAAAAACTATCCCTGTCCAGGGTAAGAGAATAAATTATCTACATGTATAGGGTTTTAATTACATTTAGTCCACATTCACATAAATATAGTCCTGCTACAATCATCGTTATCAGCACCATCGCACATCAATATCAGCACCTTCACATTAACAGCAGCAAGCCATGATCACACACATTAGTATCAACAACATATCACACCTCATAGAAAGGCAACAGTCATCATTATCATCAGCATAATCCCAGTACATCACCATCAGCATCTCTGCATATCAATTTCATCACAGACCACCATCAGAAACATCAAAACTTCTAGAAAGATAGCCAACATAATTAACTTTAGCATCATCATTAGAAATCAGCAACATCATCCACTCAACATCAGCATAATCACACCCCAACATCAGACACATACCAACATCGCCAGCATCACACCCCAACATCAGACACATACCAACATCACCAGCATCACACCCCAACATCAGACACATACCAACATCACCAGCATCACACCCCAACATCAGACACATACCAACATCACCAGCATCACACCCCAACATCAGACACATACCAACATCACCAGCATCATACCCCAACATCAGACATATACCAACATCACCAGCATCACAAGTTTTAGAGAAACGACAATCATACTTATGTTAGAACACACTCACAAAGATCAGCAACATTACACCTCTTCAAAGACAATAATCATCATCAATATTTTCATCATCAGATGTTAACATGCCCCAATTATCAACACCACTTTTACACTAGTAGTAAAGCAGTAGCCATCATCATTCTTCTACTTTATCACTTTCAGGCAAGCTGCACTTAACATCACAATCACCATACATAGGCATGCTGCACTTAACATCACAATCACCATACATAGGCATGCTGCACTTAACATCACAATCACCATACATAGGCATGCTGCACTTAACATCACAATCACCATATATAGGCAAGCTGCACTTAAAACCACCTTCATCATACATAAGCATGCTGCACATAACATCACCATCATCATACATAGGCATGCTGCACTTAACACCACCATCACCATATATAGGCAAGCTGCACTTAAAACCACCTTCATCATACATAGGCATGCTGCACTTAACACCACCATCACCATACATAGGCATGCTGCACTTAACACCACCATCACCATTTATAGGCAAGCTGCACTTAAAACCACCTTCATCATACATAAGTATGCTGCACATAACATCACCATCATCATACATAGGCATGCTGTACTTAACACCACCATCACCATACATAGGCATGCTGCACTTAACACCACCATCACCATATATAGGCAAGCTGCACTTAAAACCACCTTCATCATACATAAGCATGCTGCACATAACATCACCATCATCATACATAGGCATGCTGCACTTAACACCACTATCATCATACACAGACATGCTGCAATCATTCACTATCATCATCATCATCCATACACAGGCTTCATTCAGTCATCATTTGGTAAATATTAATTATGGACTCATAAAAATATATGTTATCATAATTGACATTATTGTTACGATCGTATACATTACCTTCCAAAGAGATTGTAGGTATACTCAAGAATAATAATAGAAAAACAGTAAACTAGCATTACACCACTATACCACTAAAGATAAATATCCCTATATTTGCATAGGCACATAATCAAAAACATGTCTTTTTTTTTATATCAATTTAATGGAAAGAGAGAGATGGACTAACATAGACAAAGCTACGGTATGTTAACACAGTATATGTGTTACAGTTTTCCCTGGTACAAAAATGAATTTGTGGTCAAAATGTAATGTAGAACTCTATACTGAAACTACTGAAGTTAAGAATAATTAGTAACTTTAATTGTAACAAGAAAATACTTGTCCATGTTGAATCTTCGAATTAAACTGTTAAACCCATTTCTTTCTACCTGAAGGAATTTCATTATTTTTCATAAAATATTTATAACTTGGACAAACGTATTGGAAAATCACCACAGATATACAATTTATATTTTTGTTTTCTCTTATACTAATTGCTAAAATTTCCATGCATAATATGAAGATGTTCAGTGTGATTGTATATTGTATAACTTGATAGCTTCAAGTTCTTTTTCTTATTTGTAAGCTCGACAGTATCAGTATCATCCCTATCCTCTACTTCCTGTATATATTTCTTGAGATTACTTTCTCCACTATTTCTGGTTTTGTCCAAATAAGATGAATAAGCAACTGATTTCCCCCTGATTGCCATCAAAAGCACCTCTAAAACCAACTGATCATTAACCGTAAATTGCAATTCTGAGTCTAAAACTTTTTAAATACAACACTGTATTATCTAAGTGGTAGACAGGAAGGCAATATCATCAATACAGGTCTTAACCATTTTCAGATATACCATATCCTGTAAAAGAGAATTGTTGAATTTCCAGAGACTGTTACCTTTCCTAAATTTATTGAATTTTGTACTGATTTTTGGGAATGAATAATCTGATTTATAACCAGGGTCTATGGAAGAACGTACAATACTAGGTAATAAACTATCTGCAAAAAGGAAAAACTCTAACCTTGCCTGTTTAATAGGATTATTCTTTCTCCAAGTATATCTTTTTGAATCTTCATGTTGTTATCAAAAAATATCTACTAATTTTCCATAATTCCCCCTTTTTTTCCCTTAGCTTTTGGATTATTAATAGTTTTTTACTTACTGTCACAATCAATCTCAGGTTTCAATACTAAATTAAAATCACCGCAAATAACAACATCATCATTTCCAACATCTTCAATAACTTCAGTTATATTACTGAAAAAAAACAGGTCTATCCTGATTAGGATCATAAGCCCCATTCACTTCTGTACATATTTTCATTTTCTCTCATAAAATAGGTGTCTTGAAGACAAAACATATCATAAGATTCACTTTTCATTAATTGAAAAACATCCTTTCATTTAAAACGATCTTGTAGACCCTGACAGTTTGCACTTAAATTTGTTATGAAATCAGTTGCAAGGACTGGAGGAGAAAAACCTAGCTGTCAAAAATGAAACCCAAACTTCTAACGTAGAGAGGTCTATGCCAGTCCATGATAAAGTGAATAAAATATAAAGAAGAGCAACAGAAAGAAAGGGAATAAATACCCAGAATAAAAGTTACTATACAGGTCCAAGTCAACAACAATTTAGCAACTCAGCATCCTTAAAAAAAGAAGTAGACTAGTGAGTGGGTTCGCAATTCCTGAAAAGTTAGAAATAACCAAGATCTGTGTGAAACAGCAAAGCCACGAGAAAAATTATTTAGATTTACAAAATTACCGGTAGACATAGTCCTTAGATAAAGCATAGGATAGACTTTCACCAAGCACCTACCGAAAACAGAAAAGTAGAATCTCATTCCGCAAAAAAAATCGGAACACTAATATTAAACAGAAAATTACCAGCGATATATATGTTAACTAGAATAGGCCTACACTCTAAAGTTAGAAAAACGGAAGTAGGTGTATAGTTTAAAAATAATAATAAAAGAGAAAAAATATGGTGTATTTTTAGTTGTGTATAAATAGTAAAACACGAGCAAATTAAATAAATACAAAAGAATACATTTATATATGAATGAACAGTACTTGTCTTAATGTCTTAATCAAAGTTTTCTCACATTAGTCTGATAAAGTGTTTTCATAAATGTTGGTTTAAAGAGAAGAAAACACGAGACATCTCAACTACCTTATTATTAGTCCTTAAATCCCAACATATCATGGAAAACACATTCATGCACAATACCACTTAACACTTCTAAATAATATGTAAAGTACAGTATGTAAAATTGAATCAAGACACGCTACTGTCTGGTGACCGGGCTATATTCCCGGAAGGGTCCATCACCGGTTGAGCAGCCAAATCCAACACTTACAGTTTTCTAGGCCCTTGGGGCAGAAACCAGACATTTATACAGAATTGATTCCCTTTCGCTCAAGAATGCTTCAAACCAAATTTGGTCAAAACCCAACCATTCCTACAGCAAGAGTAGGATTTTAAAGAATTCACAATAGTTTCCTTACAGGCTCTGCCCATCAGCCCTTGGAGGAAAGATCGACACCCAACTTTTTTTAACAAAATTTGTTCACCCAAGGATGCTTCAGACCAAAGGTGGGGTCAACATTTGGCCCCCACATAGATTTCTATGATTTTTTCGCCATATTTAGATACATGAAAATAACCTACAACAGCATAAATGATTGGTCATTATAACTACTTATAGTCATGCTGGACCTCCTTGTACAACACCAGGTTGAGAGACAAAGGTACCCTAACATAATGAGAAATTCTTGCTACATAAGACTTTTAAATGAAAATATTTATATACCAATCAAAGTACATAAAATATCCGTTATTTTGATACCACATATGTTATATTGGCATAAAAATGTAAGCATATTGATAACTTTGATTTTAAAAAACTGCAAAATTTTCACAAAATAAAGAATATATCAAAGTTTGTCAAGTTCATTTTGTACAGTTGCAATCTCAGTCTATATTTCATACTTCTTTAAAAACTTTCTACATATATATGCTGTCTATTGAATAAATTTTAAGTGATTTCAAAACAAGTGAAACATATTTTTAGCAATTTAATCATGCTTATTGCATAATTTGCAATAATCAAGATAAGATTTTTGTTGTTTTTTGTGGCAAATACTGCTATATTTACCAGTTTTGTGTAGTACCAAAGCACATTAAGTATTTTGTATTTCTTTTAAAATTAAATTCAGAAGGTATAACTGGACATGGTGTTTTATGCACTAGAAATTTATCCTCTAAAGAAAAACTGACAATTTAGTTTGTATTATAAAAAACTAAACGATTAAATAATCAGTATTACTGATAATATGTTATCGTCATTCCACTTTTCTTCGTTTATCATTAAACATAACAATATTGGATATAAATTAGTTAGATATTCTAATTAATAGTTAATAAATGGGGCCAGAAATGATAACCTTGTCTGACACCTGAATGTGCAAGTATGTTAATTTCCTGAAACATATAAAGGTATTAGTATAAAGTATTCATACTAGTTTTGTTAAGTATCTATAGACAATTACAAAGACTAAGTTACACTTATGTCAGGACATTCTGTATCAAATTCAAATTACTGCAAATCTCCTAACAAGTTTGCTAATAATCATGTCAGACGTGTGCATTGGTTGTGGTTGCAAAACCAGGTTGAAAAATTTATCTCAAGGAGCCCAAACTCAAGTAAGACATGTATATTTACCCCAGTATAACTGGCTGCACCATCTGCTGACTGCCGGGATCATTAGTATTACAGAAGAAAGCATATTATGTGGAAAGTGCTACAAGCGGTACCTCAAGCAAAGGCCATTGCAGTCTTAATTGTATGAACTTTCTGGTATGAGCACTCCAGATGACCAGGCGAATGATGCAGATGATGCTTCCACTGATTTCATGTCATCCAACCAACTACCACTAATCTCTGTTGAGAAATTATTTTATGTTGGCAGTTCACATAAAAGATGTGTCATATGTGGAAAAGAGGGCACTGGGCCTTGCACTATACCCCAGCGTGCCAGGACAGACTTGATATTTTTCCATTTTCCAGACTTCCAGAAATACGTCGGTCCAACGGACGTGACCGATAAATTTTTACGGACATGACCGATAAATTTTTACAAGGTCCGACGTTTTTTAAATACGGATCGGTCCGATTGTCTGGCATTTATAATCGCATGTACACAAAATGGTGTCGCAAAAGTATTAGGAAGGTGCCAAACCTGGGAAAAACGAAAATATACGGCAGTGGAGCGCACAGAAAAGAAAAACCAGTATGAAAAGAAGAGACCTGAGAGAAAATTTAATGAAAAATGGCAGCAGGGCCAAGAATGGTTGGTGTACAACTCAATGAAGGTGATAATGTGCTGCACGGACCATGCCAATTTTTACAGCGAGAAAATTACAACTGAAAAGAGTCTGAGAAATACAAACATGTTTATTCTTGGTTGCACAAATTTCAGGGCATCTACAGTTGAGGATCATGAGAAATCAAGAGTGCATATCCACATGCAAAATAAAACGAGAACTCCTGTGAAAAAAGTCCAGTCAGTTGCTGGCAGAGCCCTTAAAAACTGAAGCAGGCAGAAAAAAACAGAATAGTGAATTTGTTTTAAAATGCCCATGCAATAGCAAAAAATAATTGTCCCTTAACAGATCATATCTGGCTTTGTTATATTGACAGAGCCAAACAGATAGACATTGGCAGTCTCCCAACTAAAACTGCTGAAAACATGTAGATGCTCTCATCTGGGATCAACATTGCTGAATGACCTTGTGATTGTGAAACAGGAATCCACAAAAATTGTGGAGTTTAATTCAGATGATGCTATGGACACCTGGCTAGTAAATTTCCTGAAATAACTCATTTCAAATCAGTTGTAATAGATCACTTACATTATCATAAGAGTAGTGGATATAATTGTAATTACAAAAGAAGAGACAAAAATGAACCTACTGTTTTGATGTTATACTTTGAAGTTATTGTTAGGGTTGTTAGATTTTTTTTATATAATTCAACTTTCAGGTGATTAAATTACATGTACTTAATTTTGTACAATACTGATATTTTTAGGCTGGATCTGTGATGGGAAGAAGAACAACATACAGATGCAAGGAAAAGAAGGTGACTTTAGAATCACAACAATCTGTTGTCATTCAGTCTGAGTCTGATACTGAAGATGTCAAACAAAGATCAGGGTCACAAGACCCTCAAATTAGTCAAGAGTCAGATGACAGGAGGAGGATGTCATCAAGCCAACTGGTTTGAAGCTCAGTATCTCTGAGGCACAGGAAGAAGTTATTGAAGTGACAGAGTCTTCTTATATGTCCCTTGAAAGGGACATTAACATTCTGTGCGATAAAGATTCTGATCCAGATATTGAAGAAGAGTGCTTTGACTTTCAAGATGAACTATTAAACTTTATTAAGTTAATGAAATTCAGCAGAGAATAAATATGAATGTAGAAATAGTTTTGACAAGAATGTAAATGAAAAATTAAATAAACGTTTTCCTTTGTTTTTGTTTAATTTTGTTCGGTCCGACAGATTTTGTTTCGGTCCAACAGTTTAACAGGGTACACTGTATCTAACCGTACAGTCGCGTACATCGGAAGTGTGACAACTGTAAGGCGGCATCAGTTCATCGCAATGGCGTCCACTGGGGAAATTTCCGGAGAAAAAGGTAAGCTCTCTCTTATATCAAAGCTCAGTTTAGCATGTAAAGCTTAGAGTACATTCGTATATTTATACCAGTTAGTATGGCCAAGTGAAGAATTTTATTTCTGTTTCTTGTTGTAATAACTTAACAAAAATATTGCCAAAATCAGTTGCTTTTACTAGAAAGATCGAGCTTACTTCAAATTCAAACGTTTCTTCCTATACATCTAAAGCCAACATTAATCATTTGAACAACGTCCAATGTAGGATGAACATTCCTGCATTGGCAGACTAAAGCATTTTCTTCAGAAAGTTGTAAATATTTAGTTTGAGCACTTTTTCTCACGCATGTCAGACGTGAACGACTGTATCGTTCGTTGCTGAATCACTGTACCGTCATTGTTGATGAATGTAGAAACGACTGTACCGTTCGTGTTTAGTACACGCAATTGGAATGTATACCATTTTATGTTTATAGGGCCTATTGAAAATATCACAAACCACAATAAGTAACATCATGATAGGAAACGGTTATTGTATTGACGAATTCAAACTACTGCGTCTTCTCCAGCTGTGGTTTTTCTGAAATTATAGATCACTGTGTGATACGACACCCTTCAAACGAACTAAATATCAAAAAGCTAACTTTTCTGTCTGAGGCAAACAAAGCAAGGGCGTGGCAATCCAAAAATTTCAAAGTAATACCGGAAGATATCCGACGCCAAGACTCATTCATCTATGTTGAAGACAACGATAGAGAAACGATAAAAATTTCTAAGCTCAGCATACCAAGTCTGTTGTTCAGTCCCGTTTGTAAGAAGGTAAAGCTTGCAACATCCACACACCTGTGAAGAAATCTTTGTCCCAAAATGTTTGTAGTGACAATGAAGAACCCCAAAGTTTAGTTGTAACTAAATATTGATGACTCTAGTAACAAAAAATCCCATATTGACCATGAAAAAGAAGAGGCAGATGACTTTGATATATCTATTGGAATGCTTAATCTCTCTATCAGTGATACTGAAAAGGACAGAGAAGATACTGAAAAGGACAAAGAAGAAAACGAAGACGGAAATAACACAGACGAACTCAAAGAACTTTGTAATCTCCTCCCGAAAGTATTAGAGAATCTTAAAAAATGTTGAAATAGTTGTTGGATGAATTGAATTTCTTTTAATAATCATTACGTATACACAACTTTGTTACTTCTGAAGAATTGCATTGTTTTATTTCGATTTCAAATCAATTTTATTTGTCGTGCAATAGTTATTGCTTCGGGAATGACGAAATGAGTAGGGGATTCTATCAATACTTGAAAACTAACCTAACCCTCAGCCTCACACTAACCTTAATACCAAAGCAAATTTAGCCTCACACTAACCTTAATACCAAAGCAAATTTAGGGTTAATTAAATGGTTATAGACCCTAAAATAGATGTCTATATGTCTTGCTCTAGACATTTTTTAATAATAAATATTAGAATCTCCTAAAGTAAATCAACACTAACAAAATTATTATCGTCCTCAAACCCATTTGATAATTGTATCCCCGAAAACAGTAAAACCACATAGAACCGCAAGAAACATATATTTGACGAAGTAAACATCACTTACCACATCATTATTATATAAACAATATGAACTATTCCATTGCGATGGACTGTGCAAATCAGCAAATGACGATACAGACCATAAAAATATTTTTGCTACGAACGATACAGAATGTTGTTGTGTAGTGCATCTGTTTCATCCTTAATAACTTCGTTATAAGGTCAAACAAATCAGAGTTCTATATACCTACGAACAGCCAATACCATAAACATCAAGTGGCGGAAATCATTCAGAGTGCAAATAGTCGTATTAAATCAAAACAATCACTTTCATCTAGAGGAACAGTGAAAACCACAAGTAAACAAAGTGATGCCGAGGGGGAAACATCGTAAAATAGGCTTGTGTAGGGGTGCGTGAGCTTAACAGAAAATGCGAATGTAGTCACACATCTATTGTGATCACCCCTCGCCAGTTGTTGATAGCAGATTTTGGGAAATTATTGGATTACTTACACTTTCTTGCCAGACAGTCGCCTCGTGTGCTGGTTAGCGACGAACTGATGCAGCCTTACAGTTGTCACACTTGCGATGTACGCGACTGTACAGTTAGATACAGTGGGGTATGTCAGACCAAATGTCAGACACCTTTTTTGAACTTTCGGGAAGTCTGTTTTCTATGGTGTTACCCTGATGCTCATGTTTGCAATGACCATGTAAATGGTGACTTTCTGAACCCTTCTTTGCCACTAGATCTGCAAGCAAGGGAATCGTTAGCTCTTCATCTTCAAGAAAGAGCTAATCAGGTTATCAATGACCTTCTTGAACTTAGCCAGCAACAAAGGTATAGATGTAGACCATTTCAGAAATGAAGAATTCAATGCATGGACTGGTTACACACTTGAACAAATGCAGAAAACTTATAGCATTTGCTCCTCACACATTAATAGAGGATCATGTTCCTCTACATTCCATGCTTTGTTTCTTTTCTGGGTTAAATTCAATGACCAATATTTCATGGTCTCAACTTGAGTGTCTTGTGTGGTCCAACAATAAAACAATATGTGTCTCACACATTTCATAGTGTCTTAATAGCCTTGAGCCAGACCATTGTGCCCCGTTTCCTTGGTCCAAGACACATTACCTGCGAGGATGCTAAGTGCCACAACGCTGTCTTTACAAGATGTTTCTACGGGGACAAAGTAACTGTAATCCTTGATGGTACCTATATTTATGTTCAAAAAAGTGCTGATCACCCATTCAAAGTTCCTCATACTGTGGGCAAAAGAAGTGAAACTATGTTAAATTCATGAGCATTGTCTTTCCAGATGGTTATGTACTAGACACTATTGGGCCTTTTTATGGCAATAAAATGATGCAAATATCTTGACAAAAATTCTTGGAACAGTTGAGAACCTGACTCAGTGAAGATGATAATGTGATTGTTGAGCGGGGGTTTAGGGATGTGTTGGAACTGCTGCCTTCCTATCTTCTGTCAGGTCAGACACAGCATGATACACTTACTGCCAACGAGGACCGCCAGTGTACTAAGTAAAGATGGGTTGTGGAGAGCTACCATGGTCGACTGAAATAGTGGACACTGTTCAGAGAACAACTCAGCTCAAACTACTTCCTTAGTGTCATAGAGGAACTGGTTAAAGTAGCTACTGCTTCCTTGAATGCTGTACGTGGACCAATTTATGTGTCCACACCAGAGAGGGACTTGAGGGACCGTCACCTTGCAGAGTGAATGCAATCTCATTTAGCGCTGCCCAACACCTTGGCCTCAAGGATTGAAGATGAACTTGACCTTTCTAGGCACAACAAGGCCAACTGGGTGAAACTTTATGCCTGTTCAAAAGAGTTTCCAGTACGGGATATGGAATATTTAGAAACAATAGCCTGCAGATCATACCAGTTGAAAGTAGCACCCAGATATATTGCTGAGCATCTGATTCCTGCTGAAGACTTTAAAGTTTGGGTCTATCAGCACAATGAAAGTCTTCTCTGAGGCCAAATCCATTCAAGACACAAATCCCAGTCAAAGTACAATGTTTGGATTGCGTTTGGCAGAAATTATCAAGATAACCATGTCAAAGATTACTATTGTGTCTGTACAGCTGGCAAGCGGACTGTTGGAATGTGTCCACATGTTGCGTGCATTTTGTATTTCTTGGGCCATGTTCAGCATCAAGATCAAACTTACCCAGTCCATGCAACACTCAAGTTCAAACAAGCAATCACTTGAGCAAATCTGCTATACTAAAACTGTGCTTGAAACTGCAGTTGGTCTATCTCTTATTAACTTCTCAAAGTGCCACAAATTATGGATCAGAACTGACAAAGGCAAAACCCATCACTATTACTGTACATAATCTTTGTACAGATTTGTATAAAGCTACAAACTAAATCTTCAAATTGTGAAACTTGCACAAAAATGTCTTAAGTTATTTTAACAAATTTTATTTGTGTGACCTTGAACAGAGGTCAAGTTCAGCAATGTTAACCAAGCTGATACAAATTGACATGATCAACCACCCTGTCAAATAGCAAGACCTACAGACTTTTGGTTACTATGTAACGAAAATGAAAAAAAAAAAAAAAAAAAAGTGTTTCTTGGTTTTTTTAAACAAATGTGTAAAATGACAAATTTACTGGTTTTCATTTTTTCCAAGAATCCTCCTTTTGAAAGATATCATCTGTGGCCAACTTTTAAGCAAGTATGAACAAGAGTTCCACAAGCATTACAAAAAAGGCTCATCCTAAGTTGAGCAACCATAACTGGATGAATTTCAGCAGATAATATTGGTTTATAAGTTGTACAATTGATTTCCAAGATTATCTACTGAATTTCTATAACGTTAACAGTGCCTGTGAAAAAACTGCTAAGACGATTTGTAGCAAAGGATATTTTTGATTCGTAGGAAGGATTAATGACAACTCTTAAACTGACATTGACGATTGGTAGAAAGGTTTCATTCATAGGAAGGCTAATTGATGATACTAAAGTTTACAGACTATTTATAAACATTACAAGTTCACTGACATTTCGTAATAAAAGTTCACTGACAATTCATTGGAAGGTTTATGGATGATTTGCAGGAATGTTTATAATGATATTTACTAAAGTTTACAGACTATTCATAAATATTGTCAGTTCACTGACATTTCGTTATAAAAGTTCACTACGAATTCATAGGAAGGTTTATTGCCATAATTTGTAGGATTGGGTTGAAAATCATGGATTAATCACCTTTTGTGGAATTAGGGAAATTGTCCAGTGCAGTATCACATATAGTAAAATCGAGAATTGAGATAACATGGCCATGTAATGGTATGTTGAGTGGAAGTAAAATTGTAAGGATTACTTTACCATGTTAAAGTGCCATACAAATAATCTTGTGATCAGAGTAGAAGGTTTCTATCACACCTGTAAGAAGTTTATTAACAGTATTGGAAAACATCAAGTCAATGGTTGTACCAAAGTCTGTGGTAGATTCTGTTATGAGTTGTCAACAATCTATCTTTGAAGTAAGCGATTGAAGTTGTTTTTGGTTAGCAGACTTCTTGCTTAAATCAACTTTGAAGTCTCCCATTATGACAGTTTCACAGCCCTGTAGATACTTCCAAAGTTACCCAGCTTCCATGACAATAAAACTGCCTCAATGAATTCCATTTCATTGTTATTACGTAAGTTAATGAGCAGAAACCTTTATTGTAATAAACTTTCATATGAAGTTTCAAATTAATAAATGAAAAATTACTTAAGTTGTTCAGGGGAAACCTATTTTGCAAATGTACCAAGGCCCATAACTCTATAAATAATGGGTGAAAAATTTTGGTTATCAAACTTGATCTGGCCTTTTTAGTAATCAATCTTCATGTGAAGTTTCCAATTAATCAGTAAAACATTTCACGAGTTATCGATATATATGCGGCCGCCCACCTGCGTGAAAACATAATACGTCCCGTCTTTCAACGGGCGTATCGAATTAGACTGGTTTTGGAAGTATGAAAATTGAAGTGTCCAAAACAGTAATGGCTTTTTACATGATTTTTGGCTGCATTTTTCAACATTAAAGAAACATATTCAAATATCATGTTGTCCATTCCTGGACATAAACAAAATGGTTATATTCACTTTCCTTAAATTGCATGAGGTTTTACTCATATATAACATACTGGTTATAAACTATTCCCATTAGATGTTTATGCAAATTGAGAAAATCTCCAATATATAATGTTATGATGGGAAAAGACAAGATTCATAACTGCGTGTGTTGCTTCCCTGTCGAAATCAATGGCTTCGCCAATTTTGTGATAGATTTACAAGGACTTCTGGGGGAAAATGACCATTAGTGATAGCATAGTGTGCTGTTTGCACATTATCATGTTTACAAAAGTGTTCGCCGTTATCTACATATTATCGTTAGAAATGTAGAAGTAGTGAGTTCATTGTACTTCCGCCCTGTTAAACCATTGGGTCTGTCATGCGTTGTCAGAGTTCTGTTACGTCGCCGCCATGTTTGTTTTACTAGGGATATTCCAGTTTGGGGATTCCCTTGCACTTTTATTATTTAGACGGCTCTGATTGGTTAATATTTTAGACACTTGTCACCACACCTGTACATTACTATACCTACTCCGGTGACAGGTCGCACGTGTAATTCATGGCATACTATTAAATTTAGCTATATAGCAGAGTGTTCGGGTGGTATTAGTCAGTCTGGCAGTAGCTTTCATGTAGCTGGTCAGCTCTCTTTCTCCCTAGAAAGACAGATACAGCCACTATGTCAGACTTTCTGGACATCGGGGTAGAGGAGGCAGAGATGGACATTTTGGATGGTGACCTCGAGGACAGACCTGTATGGGCCAATGAGGGGATGGGGTGCCCTGTTGCCGCATGTGGGGATAGAATTTACTATCGCTATAACCAGCTAGCGAGACACTGGGCCTTAACCCATCTGAGGCACACCGACCTGTTCCACTGCCCCTTGTGCTCCTTCACGAACACAAGGAGGAATCAGGTCAGGAGGCATCTGAGCAATAGGCACCACAGGACACCTGCAGAGGCCATGTCTCTGTTTTGTCAGCACCAGGCGGGAGTGACCCAGGAGAACTCACGGTATGTCAGCCCTGGTTCCCAGCGTATGCCACGTCGGGGAGTCACTTCGACCCAGGAAGATAGGAGGAGGGCAGCACAGGAAGCCAGGGAGGCATTAGTCAGTGCCACCGCTCCGTCCGAGTGCCCTGGAGCCAGGCACATCACGGTAGCCAGGGATCAGGAGGTGACAGAGGGAGGAATTCTGCAGGACAGCCATCGTTGGCACAGGAACAGAAGTGCCGGAAATCCTTACCAGCCAGGACCAGATGTAGATTTTTCTATTTTTGAGGAGGATTAGAGACAGTTCCGTGTTGTTCAAATGAACCTTTTTTTTTCAATTATACTTTGGTTTAGAGGGGGGGTGGACTTATTATCACTTCTTAATTGTATATATTCATTGTAAATTTTTCAATTCACATGTATTTTTGTTTTTTTTTTCCCATTTATATTGATTTAAGGAGTCCATGTCTATGCATGCCATCGATTACAGATTGTATTCTTGAGCTGGGGAGTGCTGTGTGAATATTTTGTTCGGAATCAGGTGATTTCGGATAGGTGTTGTTTCTCATGAGGTGTTACTTTAGTGTAAGCAGCCTAATACTTAAGTATTTGGGGCTGAACACAGTTCACCTGCTGTGTTTAACATCACATGTAATTCAATGTCAGGGTAGATCCGATGAGTATTCCTTTAAATGTTCACATAAAGGTCTTTAGGCCTAGGGTATTGTGGGGCATTCTGGTTCCTGGATACAGATCTGGAAATGATAACATAACATTGCATTGGTTTTGCTATAATTTTGAAATCTGAGGTTTATTTCAAGTTGAATTGTAACCTTTTATTTGTTTGTAACTGTTTTTTCTAATTGTTGGTTTGTAACCTTTGCATATCGTGAGATGATTGGTAATTGTCATTTTTAACACCTAGTCATCTTGTTGGGGTTGTTATTAAATACTTGTGAATATAGATGTAAAGGCCTTGGTTTACCATGGACGCATGGTTTAAAACTTATGTCACCTTTTCGATTTGTGTTCTTATTCATTACACCATTGTTCAAACTCGATGTTTGTTTTAGTTCAAATGAGGACATTTGTCTTTTTAAGGGAGGGCGAGTGTAGAAGTTGTTTAAAGTTATTATCATGTTCTGGTAGGGTTTACGGTAGTGTCACATATCCCAGGGTTGGGCAACTGGGTGGCAGTTGTTTTAGGATAGTAGGAATTTACTGGTAGTGTAACCAGGGACGTATATATTAACGTCCCTGGTGTAACCAAGTAAAGTCATAGCCGTCGTCGGAGCCGGTGTATCTTGTTCATCATTGTAAATATCTCCATGTTTATTTGTCTGTTGTAACTAATAAACTCGTTAACTTTTATTCCTGTCTTGAGTTATTGGTCTGTAGCCATGGAATAATAAGACAGAACCACAGAGAAGACGAACTAGAAATTATTCCACTATACGATCACTCTGTCAGAAGTACCTGTTTACTGTGACGAATTTAATACTTTTACAGAAACAACAGATATTCAAGTTTGAAATGGACACCTACCTTTCGTTGATTGAACCCGCCGCCATCTTTCAAAAAAAGTCCTTGGCGGGTACAAGACAGTGATATTTTATTACCTTACCTGTGCAATCGGGATCTGGAGTGGTTATGATGCCGATCGTCCTTGACCACGTGCGTCGGGAGTTGTGTGTTAAACATAGTATTCGCTGACGTCACAACATCCGGGGCTTTGAATTAGCGCCGCCATCTTGTGGGTCAAGCAGTTCATATTTAAATATCAATTTGCATGAGTCATCGCTAACAATGACGTCGCAGAAAAGCCCTCCAGAACAGCCAATCAAGGTTAGCTATACAGACAGACTTGACCCGATTACTTTGGCACGTTATAGAGAGAAAATTAAACTAGTAGACCATTTAGATCCGTATGAAGTGAAGAAAAGCGACTGGCGTTCAGATCCTGATGGTCTTCCAGATGTGACGTACCCAGACATCGTTAATTACTTGGTCCACACTCAGAGTGCCTACACATTGCAGGATTTGAAAGCTTACAAGTCCCTGGAATCCTACAACCAGTTTGTTTGCGGTTGGGTGAAGGATGTCGGCCACATTTCATCGTTCGTTACGAAGAACATTCTGATGTCTGCAAAGGTGTGTAGTACTACTTACTGTACTGTCCTGATCATAACTTATGCTTGATTTGATCGATTAATGGGGGCTTATAACGTCATTGTTCCGGTTATGACCGAGCCTAGAAATAATCAAAACTAAACCCCCCTACTGTAGGCTGCCCGTTTATAAATACGATCTTCAAACGACAATGTTTACACTGTCCTAGTAAAATGACCCACGTAAAGCGTAGGCATGAGTAACTTGAGTTAACTGAACTTGACCAGATGTATAACATACTCTGTGTTATAACCGTAGATTATGCCAGAAGTTATAAATAAAAAATTGAGAAAAAATATTGTGATATTAAGACTAGAATTCAGATGAAGTATAATGTTATAACAAAAAGTAGGCTTGATTGAATAGAATCTAGTGTTAAAGTATTTTCAATAAAGAAATTTTGGTGGGCCTAGTATGAAAGGGTGCTAAATTATATAGGCCTATATAAAAAAAGCATTATCATAATATTTTAAACTTAATGAGTTTATCTATTTAATTTTGTCCTCATACAAGTATGTAATGGACTGTGAGAAATACTGCAAATCTTTCATTTAATTAATTTTGTTTAATTACTTATTTATTATCTATCTATTTTTATTTTTTTTTGGAGGGAGTTCTAGAGCAAGTCTTTCTTCTTATATCCCTGCCATAATTTTACCCATGGCCGTCATGTCGTGAAATCAAATTGATCCTCTTTTATTTCCTTTTTACTTTTAATTCACATGGGGGCGGCGGCAGCATTCATATCTCAGACATTTTCTGTATTTTATTCTTGATGTATGAATTATCTGCCCTGAATATGAGGTAGCAGTGTGCTAGCTTAATTGAAAAATCAATATCCTGTTTTCATTTCAATATATCCTTTATATGAGTTTAATGTATTTGTTTTAGGTACGCCACTCCCAGAGGATGAATGAAGCGCCACTTCAACCATGGGTCATAGCCAATTCCGATGGAACAATTCTTGCTGCACACTGTACATGCATGGCTGGCTTGGGGGAAACCTGCACCCATGTTGGAGCATTGCTGTTCTGGATAGAGGCTGCAGTGAAGATCCGCAATTCTAAGACAGTGACACAGTCCCCTGCTTACTGGCTGCTTCCATCAGGGATACAAAAGGTTACATACGATGAAGTCAGAGATATCGATTTCACCTCAGCCTCTACAAAAAAGTGCAGACTAGACGAGAGTATCACAACTCCACCAACTCCAACAACTCCAACCCTGAGGGCAGCTCGTAGGAATGATGTACCAACCCCTTCCAAAGATGAAGTGAATGGCTTCCTGCGGAGGTTACATGAGAGCCAGTCAAAGTCTGTATTGTTGTCTCTGATGCCAGGCTATGCTGAACACTTCAAACCTGCCTCACTGAGTGTACATCTTCCCAAAGTGCTCTCAGAGTTGTACAATGAGGAGTATGTTGGAATGACTGAAGATGAACTTCACAACCAGTGTGACATCATCTTCGATGACATCATAGTAACAGCATCCCAGGCAGCAGCTGTGGAGGAGAGAACTCGCAGTCAGGCAAGCAGTAAAGATTGGTTTCGGTTCAGGAGTGGGAGAATCACTGCGTCCCGTCTTCATGCTGTTTGCCATACCAATCCAGAGAAGCCATCGCTAAGTGTCATCAAGTCAGTTTGCTATCCAGAAAGTTTAAAATTTAGAAGCAAGGCCACAGACTGGGGATGTCAACATGAAAAATCAGCCATTGATGCATACATCAAGAAAACAACAGCAGACCATCAAGACATGCATCACAGCAAGTGCGGACTTACAATTGATACCCGGTCCCCTTTCCTTGGAGCAACACCAGACCTCCTAGTTTCATGTGCCTGTTGTGGAAATGGATGTGTGGAGGTCAAGTGCCCATACAGCTGCAAAGGGAAGGACTTGTCTAATCTCAACACGGACTTTTGCCTGGAGAAGATTGGAGATGATCTACGACTAAAGAGGAATCACCCATACTATTCCCAGGTTCAAGCTCAGATTTTCATTTGCGAGAAGGACTTTTGTGATTTTGTTGTATGGACACATAAAGCCATCCACATAGAGAGAATTCAGCCAGACTTGGACTTTTGGGAGGAAGCAAGGGGGAAAGCAGAGAAGTTTTTTAAAAGTGCTGTTCTTCCAGAGTTACTGTGTAAGCATTACTCTAAACCTGTACTTTCAACACAACTTCAGAAAGTTGAAACTGCCAACACATTGACACCAACACCGACAGTGGATGCAAATGGTGATGATGAGACAATCTGCATTTGCAGAAAACCCTATGATGACACAGAGGATAGAGTTATTGGCTGTGACAACCAGAACTGTTCCTATAAATGGCTTCACTTTAAATGTGTGAACTTAAAGCGTGCCCCAAGGAAGAATGCAGAATGGTTCTGTCCAGAATGCAGGAAGCTACCAGTCTTCAGCAGGAAAAAATAGTTCAGTGTCACATAACATATTGGATGCAGACTTCAGGATTCCACTAACTGTTTATAACTTAAACTGTGATTTAAAGTGTTACCACTTCGAACTTTACACAGAAGTTAATTTGCTTTGTTCTTTAAAATTCTAAATTTATTTACATAAAATGAATATTACCATCGATCACTAAGTGTAAATTTATTGTACATGTAAATATTAATCAATGTTAATGTTACTTTGTTAATTCATGATACAGACTACTTTGTTTGATACTTGTATTTTGTACAGATATTTTTCATTACTTTTGCTTGAATTTATCCATTAATTGAAACTGATGAATTGTTAAAATTTAACACGTAATATATCTCTGACTACATATATCCTCTTCACATTAACTACATGTTATGTATGTTAAAGTATCAGGTATAATGCACTTGCTGTTCTTCCCAAGTCTTTCAAAAAGTCCCAGTTATTATTTGCACTATGTAGAAAATAGCTAGTAGAAAACTTGTAAATTTTATAAATTTTGTATATATATATATATATATTGTTTCATGGACATACTTAAACATGATGTTTTCAACAATGTTTCTTTTTCTTTTTCTCAACCAAGGAAAAGCCGAGTTTTTTTTCACAGCCAAAGTTTTTAAGTATTAAAATTGATGAAAGAGGAAAAGCGGGTACTGTATTGAAGATCTAAAGATTCCATATGTGATGATGATTGATGATGATGATGATTGCATTGACATATGTGATGATGATGATGATTGCAATGTTATATGTGATGATGATGATGATGATGATGATGATGATGATGATGATATGATGATGATGATGATGATATGATGATGATGATGATGAAATTTTATAGAAAGTTTTTTTAATTGCTAAATTTGTATTTAACTTCTTAAACTAGATTGCATATGTAATGATGATGATGATTGAGATGATGATTGTGATGATGATGATGATGATGATGATGATGATGATGATTATGAAATTTTATAGAAATTGTTGGCAAGTTTTTTTAATTGCTTTATTTGTATTAAACTTGTTAAAGTAGATTCCATATGTGATGATGATGATGATGATTGCAATGCCACATGTAATGATGATTGTGATGATGATGATGATGAAATTTTATAGAAATTGTTGGCAAGTTTTTTAATTGCTAAATTTGTATTAAACTTTTCAGACTAGATGGAACGTAATATTTAATTGTGATTGTACATATGTATGGACTCTCCTTTTGAAATTAAATTGTTTGTATTTAAAGTTAAATTATTTGTGTCTGTCATTGTTTTCTCCAGTAGTATATTGTCATATTGTCATTGGTGTGATATGACAAAATGACAATACCTGATATACAATGTTTAGAAATACAAGCAGTTGTTTCCAATTATCAAGAGTTTCCAGGTGTATGTTTACATAATATACCTGGTAGACAAATTTATTTAGTTTGACTTAAGACCTAAGTCATTTTAATAGTCCCCTACTGGTGAAACCAGGGGGGACAATAGTGTTTATCTCTGTCAGTCTGTTTGTCTATATGTTGGTTTCCAGATGATAACTTGAGAACGGATTGATGGATTTGAATGAAACTTCATACAATGGTAGCTTATGAGGTGATGAATTATTTGATATGGTTTTGGGAAGAAAGGTCAACTATAAAGGTCACTGATACTAAAAACAGAAATTGTCGTATTGAAGTTGTGCAGATAAATACTGTAATTTATGGCAGGGGACATGTGTTGCATGCAACACTTACTGTAAGCTTGTTTTAATAAAAACAATTCAAAGCCATAATAAATACTTGAAAATTAATTTATTGAAAATATATTAATATTTCCTCATGATTAACACTGGGATCATATACATTACATGGCAGTAATATTGAGTACAAAGGACAGGTCTGCAGAAACAGAAACTACAAGTACCATCTATGTACATTTCGTGCTACGATTAATACAGTCAAACCTGCTTTAGAGGACACCTGTCTATAAAGGACAGTCTCAGGAACCCCAACAAGTTTTACTATATAATATACCTCTATATAGAGGACACTCTCTATAAAGGAGACTTAGAAATTCCCCCAAACACTATTTTCTATGTAAAATAACCTCTATTTAGAGGACAACAACATTTGAATATTCTGTGTACATGTAACTGTATCTAAATATATATATATCACTACAAGTGTTAGTTATATCATTTATAAGCACATTTTATAGTTTTCAAAGAAACAAGTAAACTCATAGATATGATAAAAATGAATGGTTTAAGTGTCATTGTTTACATATACACAAGAGAATTATCTAGTGTCAATGATTTGGAAGGGATGCTGTTGCTTTAAGTGTCTACAGACACAAATCATACACACTCATGTTCAAGAAAGGCTGATATTCAACTTTTTGTTTTGATTGGTTATCATGTAGAAAAATACACAAAGTGGTTATCTTAATAACTAAACAAAGATGAGATTAAAATAAAATGTCATATAAAATATATCAGGTTGTAGTAAGATTTCTCTTATACTTTAATACTTAATTAGGGACAGACAGGACTTATTTCTGAGAAAAACCTCTGTCTCCAAGTTTTGTATGGGTATATAAAGGACACCTGTCTATAAGGGATACTTGTCATTTCCCCTCAGTGTCCTTTATACACAGTTTGACTGTACTTATAATCAGCATCATCATTTGAACACAATATGGTTGCAAACAAATATTTAAATATAGAGTTATAAAATATTAATAATATATAATATTCTTAATATGGATTAATTATGATCCAGACAATGCTAAATCATTCAGAAAAAAATGCCATATTCACTAATTTCAAGATTTCACATTCTTTTGACAAATACACTACTTTAAGTGTAAAATGTATGAAGTGTTTTCATTGTCAATCAAAATTCACAATAGAACCACACAAGTTGGTCAAACTACAGCAAACAGTAACAATTTTGTCTACAGCTGGAACATCTCCTGTGCGCGCAATCAAATAGTCTACAGGTAAAGTATCTGAAAGAATTGTAAACTTGTTCCTAACCAGTCCAATCACGCGTTCCACATGAATGCGGACATGTGCAATGTTTCTTGTGGATTCTACCTCAAGTGCTGACAACTGGCTCTTTCCTTTAGTAAAACTTGGTATTTTAACCTCCGCACACATTACACCGACACTTTCCTGAATGTCGAAACCACGGTCAGCAAGTACGATATCTCCTGGAAGAAGTTTCTTTAAAAAGCCACTGTTTTCCACAATATACTTGTCACTACTGCGTCCTCCCCAAGCATTTGACAGATAGGTTATACATCCTTGAGGGGCTATTCCAATTAATATTTTTACAGTATTATGGTGTTTATACGAAGACCATGTCTTTGCTCTTGCAAGAAGATTTGAAGGCCGCTCAATAAAGATTTCAAAACAATCAATGATAACAGCGACTTTCAAGCCAAAATGCTTCCTGAATTCCATGGGCATTGAAAGTCTCAGTTCCTCTCTCTCTGGCCAGTAAACAAACTCTCGCAGTCTAATGTATAAAACGTCCAATACAGTTAGGAATGTCCTTGATGCGGTGGGCTGTGAGATATTGAAGATATATCCAAGAAACTGAAGGGAGAGTGTAAGTCGCAGTTTCATCAGAGTCATAATAAATCTCTGAAACTTTGAGAATGTCACACGGCCGCTATCTGGAATGTAATCTTTCACAAAGTCAAACACAGTCATCAAAGTTAAAAATCCTGGAAGCCCTGTGAAGCAGTTTACCTTCTTGTCATTGTCTCTGAATGCATCCTCACTGAATATCTGCCCTTCCAGGATATGTTGCCTTAATGTAAGGTTTTCTGTTGTCCGCTCCTGACACTCTGCATTTAACTTCTTCAACAATTCTTCCTTTTCCTGACTTCTAACCTCCATTAGGTCTTTCGCTGATTCTGCAGGGAAGAGAGGTCCTAATTTGAAGAAGTGAACAGGTTTGTCATCTTTCTGAAGCCAATCACACACCTGTGGCTGACTGTCTTGGACACTACATGTGGATAAATTATCAAAAATCTTTGATGGTTTACCTGCAAAAAAAAAAAAGAAAAATCTTAAAAAAAGGAATGGGATTAAAAATAATGAACTGGTTACAGAACTAAATACTTTTTTTTTCATCACACTATTTATAGTGAGACAGGCCTGATAGTGTATGTATGTTACATGTACTTGAAGTTGACCTGGTTTTTATATATGATAAAAGAGATAATATAAGGACATGTTATGATCAAAGTATATTATCACGGACTTATAAATATAGATATAAGTCCGTGGTATTATTGATATCTTTAAAAGAATGCATCTACTACATACGTTGTAGTTATACAAGATCGTACGTAACTACTAGTCGGTACTAGGCCTAGACCTAAATAAAGATATAAGATTATTTCCGGTACAGGACTCGTATGTTGTTCGAAAGCACCACTAGGAATAAATCACTTCGAGTGAAGTAAAACACGTCATATAAATATTGGATAAAACAATAAGTTCAGATTTACAGGTATTT